>NC_142147.1:8010000-8325576 GCF_024610735.1 Ursus americanus
GGCCACTGGAACCACAAAGAAATCTCTAGAAATTTTGGTTGCTTCTTTCGAAATTCTCTTTGTACTACCGTACTATGACGTGGCGGGCTTGGGGTTGTCCTTCGTTGATTTTTTTTAAAGCATGCTAAAAAATCACCATCATTTCTGCTGGGCACAGAGCATTTAGAATCAGGGGTGAGGGGGATCATGGGGGATGGTAACCCCATGTCCAGGCCAGGCCTACATTTTCCCAGGACTTCACCTCCATGCTAGAAACTGACTTTGGAGTTGGCCTGTAGGAAACACATTCTCACCCTGGTGGCCTTCCTCTTCTTTCTCCTCCTTTCAAAAGCAAACTGCATTTCCATAGACAAATGGCTTTTCCAAGAGAAGGGTACAAGATTCCATTCTCCCAAGCCCCCCACGGCCTTCTGGGGACACAGGCTCTAGAGAGGTACCTGGCAAAGGAGCCTCTCCCCTGGGTGTCAGCCCTCAGGGAGGCCCCCTATGGGACTGACTTAACGCAGTCCTTCCCACCAGCACCTGTAGATGAGAAAGCTACTTCTGGAGCTGGCCGGCTTGGAGACAGCTCCCAAGGCGCTGGGCCGGGAGGGGTTTTTTATCTGCCATTTCCTAAGTGCCCAGCTCCAGGAACAGTGCATCACAAAGGCCCGTAACAGATGATCAGCATTGAGTGAAGAAGTAAATGGAGACATAGGTGAACGATAAGCTCAAGTCAGGGATGAGGCTGTCAAGAGTCAACCCCAGGAGATACTGTGACTTGGAAAACACAAATTGATAACAATCTCCCAGTTCCAGAGGAGGAAGGACAGGTTTCCCCTTCAGAGCCGACTTTGGGGAACCCTCTTCCTCAAAGAGAAAACCCTGGTCTTGGAGGCTGGTAGAGGCAACGGAAGCCAGGCCCCAGGCATGCACTTTCCAGAGGGCTGCTTGGCCCCAGCACCTAGCAATGCTGTGTCCAGAGAGGGACCACCGGGCTGGGGAGAGTGGCATGAGGAACTGAGAGAGGGGAAGAATCTTTGGTAGAAACTATTTCCAGGGAGAGCATAGCTCCATGTAAAGCTCCCACTAGGCGTGCCAGCCCTGTCACATGAGATCCCTCCCTGAGTCCGTCCCTCCACAGCCCCCGCCCATCCCCCTCCTTCCATCCCACCTGCAGCATCTCCTTGGATGACAGTAATCTCTGTCTACGTCTGACTAGGGTGACTAGCTTGTCCCACTTTTTCTGGGACTTTCCCAGTTTTAGCACGGAAAATCCTATGTCCCAGGAAGCCTCTTGGCCTAGGGCAAACTGGGACAGTTGGTCACCCTATACCCTTACCCCTTAACTGTAGGGCTCCTTGAGGGCAGGGACCAGCATAGAGCCTGCTACAGAAGAGATTGTAATAATGTTTAATCCATGCATGAACAAATTAAGGCTTTTGGTCCTAGGCTCCAGCAGGCCTGAGGGGGTACAACGGTTGCTCTGCTCCCAGGTAACCACAGAGTGTGTGCACCAGGCACCCAGGGCAGCATCAGGCCTGCCCTGGAGGCCTCCGCACATGGCTGCTGGAGCTGGAAGGTGGCAGGGACCTTCGCACCCCACCGCAGTTCCTCCCGCCCACAACCAGCAGTGGTCCCTGGGCCCCTCTTGAGCACCCCATCCTCCAGGCCTGGAAGCCACTGAGGAGTAGGCAGCATTGCCACTGACCTTTAGGCAGCTCTCCGTCTGCCCACACCCAGCCCAACCCCTCCAGCCTCTCTGGTGTCCAAGCCTTTGGGCTTGACTCTTACAGGTGCAACGACAGCAGACTGGGTTATAGAGTGTTCTTTCTGGGAGAAGGCGGGAGGATACCTGGAGTGGGAAAAGCAAAAGGCCCAAAGTACAAGCTTCATTAGCTCTGGCCATGATGGGAGAAGGAACACATTCTGGACCGTTCGTTCATCCAGCAAACACATCCCATAAACCCTCCAGCCAAATGCCAGCCCCTGGGCGAACACAGGTGAAAAGGCAAGGTCCTGCCCTTCAGAAGCCCCGTGGTTGGGCTGCTGGGATGGCTGTGTCCCATCTGGCCAAGGGGACAGCAATACCCCCCTGAATGCTGCCAGACAATGGAACACGATAAGGCCAATTCATGGAAGCTTTAGGAAAGTATTTAATGATACGATAAGCTGTTTACAATCTATAGGTACGTGGGAAAAAGTAGATTGCAGCACCGGAATCAGGAAGGATAAACGCCAAGACAATTGCCCTGGATCTCTGGACCACGGCTAGGTTTTATCGTCTTCCTTCGGCTTGTCTTTACGTAATAGATCTTCTACAACAAATTCATCTAATAAGCACAAAGCAAGAAAAATGTATTTGGTAAACAAGGGCCTGCTGTCTGCTCAGGGGTCAGGGGAGGCTTCTGGGGGAGGCAGGAAGGAAGGCTCCGGCTTTGCGGAGGAAGTAAACTGCGGAGGGCGGGGTCCAGGCAGAGAGAATGGCACAGACAAGCCAACGATGGACGTCAAGGACAGCGGCCAGGTCGGGAGCGGTAATTCAGGCTGGAAAACAGGGACAGACCCCACCACCCATGGCCACTTGAGTAAAGAACCGAATTTTGGTCTCACGGGCATTGGAGGCTGGCATCCCTCAGAGCCCTGACCCATGACCGCTCCACATCAAAGGTGAGGCCACATTTGCCTTGGAAGAACTGGTTTCCATCAGTTGGTGAACAAGATGGGCGGGGCGGGGCGAGGCGGCAGTCCCAAACGAGGTGGAGGCTTCACGCTCTCACCTCCAAGCCAGCGGTTGCTATGGAGTCTGACCACACAGGCACGCTGGAACCAGTTCCGGCCCATCCAGCAGGCATTGAGCCTGTGGCCCCACGTCGGAAGGGGTCTGGCTGTCTTATGAGCGCTGGGGCCACTGTCTCAGCTGCTCTGTTCACGACAGAGCCTGGTGTGAACGGGCCCGGGGCCCCACCGCCTGGAGATAGACTTCCAGCTGCTGGAGGGACAGCTGCCACCGAACGCAGGGTCCAGGTGTCAGGAGGAAATTAAAACAAATGACCCTGCCGCATTTTTTATTATCCATTCATAAAAAATACAAGAGCGAGATGGGAGAAAAATAGGTCACTTCAGTGAGATTTACAGTGACTTAGAAATCTGAACATAACCCGAAGGTCTTTGGACTCCATCTGGCTTCTGAAGGCCAGGTCTGCCTGACCCAGAAAGGGAAGAGAGAGTCCACAAGAGCAAAGCGGAGTGGGGTTATGATCTGCGCACCGATGACGCAATGGCACCTTCAACCTCACAGCACGAGTGGCTCCAGGCCACATGACTGCTGGCCCTGCAGGAAAAACCCATCAGCCACCCCCCAGAATGACCCACGGGTGAGTTTACTCTCCACACAGCAGCCACACCCCCAATCATGTCACTCCTTGGCTTATCCCCCGAGTGGCATCCCGGGCCCTGCATTACCTGGCCCCAAAAGACTCTCAGCCCAATCCTATACCCTCAAGGCACTGCTCTCTGGGTCCCTACATCCCTGGCCTCCTCGGTCTGCCAACATTTTGTAGCACCCCTGCTTCCCCAGGACCTTTGCATACACTCTTCTTTCTGTCTGCAGCACTCTCCTCTGGAGACTTTACCCACTATCTCTTACTCATTCCAGATCCAGCACCAAGACTCTTAGAGGCCCTGCACATAGAAAAGAGTATGAGCTACACTCGCGTGATTCGAACGAAACAGAACAAAACCCACTACACTATAAAATAAGAGTAATGAAGTCTGGACAACATTTTTATTGATTCATTTAGCTGTGCAACCTCTAAAGCTTTTTTTAAAAATACTTTAAATCAAATTCTTGCAAAAGAGCTTCTTTCTCCAGTGGGAGCAGCCCTGCCTCTACCGATACCCTGAAGCACTAACTTGGACGCAATACGGTTCCGATCTCAGCCCCAATTTCACCACCTCCAGGAAGCCCTCCATGACATCTTACCGCTACCAGCCCCACCACAAAGACCAGACACAGAGGCCCCTCTCAGCATTCTCACAGCACCACGCATCTTCCCCTACAAGCCTGTGATTTTCCCACTGTCTGTATGACTCTCCAAGCACACCATCAGCTCCACAACGGGAACGGTGCCCACCTTGCCCACCATCATGCCCTGCCTAGAACATAGCAGGTGCTCAAGAAAGAGCTGTTGAACAGATAAAGAGAACAACAACAGCATGGATAAATCAGGGAGGATGACTCGCATTACAAACCAATCCTCAAAGTACCACGAGGAGCCACCACTGGGCTTCTGAGATGAGCCAAGTCCCCTAGGGAAACCGTTCTTCCAGCAAACATTGGCAAGACACCTACTATGTGCCAGGCCTCGAGGACACAGGATGAAAAAGACAAACCTTCTCCTCCAGCCTCTCTGCCCAGAACAGACAGAATCGTCAAAAACCCGTGAGAAAAGGGAGCCTCAAAGTGCTGGGGGGAAGCTAAGGAGACAGAGATGAACTTGAGAATGTTCCCTCACTTCCGTGTCTTGTGTCCTCACGCGAATGCTCGGGTCAGGATGCTGCTGTGGGGGCCACAGTATGGCTTTTCCTTGAAGCACACAGGATTATTAGAACTTCTACTCCCCTTGGCGCCCAGCATGCTATGTTCTTTAATGCAAGCTCCTACTCCATTGACCAAGCTCCTACTCCACGCCAGGCATGGTGCCAGCTTCTAGGGACGTGAAGACCAGGCCATGGTCCCTGCCCTCAACAAGGGCCGTGTGCGGCTTGCTGGCTCTCAACCACGTGTGGCAACAGCTCCCTTCGGGGGCATCTTTTCAAGTGCTACAATAATCAGGGAGGTTGCTACTGGCATCTAGTGGGCAAGACCAGGGGTGCCGAATGTCCCGTAAAGCAAGGGACAGTCCCTCAGAATGATGACTTACCCTCGTCAAATGCCACCCCAAGGTTGGAAATTCTAGCACAAATCTATCAGCTGTAAGCAAACCAACAAATTCTCCCTCGACTTGGATACAACTGCTGGAGACCGGTGTACCCAAAGTGCAAAGTCAAAGGATTTATAATCCCCCAAAGTGAGATCTGCCAGATGTATCCAGCTTCGGCCCCTGGAAAAACCCCAGCTCCCACTAAAACGCTCTTCACCCCACTTTCCCAGGTCCTCCCTGCCTCCACAGTTTGCTTAGTGATCCCAAAGTCCTTGCTATTCCAAGTGTGGTCCAGGTTCCAGCAGGAACTGCGTCCAAGAGCTGGTAGCAAGTGCCGGACCTTGCTCCTCCCCTGTCCCAGACCTGCTAAATTAGAACCTGCATTTTCACAAGATCCCAAGTGATCCATTTGCACTGAAAAGTTTGAAAGCGCTGCCAGAGGCTATCCCAGGACAGCCTCCCTGGCACTTTCTGTTCACAAATCCTCCGGGGCAGAGCTGGAGAGGGAGGCTCCAACCACTTCTGTCACCTCCACCCCCCCCCCACCCCATGTTTCCTGTATCCTCGATGAGAGATGCCATAGAACCTTCATGGACAGACCAGGTGTCAAGGGACAGGTGGGCAGTTCTTTTCTCCCCACTCAGCTCAAAAGGGGGTAAACAAGAGAGGGACCTTGCCCCCAGAACAGCCTGAATGCATGTCAGCCTTAAGAACACAACTGGGGAAGATTCACACTCGTGCCCAGATAAGTCAAGGGGTGACATGTGTCGGTGCAAGGGCACTCTTTTTGTTCTTCCTAAGGGGTTTGCTGCCCCTGAGAGGACCCAGAATGAGTATAAAATGAGGGCTGAAATGCCTTCCTCAGAACCATACCAACACCTGTGCTCCTACCCCAGGCTGAACTTGGACATGCTCTGGAATTCTGATCCAAGACCCATTTCATGCTACTCTCCCAGGTAGACTATAAGTTCCCAGGGGCAGGATCTGACTCCCTTTTATGGACACTTCAAGCCACAAAACTGATGCAGGCACAGTATCTGATACCAAATAAGTACTCGGGTTATAGCTGAAGGACAGGGTGAGATGGATGGAATGGAATGAGATGGTGTGGGATGGGATGGAGTGGGATGGATGGAGTGGGAAGGGATGGGGTGGGATGAGATGGGATGGATGGGATGGGATGGGGATGGGATGGGGTGGGATGGGATGGGATGGGATGGGATGGGATGGGATGGGATAGGATAGAACATATGGAAGATAATGGGATGCAAGAAAGGTTGGGCCCAGCAATGCCCCTTTCTCACTATGAGCCACGGAAAAAGTGTTCCTATAGGGAGACATGTACAAGGATGTTTACTACAGCCAACAATTAGAAACAACCTAAATGCCTATCACCAGGGACCAGTGGCATAAACCATGGTGCATCCAATACGGTATCATTTACTTTTTCAATAAAAAATCAATATGACATTGTTTCTACGGATACACAGATACCATATTTCATCACATGTAAGACCCCATGGGCTGTAAAAGGCACCACTATTTTACACACCACTAAAAAAGAAAAAAAAAAAAAAACCCTGTCAATGAAACCATGACCAGCCACTAACTGTAGGATTCATCTAGACCACAGAGATGTTAAAGTGTGTCTCGGAATCTATGAAACGCGGTATCACGCAAATTTGGAGAAGGTCTAGAAGTACACCAGCCAAACTCGTGACTGCAAGTTAACACGGGGTGGGGGTGGGCAGGATGGAGACTTTAGCCTTTAGCCTTTGCATCTGGAACTTCTCCACGTGGAATACGTTTATGTGTTCGTGCTATTCAATAATCTCTAAAAATATTTTTGAAATAAAGAGTAAGGAAAGGCTCCTCTGCCTCTCACTGAGAGGTGCCGCGACACTGATAGTGCGGACGGGTCCGTGAGTCACCACAGAGACCGGGACTTTCCAGGGCGCTAGGCCAGGGTGGGGCCCGGGAGGGTGGGCGAGCGGGACGCGCCAAGCTCTGGGAAGAGCAGAAGGAAGCGCTTCTGCAGGTCCGGTGGGGACGTGTCATGGAAAAAAAGAAACAACAGGAAGGGAATTTGATTTGGAGAAACAATTCGCAATCGACTCACAGACTCACACGAGGCTACTTGGGAGGCCCGGGGATGCCCCCCAAAACGGCTCCTTCATCTACCCTTGCTGCTCTCCGCAGAAACTGCCTGGAAAGTCATAATGCCATCCTGAATGCATCACTCACAAGGGATCTCCTTGGACTCAAGCTTCTAATTCCACCTTAATATCCAATTCTGCGTGTCAGGGAGAGCTGAACCTCGGCCTGCAGCAGCCGCGTCACCTCGCCCTGCACACAAATAAAAATAGCTTTGGTGCTCAGAGCACAGGTTCCCTCGCCTTATCCTCTGGGGGTCCCGGGAGTGGTGCAGCCAGCGAATGGAAACCACGCGCAGTATAAATACATAATGAACAAAGAGGCTCCGCAGAAGCATCCTTGACCTTCCTGCTTTCCTTGACTTCTCCCCTGCCATTGTCCCCAGTGAAGCCATAAATGGAATGACACCGTTGAGGGGGGTGACGGCCACAGAGTGCCTTCCTTGCCAATTTCTCCAGTAGTTAAGCAGTAAATGGTGTTAATCGAAACGATAGCCTAGTCCATTCTCCATGTATGCAAATAACAAAGTTTTGGCAGCTCGAGCCATGATTTGAACAGCTCTACCTGCCAGGAGCCAGGCCTCGCAGCCGACAAATCTGCTCCTCTGTTCCCATAATCTGACTCCCATAATGTGACGCGAGACCGAGTCACACATTAGTACCACGTCCCGGGGAAAGAGAAAACCAAAATCCAGAAGCCCCACGGCAACCTGACAAAGCCCCAAGCTCCAAGACAAACACGTGCCTTCAATGCCCCCAAACAAATTCACATGGAAAAGCTTCTCCTTTTACAAACTGGGTTCAGCTCCGGAAGTTGACCTCTCAGCAGCACCCAAGCCAGCCCCAGGGGCAGGGGTGATGCAGAGGGCACCGGTCATCGGCCCCTCCGGATATAGCAGGTCCCTGCCCCCTTCTCCGCCCTGCTCTGTGCCTCGGGAAGCTGACCAACAGGCTTCTACGCTTTGGGGCTCCTGTTAGGTTCAGCCCATGGTTCCAGCGGATACTGGAGACAGAGGAGGAGACAGAGTCGGGGTATCTGCTCCCTGGCTAGTCACAGGTCGCCTGTCACCAGGGAGCTCTCTGAAGGGGCAGCCTTCTCTGGGTTCCAGCAAAAGCCCTCCCCGTGCCCCATTAGGTTCCCCAACATTGCGAGGATGTCCCAAAAATGCTCCCCATCCCTGGTGGTCTCCCTTCGACCTACCCACCTCTGTAAAGGGCCCTTATTAAATGCTCTTCAATTACCTCGTCTGAATGTACCATCTGTTTTCTGTTGGGACCCTGACTAAGGGGGTATCTTTTAAACAATTTTTAAGTAAATGTGTCGACACAAGGTGTTTGTGAAGATGGTGATAAAAAGCCGTTAGAGGATGCAGTGTAAAATATGTCATCAGTGAGAGTGACAAGAGATTAACAAACAAACAAAAACAAAATCAGTGATGAGGCAAGTGGCTCGTGGCGAAGGTGGTCAGAGGGCAAAGCCTCCTTCAGTACCTGCTCCCCCTCCACCCCGGACTCCCCGGGCCCTTCCCTCGGGGACTCGGCACATCTCCCTGCAACTCTGCCACCCCCTACGCGGGGAACACAAACCACCCTGGCCGGACCCCACAAGATGCAGACATTCCCCTGGTGCTCCTCAACTCCCACCCCAGGGACCTTAGGGTCTGCTCGCACTCCCATGCGTATCCCACGGCTCGTGATGCATTTGTCCATCCACCTCTTCATGACCTATCTCCCCCACCAGAACAAAAGCTTCCCGAGGGCAGGGACCTGCTACATCCCCCAGCTACTGGGGTGTGGCACATAGTAGGGATTTCATAAAAAACTAGAGGTCTGGCATGCAAAACATCCCTATCCCCTGCAAGAGCAGCATACACCCTCTGGTTTGATTTACGGTCCCAGGAAGCAGCTGGGAAGAAGGGTTTCTGAGGCAGGAAGGGAAGTACGTGGCTTGGTGGCATTTGAGAGGAAGGAGGCTTCTCTCCAGCCCACAGGAGACTGTCCGCAAGAATTCCTAGGCCTTAGCCGCCCACGGGACTGACAAATAGAACAGGCTAGTGCCACGTCCGACAAGTCATTCAAGCACCTACTATGTGCTAGGCCCCGTGTTAGGCCAGAGACAGATACAGGCGTGAGAAAGATGGAGCACACCACTGTTCTCAAGAGGGTCATGTTCTAATAGCAAAGCCAAAACTGCAAATCAAGAAGAAAAATGTGAGCTAGAAAGAGTTGCCAGAAAGGAAATCAAAGGGGATGATTCGATAGACGGTGAAGGAGAGCCACTCTGGCTGGAGAGTGGGGGCGTCAAAGAGGGCCTCTCTGTGCAGGGGACACTGGAGCCAAGCCCCATGAGGAAGCGGAGGAGTGATCCTTGTGAAACCCTGAAAGAGCATCCAGGTGGAGAGGAGAGGTGGAGCAAAGGCCCTGGGGCAGGAATAAGCAGTCTCAAGAGGAGGAACCCACTGGGAGTAAGAGAGGCCAGGAGAGGCAGGCCCAGGTCCATGAAATGGATGCATTCTAAGTGCACCGGGAGAGCGGCAGAGTCAGGTTGAAGCTGCCCTGGGAACAGATGCTGGGAAGCAGCTGGAAGGCCAGAGACAGATGCCAACCATCTCTCCTCCCCAGTCCCCCTACCCTCTGCCCTCCTCCACCTTCTTGCCACCTCCTCACCACTCAGCTCCAGGAAATCTGGCCTTGTCACCCTCTGCCACTTGGCAGTGCTGACACACACAGCCAACCACTTGGCCAGGCCGAGACTTCTGGCATCCAGGGTGGTGGGGTGGGGGAGGGGCCCGGGTGTGTGTGCTCCCCCCAGGCCTGTGGCCACCCCCCCCCCACCTGCACAGCTGCCCCACAGCCCCGGTCTTCCCAGATGCCCCCCTCCCCAGAGCAATGATGTCATTTCCAAAGGCAGCCAAATTCTAGCCAGTCAACTCCAAAATAAAACTGTTTAACACAAAATGAAGCATTTTATAATCCCCTGTACGTTTTTTCCCTGAGCTGGCACACACAGTGTTTAAAAACACTGCCAAAACACTCAACCAATAGTTCAGCTTTATTTTAGACCAGTCCCAGAGTGAAATTTCGGATTTCCTTGCTCCTTTCCCAGTCCGGAAACCCCCCACCACCCACAACCCCCGACCTGCCCCCACCCGCACCCCCAGCCCCACCAAGCCTTTGCCACATATCACAAGCACTTGCTAACTCCCTCTCCACGGCCAGGCCAGGCCGGTCCCCTGCTGGCTGCACTCCTTGAACCACACGCCCTAGCCAGCAGGAGATAAATTTGGTTGATTTCTCATTTTGTTTGGGGATGTTCTTTATTTTCCTGTGTTTAGGGTGTCATTTGAGGGATGCCAATCACAGGATCTCAAGGTTCAGAGGAACCTAAACACTCAACCGGTGCCGGCCCCTTGAGTCCTGCCCCCACATCCCACTCCCTACCCCTGCTGCCATCTGATGGGTCATCTCCAGCCTTTGAAAGTCGCTTGCCCCCAGGAAGTTGCTCTTTATATGCGGGCCAAAGTGGCCGCTTCAATCGGTCTTCGTTCTGTCCCCTAGAGCACCAAGATTAATGGAGAGAGGGGTTGGGGTATCTCACCCTTGTTCCCCCAGTGCTGTGAGGCACAGCTTTGACCAGAGCTCCCACTGCTCGGCCCCGTCCATCCACACATTTTATCCAGAAGTGATAGTAACGATACCAAGCACTGGATCACCACCATAGGGACAGACGGCAGCCGCACTGGTGGGACAGGCCGTGCTCATCCCTACCCCTGCGGTCAGGTCACCTACTCTGGACTCTGGTTAAATGGCATAAGCTCCTTCCCCCTTTGGGCTGATGCTGCCTCACAGCACCCACCCCCCCACACACCCCGTTCTTCTGCTGGCAGCACCCTGATTTCCTCTGGGGAACATCTCTGGGTCTGCCATGTGGAGCCCTCCAATCGGTCTGAGCCGAAAGCCAACATACAGTCATCAGTGCCAGGAGATGAAGGAAGACCGGGTTCCGAAGCCTTCACCAGGGTCCCTGGATTTAGCCGCACCTGAAGCTAGTGCTAACTACATCTGGATTTTCTAGTTACCGGAGCCGCTGAATTCCCCTACTTGATTGAAGCAATGTAGGCTTGAGTTTTCCAACACCAGCCACCGAGAAGTCTAACTTCCCAAACTACAAGCACGGCTTTGAGGACCGCCCCCCTCGCCGTCCTCCCCTGAACCCGTCCCGGCCCCGGTCTCTCCAGCAACATGCAGAACTGAGCTCTCGCCTCCTCGTCCTGCTTCTGTGGACACAGCCTCCGAGCACACTAACCGTTCTGGCAGGGAACCTGCTACTTGTTTTCCCCGCTCATACTGCTCACATGGGCCTTGGCCAGCACTCAGCTACACCACCGAGGGAACCAGGCGCTTCTTTAGAACGAAATAACTACATACAGGTCAGTTTAAGAATCTCGTGGCCAAAGCCAGCAAGGGGCTAGGTGCTATAAAAGGTAAGTTCCTGAGGCCAGAACCTACTGTCCGTTTCACTCACTACTCTATCCCCCATGTCTACATTCATTCCAAGCTCATAGTAGGTGCTTTAAAAAGTCACCCTATGAATGAATACATACATACCAGGGGGTGCTGTGGTTCTAAAGAATACATTTTTCTTTTGACCACTAGTTTGCTTTGTTCTTTTGGGCACCGGGAGTTGTAGCCTAAGCAAGGGACACGGGAAGAGACCATCGATAGCTTTCAGCTCTAATAAAGGACTCGGAGAACAGTACTTTCTAGTTGCCCCTTGTACCCCAAAACCAGGTTAGGATCCAGCTTGAGGCTATTCCGATCTTCACCGACCAGCATTTCTCAAAGCTTTTCGAACCTCAAATTGGAGGAAACCAAGATTGATGACTCGGGAAACACAATTGTCAGGTCTTGATGCCCAACAGATTAAGGAATCCACACGCACCTCCAGGAGAAAGCACCAGGGCCTCTCCGAGGGGCTCTGGTCCCTGTGTATCCTGACCATCAGTGATGGGAGGCAGGCAGGAGCAAGGAGGGCTGGACTGATGAAACTATAGTCTTGACTGGAAAGGGATTGACCAGAGCACCACATAACTGGCCTGGGTTTGCTCAGTGAGATTTTAGAGCTATTCATGTATCCACTGCAGGAAAACACTTATTACTGAAATATGTATAGAATAAAGAAAAACATCTTGTTATTGCGATTTTGGAATACTTTATCTGTCCCCCTCCTTCCCCCTGAAGCTGACGATGGATGATGTGACTTGGGGTCCCTCTGGTGACCCTGGGTCCCTCAGAGGCCGGCACAGCAGACTGATTTCATAGCTACCTCTCCACACCACCTGGGCACCTGAGCCACTCAAGCCTCAAGGTCAGACCAACCTGATGGCTGCCCAGCCTCTCTCCAGCCTGGGCCCGAGGCCTGGACACAATGTCCCAGAGGCCCAGCAGCCAGGGGATGCCACCAGGGCGTGACCTGCTTCTCTCAGAACTCTGCCCCCAAAGGGCCAAGAGGCAGAGAATCAGGGACGGGAGGGTGGGCCAGCTTCCGTTCCCACTTCCACGAAGTTGGTAAGAATTCAAGCGTCCGAGTCACTCCTCTGCAAGAAGCAAACAAAGAAAAAGTCCAGTCCAAATGATGTGAGGTTTGTGGGTCCAGCACCAGTCCCCTGCACTGCCTCCCAAGTATTACCAGCCACTTCCTGGGGGAAGGGGGGGGCACCCACAAAGTCACCACCTCCCTGTGTGACCTTGGACAAGTCCTAGCTCACTGAAGAGCCTGGCCCAGTCCAGGCTTTCAGACGGCCTGAGGGGTTCCAGGGCAGGCTGAGCGGGCAGGAGGAGCGATGTAGGCAGAGCTCAGACTCTGCAACACCCTTTAACAAAATGTTCTGCATTTACCGGCTCTATACACCAGCTATGTTGAGAGTAAGAGTTTGAGAATAAGGTTAGAAGGCGCTGAGCTAGGGGATCTTTAAGGAACCAGCCTCCCTAAAATTCTGAGACGAGATGGCTAGATCCCATCAAGAGCAAAGTGAATGGGCTTGACCATCAATACTTGGCTATCTGGCATTGGATTCAACGAGTGTACTCCTCTGTATTTGCCTGCATATCACTCCTTCCTCCTACAGAAGACATCCTGGGAGCCCCCTCCCCAGTTCTCAGTCCCAGTGGTCTGTAGGGAGGTGCCCCTGATTCCCACCACCCTGAGCCTCACTATTATGCACATCTGTCCCCCACGCCCCGCCCCGCCCTGTCTCAGGGACACCTTCCGGGATGAGCCTTGGTCATGGTTGCCCCACTAGCAGTCAACCTCAGGCCTTCTGTCCTGGCGATCAGAAAGAGGCTGCTCTTTCTTTGCAGCAGGAGGGTGGAATCCTGGAGGCGACACCCCTGCCACTGAACACCTGGGGATGGGGTTTGTAGAGACAGCCTTGGAGCATGTCCGTGGAGGGTGGTACTTGAAGCCAGCCTTACTTCTCAGTTTCTTGAGCTGATGAATCTGCTTTTTTTTTTTTTTTTTTGCTTGTCAGCTGGAGTTGAATATGCAGACAGCATGTTAATTGAGGACCTATTGTGTGTCAGGCAACCCAAAGGATCATGGCGACTTCACTTTCCAGCTAGATTATACATTGCTTGTTAACAGAAACATTTTCTCTCTGTCTCACTCTCTCACTAACACAGATGCACACACAACCCCAGGCTCACAGTAGGTATGGTATCACAACTTGCTAGCGCAACATGTGCCTTCTGGAAACTTCCAAGCTGAAATGGATGACAGCAGGCTGGACCCAGAAATACACATGCAACCAGCCTGAAGGCCAGCTCAGGGTTTGTCTTTTCCTCCCAGGACCTTGAGGTCCCGCTGGGTGTATATCCTGGCCCTAACAACAGGAAGCCAGTGGAAGGTTTCACTGCTGCCAGCAAAGGAGAGGAAACCAGGACCCAGACTGGGCCAGTCCCAGGCCAGTCCCGGGCCAGTCCCCTTCACTCTCCCAAGGCTTCTCCAGGTCCCCTCACTGAGGGTCATCCCAGGGGGGGTATGCAGCCGACGCCATCCCCATGTCGGGCACCACACCTGAATTCCACTCTGGCCCACTCCCAGACACAAACGAACCCACCCTTAGGCACAATGATTCAGAAACCCATCGAGGCAGTAGAAGGAGAAGATCCTCTCCACTTTGGAGAGCCCTCAGAAACCTCAGAACACGCCCACGGACACAATGTGTCCCATGGAAACCAAGGGACACGTGGATTCTTCCCACCTTGACCCCAGCCTTCTACATGGTTAGATGTGGTGTCCAATTTTTGGAGAGAGCTGCAGGCCCCACAATGTGATAGCAGACGGCACAATGTGACCGCTCCCCGTAATCAAGTCAAGAGGGACACATTCCACAGCATGCAGGCTTCACAGGAGGTGAACAATCACGCCAGCATCCGAAAAACAACTCCCCCTCGCCGTGAGCACCAGGCGCGAGGGCACCGCTGTCTGAGCCCAGCGAGAACCAGGGCCCATGCAGCCTGCCGGCTTCCCAGGCACCTTCTGTGGGGAACTCGGGGGGCACAGAGCAGGCCAGTTAGGGAAGGTTCTGATCTCACCACGGGCCAGGCAGGCCCAGACTGGCCAGTGGCTCACCCTGGCCATCTGCCTCCCTCCAAAATGGCAGCGCACTCACAGGACAGCACATGCAGTCGGCATCCTCTCAGAGAGCTGTGAGGCACAACATCTCTGCCCATGGAAGCATCTTTTATTTCTTTATGTATTTGAGAAGGAGAGAGAGAGCAAGACCGTGCGCACAAGCAGGGGTGGAGGGAGGGGCAGAGGGAGGGAGAGAATCTCCAGCACACTTCGCGCTCAGCGTGGAGCCCGATGCAGGGCTCCATCTCATGACCCTGAGATCATGACCTGAGCCGAAACCGAGAGTCGGACGCTTAACCGACTGCACCACCCAGGCGCGCCTAGAAGCATCTTTTAAAGGCCCTGGGAAAGCCAGCTATTTAAAGGCCACCCAGGGCACGTCATCTTACAAGTCACGGATGCTTCTGTGAAGTGAATACCTTCTCCATTGAGTTACGTTTTATTTAAATAAACAGTTCCTACATCCCCAGCACCCAGAAGGCTCCCTACACATAGCACGTGCTCAATACTCATTCAATGAGTAAATCACCTCTTCCATCTATAAACCCTCTTCTGATGATTCATTAATTGAAGACCTACTATGTCCAGGCATGGTTCCTGGAGCCTTTCCTTTACAACCTCATGCCTAAGAGCCCTTTACCCATGGCATGGCCACTGACTGCTGACAGCTCTTAACTCATGGAGCCTGTGGCCTCCCTGGGGACAAGAGCAACAAACTTTTCTTGAGCACCTACTATGTGTTCTAGCTATAGGCCAAGGCTACCCTGGGGACAGAGAGGAGAACAAGATCCTTGGCATCAAGGATATATGTCCTCACCAGCACAATGGGCTGGTAAACATTTTGGTCTTTGCCAATCTGGTAGGTTAAAAATGGTAGGTAGTTTCTTGTGGTTTAAATTAACAGTTCTTGGGGCGCCTGGGTGACTCAGTCAGTTAAGTGTCCAACTCTTGATTTTGGCTCAGGTCATGATCTCAGGGTTGTGAGATGGACCCCCACGTCGGGTTCTGCACGGAGTCCCCTTGAGATTCTCTCTCCCTCTGCCTCTGCCCCTCCTTCCACCCCTGTTCCCCCACCCCTGCTCTCACTCTGTCAAGCTCTCTCTCTCTCTCAAATGAATAAATTTTTTTTTTAATTTATGGTTCTCCTATTCTAAAGAAGGTTCCTTCCTCAACGTGTAAGAACTCACTAGTATATCTTTTTCTGGTTCTACTTCTGTCCTTTACACATGGGAGATATTCAAAATAGTGGAGACCAGTGTGGTACCAACCATTCTGAGCAGGTGCTGGCCTCAGGCAGCCCAGACTTCACCCTGCTTTCCTGCTGATTTATTGGTTATTTTCTTAGTGTTGGTAGGAGTTTCTTACACGTTAAGGAAAAATATCTTTTGCCCGTGATCTGTGTCTTTGGGTTGATTTATTGTGGTTTTGGCTATGCAGAAATGTTTTATTTTTATGTGGTTGAATATTTGCCTTTTGTTTTATGGCTTCTGGGTTTATGGTTATATTTAGAAAAGGCTTCCCCACTCCGATCCTATCACATTCTTTAAAAACCCACTTATGTTTCCTTTTCGTATTTTCAAGTTTTCTTTTTCTGTTTAGATTTCTGATCCATTTGGGATTTGTTTTGGCTTTCGGAGGAGAGAGATCCAATTTCCTTTCTCCGCGATGGCTACACATCTCCCCAGTCCCGGTTACTGAGAGATCCATCTGTGCTCCACGGAGAAGCAGTGACACCTCTCTCGTACGCTACATTTCCAGCTCTGTTCACGTCCCTTCCTGCTCTCTTTTCCGGGCCCTCATCTGTCCCACACCACTTAGATTCCTGCGGCTTCAGAACATGTTTTAAAATCTGGTCTGGTTACCAGCCTTTCCCATCGCTCCTCTTGTTCAGAATTTTCCTTCCTCTCCCTGCATGCTGATCTTTCCTAACGAACTTTAGAATCGCTAGAATTTTAGAATCACTAGGACTTTAGAATCATCTGTTTCTAAACCAGTCCCATTGTTACTTTCCCAGGCTAACATAAAGTTAACAGGCTCATGGAGGGGAAATGGACCTATTTACGATACTGAATCTTTCCACCCAAGAAGAAGGTCTGCCTTGTTTAGTGAAGTCTCTTTTGTGTCCCTCCATCACTGATTTTGCTGGTTGGTTTGTCCTCTCCAAACATCTGAATGAGGTTTCCTGGGTCTGTTGCCTGGTCTTTGTACATTCTGGGACTATGGGTGACCAGGATCTGTGCTTGCTCTGTGTTTTCTAGCTGGATGCTGTTTACATGCAGGAAAGCTCTTGATGTGGGGGTATTAATTGTGCTCGAGCCCCCAGGCCTTTCGCACTGCGAGACACCGGCTGACACCAAGGCGCAGTGCACGCTCCCCACGGGCAGAAGGAACTCGCGCCCTGCACCTGTGCACTTGGCAGTGCGCTGCCCAGCGGCTGCCCGTGCCGGCGCCACTCTGCCCAAATGGAACCGGTACAAGGGGCGCCCCAAGCAATAAGGCAGGGAGGGCCCCCACCCATGCTGTCAGAGCGAGAAAGGGCCTGAGCCGGCACACAAAGGCAAGATCCCGCCAGCCGGCGGACAGGAACGAGGCTGGCAAAGGTGCCAGCCTTCACGCAGCCCCAGCCCTGTAATTAGGGCCCACAGGTCACTCTGGCCACAGCTGAACAAACCAGGGTGTAATTAACTTTCCACCCGGCTTTTTACACAGCAGCATTTCACCTTTGCCAGAATAGGCGGGTCTGCCTTTCCAAAGTGGCTGGGGAAACACTCCTCCGGTCCCAGTCCTCAGGAAGTGGGGGGCAGCCAAAGGGGGAGCAGCAAAATTAACCCACAGGGAGCTCTTTTTTTTTTTTTTGCTGTTGCTATTTGAACAAATCCCTCTCCATCTCTCTCTCTCTCTCTCTCTCTATATATATATATGTTTTAAGTTGAGCATTCAAAAAAGCCATGTCTGTCTGGAGTTTTGTTGGAAATCGTTCACTGTCCCCAGTCTATGTTCTCTGTGTGACTGTTCAGACCTTGAATCTTAGCTCAAGCTCTGTCACCTTCAGCAAGATCCCCTAAAACTCTCTGAGCCTCAGCTGCCCAATGTGTAAAATGGGGATGAACCGTGAAAAATGGGATCTCCCCGCTGGGACTGGTAGGAGAACTAGGTGGGATCATTCTTTCAACCAACAAGCACGTATTAAGCACCAGTGTGCCAGGCACTGGGCTAAGGCATAACGGGGAACAAAACGGACACGGCTCTTGTCCTCATAAAGCTCAAAAGTAGTGGGGGAGACTGGCGTAAACACACTAAAAACTACTGCAGAGGGGCCGCCTGGGGGGCTCAGTCAGTGAAGCGTCACCTTCGGCTCAGCTCATGATCTCAGGGTCTGCTCAGCTGCAGAGTCTGCTTCTCCCTCTCCCTCTGCCCCTCCCCACTGCTCATTCACTCTCTCGCAAATAAATAAAATCTTTAAAAAAAAAAAAAAAACTATTGCAGAATAACCACAGAATCTGACCTGTGTTGTGCACTGTGTCGGGGGTAGGGCTGTGGGAAGAGCAATCAGGGAGGCTGCGGCCCACGTGTGGAGCCCTGGGGAGTGGCAGGGACCCCAAGTGCTTCAAGGATGCCTCTCTGTGCCCAGTGAGGAGCCTGGTCTGCGTTGGAGATCACGGAATGGTGCCTGGAGGAAGAAACCAATGCTTGGCTCCAACCTGGTCCCGAAGACAATTTCTACTCTACAGAGCAAGTGCCTGGACAGGCCCAGAGTTAGAAACCTCAGTCTTTCTAAAGAGACTCCATCTGCCTCTCCCTACCTATGATGAAAACCCACATCACACCAGTGGTGCCTTTAGCAAAGAGCCTAGGGATCTCCGAAAGCTGTCAGGTGCTCCAGCCCCGGGGGACCTGCCACGTTCCAGGACTGGCACAGTGCACAGCCCTGCTGACAGCCCAGTTCTGACATGAGGAGGAGTGTCCCTACAAGAGTGGGATCTAAAGCATTACAACAGCACAGATTCAGCACCCAAATGTCCTCGGGCAGTCAGCCTCATTAATTTGGGCCAAAGCGGCAGTCAGTCTAAATCACAGAGTCTCCTTAAAAGGTAGTCTTCGTACCAGAAAGCTGTAAAACATTCCACCTGAATCCAGACTGAAGGTCCACAGCTGACCTGCTTCAATGAGCACATAAAAAATTGGAATCAGCCCCTGGGTAAATCAAACCTCTAGTACCTGCTTCCATGGTGCCCCAGGAAGTTCCCAGAGATACTTTCTAAAGCAATTGAAGTCCTCTGGGCTTCTAGAACATGATGAAAAACACCCCCTGCCACCGTTTATAGGGTCCACACGTGCTTGGCCAACACTTCACAAACTGGGTCAACGTAAACTTCATCTCACTCCTGTTCTGACATCATTCCAGTTAGCGGGGCCCGAAGTAAGGGGGACTTTCTATCATCGGTTCAGGGAGCTGCCAAATGCTCTGGCCATTTCCTCGTCCAGGGACCGCAAATGATGCTCCATGAGGCATAGACAAGCCCATCACAGGCATCAAGTCAGCCTTTGTCCACCCTGTTGTAGAAATCCTCATCTCCTGGTGGACCAGTCTAAATTTAATATTTTTGTGGTAGATGGACACAGGACCAGCAACCCAAGCTTTATCTGCTTGAATGCCGCTGTCTTAAAAAAAAGAGGGATCCCCCCCAAAAAGGGGTAATGGAGAAGACCATGTCGCAGCATGGGAATCCATTCAGAAAATGTTCAGTAACAAAGGCAGAATACAAAATGGCATGTGCCCCCGACGCCAAGCCTGTACGCATGTCACCCTGTGGGCCGAGTCTGGAGGAGAACAAGCTTCCATGGGGAGCTTCCCACCACCTGAGAAAATCTCCAAACCTCAGCGACTCTCCCAGATTCTGATGGAACGAGGCACCACCCCGGCCTCACCCCAAGGGCCACAGAAAGACACGGGAAGAGCCAAGAGGTCACCCTCCTAAAGCAGTTTCAGAAAAGAACCACATTCAAGATGGCGCCCCACAAACACGCCCCCACATCCCAGGACACACCCGCTTGGCGAGGGGTGTGCAGTCTCCACATTCCGGCGGTGACTGCCCCCAGCAGGGGATGAGTGGGGGCAAATGTGGTTCACACCCAAGGCCTAATTCCGATTCCAAGAGGAGCAGACAGAGGGATTGACAGGTGGCACTGCCTGAGGCCCCAAAATCTCAAAAGCAGAGAGGGTCCTGCCTTCCCTTCAAACAAGACTTGTTGGTTCCCTCAGAAACATCCACAGAGCACCCAGAGCCTGCCCAGCCTCAGCAGAGCGTGGGCCTCTCTGAAATGGTCTTTGTCGGGCTGTTAAGGTCCACCTTTCCCTCCGGGTGACAGCGTGGCCACACTGCCCACCTGCCTCACCCCTAGCACAGCGGCTGGATGACCAAGGGTGAGCACCAGCAGCCCCCAGAGCCTGGCCTGGGAGGACTTGCTATTTACTGCATTTTTGCACCATTTCCAAGTTTCACACATCTTATCCTAAAGCCGAATACATAAAAGACTTTTTAATGAGGACAGCTCTGACTAGAGTGTGTATCAGAGCCCCCTCAGTCAGACAGGCACCAATGCCCACCCCAATAGTTTCAGAAACATCTCTGGGGACACAGTGGGAAACCACTGCAGATCAGAGAGTGTGCAGGCCACCGAGTTAGGGACCTGCTTTGAATAAAACGCACACAATTCCCAATGGTTTATCCTGTCACTGGGTAATCCTCAGAACCTAAGACCTGGGGGAAAATTGCTCCTGACATTTTTCTTCCATGTCAGGGAGACTCTCCCAGACTGGGTCACACCTTTACTGGGCGGTAATGAATTTCTCAGGGATGCTATTAGGCAAGGTCGTTTCCTGTACTCTTTTAAGGAATTTCTGACTCCCTTCCATTGCTCCAGGGCTTGGGGATTCCTGGCTCCCACGTCCCCATGGAGGTCGTTAGTGGGGTCCTGTTAGGAAGCAGGCAGGAGCGTCGGTGGCTGAAGACCCTGCAGACGGAGCTACCATGATGTCAGCCACGCTGCGGCTGTGGAGAGAAGAGAAAACCACTGGAAAAAGAAGCTGCCCAGGACCGAAGCACAATCAGCTACTACTTCCAGCAAAGAACCCCGATATTCAGCCTCAAAGCCTCACGTTGGCCCTTCATCACCTGGAAACACCACCATTCGCGAAAGTGTGGAGAGAGACAAGAGGAGCTCCTTGGTTCTGAAGAACTGAGTAGTGTCGGGGATGGGGCCTCGCTCCAAGAGCCACAGAGACTCAATGCAGCATCACTTCACAGGAGTCCTGAGGGGCCCTGGGCTAATGCGAAGCGAGCCCCGCGTGTTCTCTTACACTTAGAAAATAAAGAGAATCACTTTTAATTACAAGAGCAATTCATTGATTGTTTTCCAGTCAGGGACAATATTTCATTCCCATATCGTGAAGATTCCACTCAGTTCTGGGCTAAATCAAGAAATACACAGGCCATCCACTGTTTTCTCAAGCAGGATGAGAGTATACAGCTCAGGGTCCTGGAGAGGTTCTGGCTCAGCCACCAAATCCCTAGATAACCTCGGTCAATCACCGCCCCCTCTCATGCCTCAGTATTTCCCCTCAGGAAATGGGGGGCCTGAAAAGCCAACCCCATACATCCCTTCCAATTCTGATCCCAAGCTTCTAAGTTGGCCATGACCTCTGCCTGTGGTTGAAATAGCACAAATTCCAAATGACTGGGGTTTGGTTTGCTGAGCCCCCCCAAAGGTCCAAAACTATAAGTGTCCTCTTGGGTCCACTGTTTTTGGTTATCTGTTTCTTCCAGAGGTTGAGAACAGGGGACTTGGTCTAACCAAGGCTGTGCAGATACAGCTGTCACTAGAGGGAAAGTCATAGTTCCCCGAACACTTGGCTTTCAAACTTCTTAGAAGGTACGAAAAGTAGAAGAAGCTACAGTTTTGAGTCCCAACCTGCTTCCTACCAGCAAAGTTCCCCCAAAACACAGGTCCCCTTTGGAATACTGGTCTAAGGTTTTAGTTCCTCTCCCCACAAACCAGCACCCGAAGCTTGCATCAACAGCCACGGTAGAGAGAGATGTCGGACCACAGATGCTCTGGACTCCCTGCTTGGGGTCTGAAAATATGTCGGCTCCCTGGCCCTGTAAGCATGGCTGCCACACCCCAGGCAATATACAGGCCTCCATTCTCCCGCTCCATCCACACCACAGGACCCAGACACAGACACACATGACTCATGATGTCTTAAATCGCTCCTGTAAAACCGTGGCCTTGGCCCCCTTCTCTGAGGCTGCCAGGACACAGGAAACAGGGCTATAGTCGGGTTTGGCCGAACAGCTCCTAGCCACCCCTCTCCTCCTCAGAGAAGCAGGAGGCTGAGCACAGAGCTGGAACCAGGTCCCTTTCTGCATGGGCTCTTATTGGCCTTTGAAATTCTCCCCATCCCATCCACACCCTGCCTCAGAGCTCACTCCTTCACACGCCTTTCCACACTTAAGCTACTTAACTTTGCACTAACAACCTCCTCATTGCTGGGTTTCCAAAAGGCCTTGCAGAAATCCAGGGTGCAGGCCCTACCCACTTAGGGCCCACATTCTAGAGATGGCAGTTTTGGGGGAAGCAGTGACGGGGTGCCTCCACTGAATCCCTGCCTGCCAGGAAGCTGTTGCTTTTATTTTTAATTTTATTTAAAAGGCGGATACAGGGTACCCAAGACACCACAATAAAATGACATTAACTGTAAAATTACATTATTAATTCTTTAATCTCACTTGAGGCTTCAAGCTGTTGCTATGTCCAATTATCCGTATAACCACCTGTCAGAATCCCGGCGCTATTTAGCATTACCTCCAGGACAGCGGTGGGCCCGGTGGTCCGTCAGGTCTGCCAGACACTCGAAGTCCTGCTGACAGTGATCGCAGGTGTAAATTGACTCATCCTCCATGTCTTCATCGTCCTCATTTCTCTCCTCTTGACTTGTCACGCTGTTCCTGTCTTCCAGCGCACGGCTGGTTTTCCGATCACACTCCGGCTCTCCTTCCAGGCCTCCTGCCAACAGGAAGAATACAGTCCATGTCAGCTGACGAGGTCTTGGGAAAGGGTTTTAAAAGAATCGCCCAGCATTTATTAAGATACATTTAATTACTCTACCTCCCAGGGTCCATTATTCTTGACATCTCTCAGTATATTAATATATGGGGGTTTTTTGTAGCGTGTGGTGCCATAATTCTCAACTAGATTCTTTAATTCTTGTTGCAAATCTTCTAGGGGGATTTCCTGTCATCCTCCCCCTGCACATGGATGCTGGGGGTCGTGACCCATCACGGAGGTGAAAATGCCTTTGCATTTTGTCTCCTGAAAACCCAATTCTCGTACACACTTCTCCAGAGCCTCCATTAGCTGCTCCTAGTGCACCTAAATGTTTCGTTCCCCCCCAAAGCCTTGCAATTTAAGAGCAAGGGAGATCTCTTAGCCAAGTTCACCGTCCACACAGCACGCCTCCCAGTGTGGTGATGTTGACTCAGTTCTTTGCAAAGATGTCCTGATTCTGGAATCAACGAAGCACGTGGGTTTGTAAGACCACGGATAGTCAAAATCACAAGCTAAAATGCATCTGAGCCCTCACTCATGCCCTGGGATCAGCCTAGATGGTGAGAACCAGCTTTGGAATCACTCGACCAATTTCTGTAAAATAAATTACCTATTCTGCACATAGCACTATGCAGACAAGTGGCTAAACTGTACAGGGAAGTGCGTTAATGATCATGATAATGATGTCTTGCATTTCATGTAGTATGCCACACGCTTTTTCATAGCCCCAATTACATATGCATAGCCCCATTTCCCAGGCTTACACATCCTAGAGTTAAGAGGGGACTCAAGCAATCATGCGGTCCTGCCCCTGCTCACAGAGAGGGGCAGCCTTGTTATTCCCACTTCATAGGTAAGGCACCTGGCATCCAGGCAGGGGGACATGATCTCCCCAGCACCCGGCAGACGTTTAACTCGACATCCTAACTCCTGTCTACTGCACTTCCCTGCACAGCTGGGGGAAATGGAGCACAGCCTCAATCTGAGAGATTAATAGGACACATCAAGAACTTGTAAATCAAAGTGCAAAAAAAGCATCGTAAATATAACACAGAGAATATATTAGTAATCCCAATAAATGTCAGTGGATTAAACTTCCTCGTTAAAGTACAGAGACTCGAACTGGAAAATCCAAGTGCATGTTACGTTTTCCATGGTCTGTCCTGGAAAACAATCTACCCATCCAGAAATTAGCACTGATGTGAACTAAAGAGAGAAATCTCTGTTACGTGGAAAGACGTTAATGCAAACATACACGCATATGTAAAGAGGTGTGTGTGCCCGCATACGTGCGCACGTGTATATCACATATAACAGTGCAGTTACAGCAAAAGCCTTCAGCCCACAACCTTTAAACCCCCGAGGACTAGTTGCCAAAGCAAGAAAGAGAAACGAAGCAAAGAATGCATTCGATTCGAGGTGGAAGCCACAGTCCTATAAATATTTCAATTTACGAACAGATCATGTTATAAGGGCTCTATTTCTCCCATCTGCACAAAACACGCACTTGCAGGCACCCGACATCAAGAACCTGCGAACACAAATCAGCTCATCGGAGAGCCAGCTGCCGCCTTCCGTGGTGGGGAACGTGGCATGACACGCTGCTTGCAACTGCTCGGAGGCAGTAAAAATCAATGTTTCCATTTGTGGCCCATCAAAACATCTCTCTTCTTACCAATTAAGGGATGTACAATTTCTAGGTTCTTTTACTATCAGAACACGCCAACTCCCGGCAATACAGAAATCCCATTAAAAGCCAGGCAGCATATTTATCTCAGGAAATCTGATCGGCCGCTGCTGTGGCGACAAGAAATAGAAAGCAAAGAAATGAGAAATATCATTTGGAGCCTTCCATATTATAAGTCATCACACAACCACAGTTACACAGTCAAGCACCCGTCTCTGAAATTCCTAGTTTACAGTCTCTTTCCTTAATAAAAAAAAATGTTCTGGGTGGGGGGAAGAACTGTCGTTCCAGCTTTATCTACTCCACGAACTCTCCAGATAATAAGCTACGTTCGGCACCACGCTTGTGCTACTTTACTTAACACACAATTTAATAGACATATTTAAATGATCCCCTTGTTACTTTTTTTTTTTTTTTTTTGCCATATTTACTTGGCAGCACTTTCCATAATAGCTCATCTAATCCACGACTGGAACCACAAACATTACAATGCATTTGATCTCTTTGAATCTGGTATATCCTGTTGACTCAGGAGTAGATAAATCAGAATGTCAACTCTTGGGTTTTTATAAGGCAAAAACCCATAAAGTCATCCAAGAGTATAAATCTGTTTTAAGGAACTGTCACCTTCCCTGCCACTGTCTACTAATGGGAAGGCAAGAAGAGGGGAGGTGAGCAAAGGTGGGGGGCCGTCCCATCTTCTGAGGTCTCAGGGGGTCACACGGCCAGCCAGCCTGCCCCTTGGGAAGCCAGAGAGGGAAGACTGGTGGCATGAACAAGTTGGGGAGAAGGACCCCCGGAAGACCCAGTCCTGGAGGGGCCTTCTGCTGCGTCAGCAAATCAGGACCTCAAAACAGGAAGCCCTCCATCTGGCTCCGGCTTTATTCCCTGCAAGGCACTTTCATTGCCCCGCAGTCTCTGAACCTCACACAAGGGGAAAAGACTAAATGGTGCTATTTTTCCATTTGCAGATGAGGAAACAGAGGCTCTAGGGGGTCATCCAAAGCCAGGCGGGGGAATTCTGATGTTAAGCAGCACCTCCTTCCCCCAGGCCTGGGGCCTGTTGGAGCCCTAAGCTCTCCAAGGCCCAGGAGGGGAGAGTTCTGAGGGTGCCATCCCCCTTGGGGATTTCCTCATTCCCAGGCCCTCCTAGTGCAGCTACTCGGGAAGCCCCTGGAGATTGGATGAATGGACCTTCCCTCCTCCGTGGACCCAGCTCTAGCTAGCCAGGGGAACCCCTGCCCATCCCAGGTCCTGCCTTCATTCAGCCCTGCGAGTCCTTGCCTGAGTGAGCACAGAGAAGGCAAGAGCTCGGAGACCACCACCAGCCCTGAGTCCCCAGCCCAAGTGCGGCCTCGAGTTTCTGACACTGTGACCCAAACGACAGGTGACCCACTGCTCTCTCCCACCACCACCACCACCCACCCTCCCCCCCGCCCCGGAAGAAGCAAAGTCAGCAGGCTGAGGAGCTCATTCTTCTCTGTGCAGGCCTCCAGGACTGGGAAGGACTTCCCGAAAACAGGCCCTGGAGCCTTTCCCTCCCTCCACTCCACCCCAGTCCTCCCGGGGGGCTGCCTGGAGCGATCAGAAACTGCACCCTGGAAAGGCTGGAGCTGAGCGGCTGTGAACAGGGCCTTCTCCCTGAGGGTCACCGAGCCCGTGGACAAAACTCCCCACATCCCCAGCCTCACACTCCCTACTGGACAACTCACAGCCTCATTGCTCTCCAACATGCACACCTCTGGACACACCGATGTGCACGTGGGCACTCCTTTGGCCAGGAGTCCACCAAGAGCGGCTAGCATTTACGGAGCACATGCCACATGCCAGGAACCTTCTGTGAGGACACTGGGGCAAAGCAAGGCCACCAACGGCAGGTTTCAAACACGGTTATGTCTGACGCGTACCCACCCTGCTACACGGGCTCCCCACAGTAGACACTCGAGAAATTTTTGAGGAATCTGTAAACCCTTCACAATCACATGTAGGATCCTTGTCCTGGCCCCGAAGGTCCAGTAAGGGCCCTGCCGACCTCACTGACTTATCACTTACCCCGCAGCCACACAGACTTTCTTTCAATCCCTTCCACTGCAAGTTTGTCCCACCAAGGGCTTCACAGTCTTGCTCCCCCGGGACTCTTCCCCCAGCTAACAGGGCTCCCAACAGGCCTGAGCGCCAATGTCACGTGGCTCCCAAGCACTCCTTCCCCACAGTGCCTTTCCCTTGGCCACCAGTGCCTTTGCCACAATGTTTCCTCACGCGTTCGTAGGTTAACTTTCTTCCTCCCCACCTCTCTGTGGCACCCTGCATTTTCCAAAGACAGCAGCAGCAACACCTCCCGTCCCACGTGCTCTTCTGTAGCAAGACCCTGCGCTCACCCATCAGGAAGAGGGATCTAATTCCCCTCCACAATTACCCTCTTGGCCTGGCTGGCCGCAGCGAGTCCCTTGACATTAGAATGTAACAGAAGCAATGTTCGGGGATTTCTGAGGCTAGGTCAGAAGGATGGCAGCTTCCACAGGGTCTCCTGGTCTCTTGGGACACTACCTAGTAGAACCCGGCTGCCATACCACAAGAAGCCCAAGCCACATGGAGAGAGTGTAGTTGCTCCAGTGGACAGCTCCAGCAGAGCCCCCAGCTGTACCAACTGCCAGCCATGGGAGTGCACCATCTTGGACACCCAACCCCGACGAGCCTTCAGATGACAGCAGATTCAACCCACTCGGCAACTACATGAGAAATGTCAAGTGGGACCCCCCAACCAAGTCCACTCAGCCCACAGAGCTGTGAAATAATAATCATTGCTTTAGGCCACTGAGTTTTGGGGTGGCTTGTTCTAGAGCAACAGACAGCTGGAATGCTCCCCTACCAGACCACAAGTTCCATGAGGCCGGGAGCTCTGTTTGTGCTCGGTACTGTCTCCCCAGCCCCTGGTACAGACAGACACACGGTGGGGGTCTCAGTCAATGTTCAATTGAATGAAAAGATTGGTTTCAAAGAAACATGTCTCTGAATATCAATACAGGAGATGATAAGTATTATTAGGTTGAACCACACGAAGTTGCCATCTTCATGGGTCAAAGAAGTCAAATATTGGCCACCTCAAATGGTTCAGCCTAACGTATGATGGGGCCACTCTGTCCTGCAAGCTTCGTCCTCAAAGGAGGAAGAGGATATACCACGCTGGTGGACCCCACTACACCACACCCATACACCCCACAGTCCCTGAGCCCAAGATACGGGTCTGCGGAACTTTCTATGAGCAGAGAGAGGAGTAACAAAACCCTCTTGATTCACCGCTTTTCATTAGAAAGTGGTGCATTGCCCTACCCGAGGCCTATAAGCAGCCCCACTGAACCACTGCTCATGAGAAAGGGCTTTCATTCGAGATGATAATCCGAGAAGGCCAGTGGGACCCTACAGAAAGGGTGCGCTGCAAGAGACACGTAGCAAGAAAAGTGGGCCCTCCATCCTCTTGCGGGAAGAGATAGTAGAAACCGAGGCAGGGATAGAGGGAGGCAGCTTGGGCAGCCCCCCTCCCCACCCCCACACCCTGAGTGAAGCTGACCATAGTAGGGAGCACTTCCTGGCACCATTCTACACTCACATCCCATGCCCTCATCGTTGCCACCCTATGCACAAGGTACGGTCGGTATCCCCGCTCTGCAGATGGGGAGGCCAAGGCTCAGGACCACACACAAGTCACACACACCAGGAAGAGCAGAGGCTGGCCTCAAACCCAGGCCTCCTGACGACAGATCCTGACTCCTAACCACCGCATGGGAGGGCAAAAAGGGGATATCTGTGAAAGGGCCAAGTAAAGGACAGCTGGCTGAGCCCAGTGCCAGGAGAAAGGGAAAGGGGATCAGCCCCAGGGGGGTGAGGGCAGGCTGCCCGCAGGCTGCCAGGTCTGGGAACTGAACATTTCCTACCTTCCCAGCGAGGCTTCTGGAGCTCATGAGTCAGGGCTGGTGGGGCCTCACCACTCCCAAGGGCCAATGGAGGGAGGCTCAGTCTGCGAACACCAGGCAGGGTCTCCTCCCTCTGGCCCCAGCCTCCAGCCAGCAGGAGAGCCAACAGGTACCTCAGTGAGAAGGCCGCCCCTTCTCTTCCTGGGAGGGACCATGGGGGTCCCTCCCCTAGCTAGCAGGGAGCCCCAGGCACCCTGAGAACCAACCAGGGACCACTGGGGGTCCCACCTCTGGGGCCCCAGGACTGAGTACCTGCCCAGTGGAGGCAGGAAGCTGGGAGAGGCCCCGTAAGTCCAGTAAAGTGAAAACAAGGGCAGAGCTCGAGAGGCACGGGATATACGAGTGCCAAAAATCATCATGGTCATTCATTCTTTCCTCCATTCATCCCACAAACATGTATTGAGTACCCACTGAGTGCCAGACATAACATGCACACATTTGCTACAACTTACAGGACGCTCCCCAGTCTTATTCATCTTGGGGGCCTCAAAGCCCACACAAAACCTAGCACAGAACAGCGCTCAACAAATACGGGCTTGGTGAATGAGCAAAGGAATATATGAATCCACGAATGCCGAAAGGAAGGTACAGGTGGGAAGTGCCGGCAGCCAGGGCCAGCATCAGTTAGGGGCCCAGCTCCCAGTCTTCACTCCAGTACCCCCACCACACCCCATGAGTGACCTTGAGCAAGTCCCTTCCCCCGCCCGACACTGGTTTCTTATTGTCAGTAAAGAGCTTGATGCTGAGAGACAGGACAGGTGGAGGTGAGGCTTACCCGTATGGGTGGCCATGGATGCAAGGATTACATGTGAGGCCAGGAGCCTTGTGGGGTCTGAAGAGCCCAGAGGAGGCTGGGGCTGGGCAGGCAGGAAGAAGCAAAGGGGCACGGCAAGGGTGCAGGGGAGCAGAGAGCAAAGCAGAAGCCAGAAACGGTGCCAGAGGACGGTGGGGAGTCAGGCGACTCAGCCCCCAGAGGACCAAAGAGTACCCTCCTCCGCCCCCCTCCACTTCTCCTCTCTCCCACGCGGACTCCAACACCATCCACCCCGCACACATCAGAATCACTGGACAGTGAACTCAAGGTGCGTCCAGGGCTCGGCCGGGGAGCCCGACGGTACAGGAAGCGCTGGGCACAGCAGCGCAGGGGTCCAGCGGGGCTGACGGGGTCAAGCTGCTGCAGACTCTCTTCAAGGGGGGACACACACCAGCGCAGACAGCCGGAGTCACTCCAGGGACTGTCGGGATGACAGACAAAGAACGGAAAGGAATCACAGACTGTGGAGCCGACCCGTCTAGGTTCAAATCCACATGCCACCACCTCCCAGCTGGGGGACCTTGGACAAGTCCCTTACCCTGTCGGAGAAAAATCTGAGGAAGGTCAATTATTGTAATGAGCTAATATCATACAAAGCCTGATACCACGCCCGCAATAAAACTTGAGAAAAGCGTAGCCACAATCACGGTCTTACTGGTGCTGTTACCATTCAAACCAGTGCATGTGGCATCATGACTTACACAGCAGCTGGAGACACAGGGGAGTTCTAGCGGAGACTCAGAGGCTCCTAAGGATGGAGAATGTGGCACAGGGCCACCCAAAGGCACAAGAATGTCCACACAGACAAGAAAAGGCCCTGGAGCAGGACAGGACAGTCCTGGGCTCAAGTCCAGGCCCCCCTTCACGCCCTGTGACCTTGAATAAGTAAAAAGCCCACCTCCTCCCGGAAACAGCGTGACCTCCGCCAGGTCTCTGTCCCAGCCAACCCCCGGGGCCGACAGTGTAGACATGTTTACAATTCGCAAGCCCGTTTTCCTGTGCACTCCCCCTGTATGTAGTTGGGGGGCTCCCCATAGAATTCCTAGTCTAGGAAGGTGTCTACCATTTCCAAAGCGTTTTTCCTAGAGCCACATTTTTCTTTAATAGAGAACGCATACTCCATCCTAACAGCCTGCCTAGTTCCTAAAAAAAGAGGGGTTTTACTAGCAGTGTGTTCCCCAGGGCCGAAGGGGGAGGAAGCACTTCCAGAACCTGGGCACTAGGTCGAACCCCTGGTTTCACCTGAGCTGGCTGTCTGGGCTCTGCCTGGAGAGAAGGACGCAGTCTCCGTGAGCACTTTCTCACGCACGCCTGGGCTGGGGGGATGGAGGCCGGGAGGGGCTGGGCCGGGGCTGGGCCAGGAGCCTGCCAACCCCAATTAGCCACTCTGCTTGTGCATCTAGTGCTGGCCCCAAATTCCACGAGGCAGCCACTATTTATCTTCAGATTTAAAGTATCTGCAGTGCAGACAGCGGGGTAACATTTAACACTCAGCCTAAAGGGGCCCCTTGGCAGAAGAGCTGTAGGCAAATATTTTAACACATAATTTGCTGTCCAAGTTCTGCTTCTTAAATAAGGAAGCAACTTCCGGATGGCTGTCTGGGGGGGCGGGGGGGGGCGCCTGTTGCTCCCCTGTCAGTGCTGACAGCTCTGTGAATGGAATTTCAAAGTCACGGTCAGTCAGACGCTGAACCTGACTCGGATGCACCGCACGAGCCTTGCGGGGATGCCCCACCCTGGCTGACGATGCAGGATCCAGTACTGGGCCTCCCTCTCCACAGGCCCATGGCTGAGCACAGAAATGACTAGACTCTTCCAGAGGGTGTCTTTAGTTGCCAGGAATTCTAGAACCTGAGCCCAGAATGATTAGCAGCATAGAGAATGGTAAGCACTTCCCTCAGACCGGACCTCGTAATTCATTGGCGGCATCCCTTACCCAGTGATCCATGGCCCCACAAGGGAGATGTTACCGTTACACCCATTTTACAGAAGGCAAAACTGAGGTTCAAATGGGGGAGTGAGTGTCCCCTCCCCCATCACTCAGCCCATGAATGGACCAAAGCTCCCAACTCCAGTACCCTCTACTGTTATACAAATGAGTAGATCAGGTGGGGGAGACTGGCGCAGACAGACAGCCACCCAAGGGGGGTGGCCCCTGCCCAAATGCTCTATATACATGGTCACCGTATGGAAAAGTGATGCCCAGTGCAGATCCATCAGCTGACTTCTGTTGGTTTGTTTGCTTGCTTTTAAGAAGGAAATCCATATTTTTATGTGACATCCCTGGATTTTTAAATGTTGCCTTCAAGTTTTAAGAAGCAAGACGTGGACCAAACAGCAGGCCTTGGAGGGCTGGATGCAGTCTGGGGGGCCCTTGCCATGAAGCATGGCCAGCAGGAGCCGCAGGCGCCCTGAGCCCAGGACGCTCTGCTCCTCCCTCACCGGACAGGAAGCCCGTTAGCTGCGCGGCAATGGAAACGTCCCTTCTTTGGAGACTTAGAACGTGAGTTCAAGTCCACTCCCGTGTGACCTTGGTGGCTTACACTTCTGGGCCTCGCTCTCCTCACCTAAAAAATGAGGATGATATCACCTCCTCCTGCTCATGTCGCCCCAGGTCTCTGCCGCCCGGGGCCCCGGCGGGCAGCAAGCTCCCCCAAGAGCTGGAACACAAACGCCGCACACATCAAGTCAGTCAACAAACGTTTACTGAGCGCCTACTGCGCGCCAGCCCTTATTCTCGGTGCCGTCCGTGCAGCAAAGACCAAAAGCACAGCTGCTGAACCGGGTGGGGCTGACATTCTATCAACAGCACCTTGCCCTTCGGGGGTCCACACCTGCAGGACGCATGCATGACGACCCTCCCAGAGGGTGTTCGAGTGCTGAGCCCAACCCCCAAGGCAGCTCCCAGATTCGAAGGGCAAGGGAAGGAGCAGAAAGAAAAGGTGGTAAGTGAGGAGGGAACGAGAGAGGGATGGAGCAGGAAGGGGAGAAAAAGCAATCACAGGCACTCCCACCAAAAGGGGGGGGATTATATTTTTCCAGCAAGTCGTTAACAGTGTCACTCCTCCGAGCCTCACCATCTTAATAAAACTGATCTCGCCGCATGCAGTAATGAAGAGCGGTCGGACAAAGCCACCCTGGAACCATGAAAATTGTGCGCCCTGACCTCCTGAGGCTGTGACCACTCTGCCCTCTCCTCCCTGTCATGTTTGGTCTCCGATGGCTGCTGGGAAGGAGGAGATGGAGTAGCGGGGCCGGAGGTAGGCAGGAGAGGGAGGGCAGTGGGGCAGCGTGGGGAGCTCCATAAATCCAGCTAATTTGTGGCCAACGCCATGGCCTGGCGCTCCTAATTGCTCCCGGTCCTGGAGCAAGACTCAAGGCAAGGACGCTGAGGCACAAATCACCCCCTGGCGGCCAGGACAGAAAGAGGAGCCCCTTGTGGGGAAGAGAAGGGGGCAGGGAAGGGCTGTGTACCCCAAAGACTGCACCAGTGGCTGAGAGAGTGGCTCAGGGTCAAAGGCAAACAAAAGCAGTACAGATGGAGCCCAGAGCCCTGGGGCCAGGTGCACCTTAGTGACTCACCCCTGTGCCGGGGGCCGGCCCAAGGGCATCAAAGGAAGGCTACCCTGTCCGCTTTAGACTCTGGGACCCACAGGGCGGTGTTTTCTAGGAGTTCCACTGTAAAACCAGAACAGGTACAAAAGTTCCCCCAGCCAACACCCCCTCACCGTCCACGGCCCAGCTCAATGAACCTTCACCCCCACAAGGCCGGCCACTCGTGACCTCGGGACACTCCCTGGGCACCTCTCCTCCTTGCTCTGGTCACAACAGCCACGGCCCTTTCTTCACAGGACACCTGACCACCTCCTGTGTCGGTGAGCCGATCCCAGGCGGGCAAGGTCAACAACAGTCTTGCTCGCCTCGCTCCCCCTCCCCCCACCCAGCACCCAGCATAGGGCTGGGCACATAGCAGGTGCTCAATAAGTATTTGTGGAGTGAAGCCGTGAACAAAACCACCTGGAAGGGCCCTTCCTACTCTGACACTCAGAGATCCAGCCACAGGTCTGGGCATCTCTGGGGAGTGTCAAAAACGGGCACAAATCCAGGAAGAGGCCCCTGGTCCTGCCCGCCGCCCCAAGACGCAGAGGGTGGCAAGGATTCCCTGCCCCTGGTCCTCAGGAACCCCCCACCCTGGCTCCCGGGCTGCTACTGTAACCCAGAGGCTGCCGCCCGCCCCTCCCCTCTGACTCCTCAACCCCAGTCTCCCATCCGGGCCCGGGAGGCCAGGAGCCACAGTGGAAAAGCCGTGTAAAGCCTTTAAAAATTAACAAGTTTCTGGGCACGGAGACAGCCTGGTGTGCAGCGGCGTTCCAGGGAATACTAAAGCAGCGCCTGGAGAACGGGGAGCGTGTCTGATGGAGTGGTTCTCACCATGTTGTTGCTACTGAGGGAGAAGCCAAATGGTGGCACATTCAGCCTGCAAGCAGCCCGTTCCCACCAAACCCCCCCCCGTCCAGGCCCCCCACTCTTCCAAGGGCCCATGCGAGCAGTGGGCTTCTCCAGGGGACCACGGAGGTCCCTCCCCGTTTAACCTCACCCACTCGCTAAGGCCTGCCAGCTTTCCACAGATTTCCCTGCGGCCCACAGAAGGGTGTCAAGTCCCACACGCAGGCTGTAAGACATTCCAGAAGTTTCCCAAAAAACCTAGATCCTAAGACAGCTGATAGAACAAAGCCAACGGCCCACACAACACGTGTGAGGGGCCAACCCTCAGGCAGGGCGCCCCCTTCCCAGGAGATGAATTTAAATGGGCAATGCGCTGGGCCTATACCCGCCAAAGCAGAGCAGAGCCTGCTTTCAGAGACACATTCCCACACAATGAGGAACGGAGAGACCTGGAGAGAATTAACCACAGATCAAAGGTCAAGTGGGCAGCGCAAAGGAAACTTCCAGAACCACCCCAGGGGCCTGGCTGCCTCCTCCGCGACGGCCAATATCCGCGTGATCTATGTGCACGCACACCCGCACCCCATCACCGCCCCCCGCTCATCCTCAAACTGTCACTTAACTCGGATTTCAAACTGCTTGCGATGTTCTTTAGTCAACATGAAGCAGAAACCTTTTATTAAATGCTGCTAATTTTTTATTGATCACACTGTGAATCATTTCATTTTCCATTACCGCAAATGTCTCCTATCAGGGCTCCACGATTATGCTTCTTTATTCCGTCTCAAGCAACTTGTCACTTTTAATCAGTTTTCAGTTTCAGTATCGCTCAAAAATTAGAAAGCGGGCTCTCTGTATCATGACTGCTTTTGTTTAAAAAAAAAAAAAGTTCCCATACAGGAAAGGTTATTATACTTGGAATAAATATACATGAATCAAATTCGAATGAAATTCCTCCCTGACTCTAACCAATTTTAGCATTAGCTTTTATAATTTTTTTAGGTTTATTTTCACGGGAAGACTGTTCATAATTATTGCTCGTGCTCTCCCAAAACACTTATGTTACTAAAGTGTGAAATGTCTTCTAACACAAAGACAGATCTCTGGGAAGTAATTACAGAAATGCATTCAGGGGCAATAATTCTATATTAGCTGTCAGCAGCAGACATCCTCTGAAAGGCACTTGTTATGAGGGAATTATTTGTGTTACCATTGAAGGCATGGCAGGCAGGCCCAAACTGAAAGACTGCGTCTGACCAGAAACACGGGCTTCCTCATCAAGGGTCAAATTAAGTTTAAATCATTACCTTGAAGCCAAGCAAACGCGTACCTGACTGTCTATTGTGGAGACGTTTTTGAGACGCACTCAAGCACAACGTGGCCTTCCCGTTCCCAGCGTGGTGCAATTACCCTGAGTCTCAAAAGGATTCTGCCAGGAGCTTGTCACAATAGGGAGAGAGGAGGTGGCAGGGTGTCTATTAAATGCTAACTCATGTCACCAAACAGAATTTTCAAGAATTATAAATTGCCGAGATGCCTCGCAGCTGACCCCCTCGCGTTAAGAAGAGCCCAGAATATTATCAGGAAAGCGCAAGAATTTGCATCAAAGGCAGGAAAGGACTCTCTGTGGGGAGCCCAAGGGGATGCAGCTGAGGGGATGGGGACCGGTGGACTATCTCCTTGCCCCGTGGAGGGTACAGGTGGGGTCTGGGCAGCTAGGCCGGTACCATCTGGGGCAGAGAAACAAGGCTACGATGAGGACAGGTGGAAGCGGCATTGGCAGGAACTAAGAAGATGGCCTGCATTGTTCTCTGACTTTTGTCCCTAAATGTAGGGGTGACCTTGGGCCAGTCCAGTCATCTCCCATCTCTGAGCCTGAGCCTCGCCACCTGTAAGAGCATCCTGCATCGAGCCTGTATCGAGGATACTAGATGAACAACTAGGAACAAAGAAGGGGCAGCGTTAGCCCCTCCTGCTCCAGGCCTGGTCCTCTCACCTGTAAAAGGGTAGGATTCATTCTAGGAGCCATTCAAGGAACCGCCTGGCCCCTGAGAGCCGGGAGAAAGCTTCAGGAGAAGAGCAGAGTATCTCCCCAGGTCCGACGGGTCCCATAGACACCTCTGGGAATCTACTGAGACCCCAAGAAGCCTCAGTTTCCCACCTTTAAAAAGCACACACAGATCACTGCCCTGGGTGGTACTCATAAATCAAAGAGGGAGACAGAGACATGAGGCTCTTTCATCTGCTCACTCACTGTTGTTCCAAAGAGACTGGCACTTTTTAAGACGGCTCAGGGCAAAAGGCAGGAGAACCACTTCCTCGAACAGCATGGGGCCGGGCTACCCTGGGCAGCGGCAGTGGTTAGCCCCCCGAGCATGGCCACCCACCCTGCCCTGCCCATTCTCCCTTGGAGGCTCACTGGGCGCTGGATGTTCCCCCCCCCCCCCGAGTTCCAGGGTCAGGCCCACGACCCTGACCTGGCCAATCGGGGACAGACACATGACCCAAGCAGGGCTACTGAGACATCACAAAGCCATGGCATTTTCTGGAACCACGGGGAAAGGAGTCACCTAACGTGACAACGGGGAGAGCAGAGCTGATGGGTGGATGGGAAGAGGGGCCAAAGGTGTGTGTGCCATGCCCTTGGACCCAGTCACTCCGCGTCAAGTTTCTATGCTAGAAACTCCTGTACCTAAGTTCACTGTGAGGCTATCCACCTCGGAATGGTTGAGAATAGCCAAAGAATGAGACAGCATCTACATTCCCACGAAGAAGATGGATGATACAGCAAGGGCAGTACATTCACGGAGTGGACCCCATGCCACAATTAAACATGTATCAGCAAGGTCTCGTCTTCCGAACAAGACTGAGAGAGAAAGAAAGCGAGTTGCTTAAGATCAACTATGGTAAGTAAGTAAGTAAATAAACAAACAAACAAAATAAAGATAAGCTATGAAAATATGGTAAAAGATGACAACATTTACAGAAAGTTTAAAACATGCGCCAAGACCATTGATACACCATTCAGACGTATTTCAAGAAGAAAGCCATACAGGGAAATGGTAAATGCCGAGCCCCAGACAGAGGGAGAAAAGCACAATTGGGAGCTCCATCAGTGACCCACAGTGTCCTGTCCCTCAAACAGAAGGGTACAGCCTGGGTGGTCATTACTTTCTTTTACGTATCTGAAATATGGTATAATAATTAAAAAAAAAACCTATTGCTGCAGAGTTGTTCAGATGGTGAATGAATTGGGGAATTTTTGATAGAGAAGGCTGGCAAAGAAGTCAATGCCATCCAGAGCTTTTGCAGACTGTAACACCCATGGCATTGTTCCCAGGTCGCGTGGCAGGTTAGTGGCAGTGCCGCAGCTAGTCCTCAGGTGTGCGGGTCCTGCCTCAGCCCTCTGTTCTTTCCCTGCACCCAGGGTGATGCGGGCGGAGGACGGAGTTTCCAGCTTGAGGGAATAAATGGCACGTAAGGACTTGGTTCTCCCGGGGTGGGAACTTCTGTCTGTCTGATTCACTACAGAATCCCAGCACCTAGACCACCGCCCGACACATAGTAGGTGCACAATAACTATTTGCCAAGTGAATGAATGAATGAACGAACAAACGAACACAGGGCTGAATGAAATGTGTGCACCTTAAAGCAGACCCTCTTGGACTAGACCCGTTGGCTGGACAAACACCAAGTTAGTCATTTTTAAGCAAATGCAGATTTTTCCACCTTCATGTCAAAAAAACAAAACAAAAAAAAATCAATGCTCCAACTCTGACTTCTCACCAATTTGCTGACCCTCCTATGGGGAGGCTGAACTTGTGAGTCACAGCTGAGTCTGGAAAACCACCTTTGGGGAGATGAGAATGGAAAACAGTCTAATTTAAGGAGGAGCCAGGTACTGCCTAAAATGCATCCCTGGCCCCCTTCCATGAGCACACATCGCATGGAAAAAATTACTCGAACTCTCTCTATAGGAGAGCGTCTGATGGCTGGGCCGACCAAAAGGAGCTGGTTGCTAAGAAATCACACCAGGCAACGTCAGATGATCGCTTGCTACAGTCAAGATACGGTCAGGGTCAGAGTTCAAAACCGTGTCTGGAAAGCTTTCCAGCAAAGCCCCTTTTCTGTGCAGGGAGAAGAGAAAACAAAGCCGTCTTGGCGGGCACCCACGGTGACCTCTGCCCTACAAGGTAGGTACTATTCCAGCCTCAGTTACAGATGGGGAAACTGAGACCCAGAGAGGAGAAGGTCACAGCTAGTGGGTGGCAGAGCAGGGATTCCAATTTCCAAGAGATGGGCGCTCCATCTGAGCACGCACAGGCTTCCCCCATGCCGGCTTCTGAGATCCCCTCGGTCAGCCCTCCCATGCAGAACAGGCTGAACAGTGAAGTCTACGCCACGGCTTGACCAGCCTGTGGGGACAATGCTGTTTCCATATGGTCCAGATGCTGCCATCCCAGCTCCATTGCATTAAATTAAGAGACGAGGCAGGTGGATTGCCGCCTCCTTCTTAAGCCAAGGCACCCGCCAAAACGGTGACCCGTAGCACAAAGACCCACGGAAGACATGGACACCAGGGAGTGGGACCTCACAGAGACCTCAGCTAAGCTGGGCACAGGGACCCCAACGTGGAGGCAGGGAAGACCATACCCAGAAATGCCCCCAAGCTGGGGGGGTCTGCCCAGACGTTCCATAGGAACCCACATTCCCCAACCTCAGGGCTGATGCCAGGAGGGTATCAGCCCAGCCAGGGCTCCTACCGGCTTTCTTCCCAGAACCACTTCTGCATTTCTGAGTCTCCTTCCTTCCCACAAATAGGAAGCTTTGCTCTTATTTCTGATGACAAAGACAACAGCAACCGATGTCAGACAGATAAGCATCAAGAAAACAGTCACCATCCCCTGTGACCTCACCACCCAGAGGTCCGCGCGGTGACCACTCTGACGAAGAATGTATGCCGTTCACAGACACACGCGGCAACCACCTCGGAAGACCAGGATCCCGAGCCGCACGCTGCGTGTGACCTTCTTACATGCTGTCCCACTGAACCCCGCGCCACAGCCAGCTCCTCCAGGGACGGCTTTTAGAGTCTGCCTTTAAAGCTTCACCTAGAAGGAACCACGAAGGGTCCTGGCTCCTCATGAAATATGAACAAGTCCCAGTAAATGAACTGGGGGGGGGGGGATTTTTCTTAGAAAAGACTTCCTTGCTCTGCAAATCTGCAAATAGGTTCACCCCCGCGAGTTTGCATCAGAAGATTCTACGAGTGTGCACGGGTTTCTGGAGGTGCAGGTCAAAGGGCCACCTGGGTTGGCATCACCTGGAGGGAGGGCCTGTGAAAATGCAGATAACACACCAGCAGCCACTCTCCGAATATGGGGTTCAGAACTCTGTATTTTAAACAGGCGCAGTATGTCCGTAACTAAGGACTGTCCAAGTGTATTTAAAATGGAGCGGAAATAATACTGATTCTCCGATATAATTTCTCAATCACCATACTGGACCAGAAGGCCGATTCCCCACGAAAAGAACACTCTCTGGGCCTCAGCGCGGAGTCAGGTCTGCGGGACGGCACGGTCCCTGGGCTTGGCCTTCTTCTCTTCAAAACCTTCCAGGCCCCGCACTTCCCACTGCACCTGTGCAGGGGACAAGGGCCGGGCAGTGGACAGTGTGGGCAGCCAAGCTTGAAGGGAAGGCTGCCCTCAGCCCGTGACCCTGCAGAGGGGCCCGAGAGCCCCGTCCGGCTGTCACTCACACGTGCGCGCGTGCACACACACACACACACACACGCACACTCCGTTGCTCCGGGGGAGTCCAGCCGGGGCCTCTTCCTCACACCCACTGATCCCAGGAAAGACTAGCAAATGCCTACTCCGAGAATTCTCAGTTGGCGGCTTCCTCTCCTCTCCTCCACCAACCAGCAAAGAGGTTTTCCCTCTCCTAGGCATGAAACCGGGAAGATTCCTGGCTTTTGTCACTCACAGCTAAGCCCTGGGCCCAAGTCATTCCCACCCTCCAAGGGCCAAGCCAGGAGGAGTTTCCGGGAAGCTCCTCATTGTCCTGTCCTTGGAGGAGCCCAGGTGGGGGAAGTGAGCTGGATGTTTCTGGGAAGCGAGCTCCTCGGGGAGTCACCTTCCACTCTCTCTGCCAGCTGCCGGCCCTGAATCACAGAAGAACAGCGCCGGCACCCGCGGCCACAGGAAGAAGGCCGTGGACCCCAGGGCCAGCCTTCTGCTCCTCTCCAGCAGAGACTCATAGGACCATTTAAGATACATCCATTTATGCACAAAACATTTCCCAAGACCTATGATGTGCCAATGGTGTGTCACTGTCCTCAAACACAGCAGGGAAGGAGGAAGACATGCGCTCCATTGGGAGGAAGACGACAGAAAACAGAGACTCAAGCCCTTCCTCACGCGATGAGCCCTTTGAAGGAAATGAAGAAATGGGACGGGACAGGGAGAGGCCAGCTCTAGCGGAGTGAAGGGCCTTGCTGAGGGGGGCGGGAGCTGAGCTGCCAGGGATGAGAAGGAACCAGCCCCTCCATACATAGAGACGAGCATTCTGAGGCAAAGGAGCATGGAGCCCAAAGGGGCTGGCGGTGATAGAGAATCGGGTCCATTCCAAGAACCAAGAGGAGGCCGGTGTACCGAGAGTGCAGACTCAGGAGAGCAGCCCTAGGCCTGGGGAAGGCCCAGGACATGCCATCAAGTCCTAGATCAGACCGTGACTGGGAAAGAGCCCAGAACCCGTGCTAATATCTCGATTCGGGACAAACAGGAAACATCCAGACTGAAGACAGACCCTCCACGCTAGAATTCCACCTGACCCTGTCTCGTTGGCAAACATGTCACACATCAGAGTGCTGTGTTAGCAGGACACACTCCGCGCAGGCTGTGAGGTCAGAGGTCGTTTCGAAACCCACCGTTACCACAGCCAGCTGAGTTTTCTGGCTTATCAAAGACAGGATTATACTGAAAACCATGCTGGCATTCCAAGGGTCAGGAGAGAAAGTGACAGCACCACACACCCATGGCCTCTGCTTACCAAGATAATGATGGGATCGGCAGCAAAAGCCCAGCTCTGCCAGGCCCGGGGGTGGCGGGTGCCTATCCAGGCAGGCCCCGGAGTCACCATCTTGGAACTCTTAAACTACTGACTTTAGCCTTGGAAAGATCAAAGCGCCACCCAAGGGGACACTGAAGGTTTCTGCAGCCCCTGGGGGCAGGGATCTTAGCCAAGACGCCACAGCAAGGAGTTGGCAAATGAAAAGCAATGGGCTCACCTCGGGACCCCTAGTCCTGCCCAGTCAAGCTCTCAGAGATCAAGCCCCTGAAGAAGAACGCAGGGCTGAGGGGCCACACCTGTGTGACAAAGCCACCCACTCTGGCCACGATGCATCAGCCTGGGAATCCAAGAACTTGGACCGCGTGGCAGCGATGCAGCCCAGGAGGGCACTTGAACCAGGTGGCCTGGTACGTCATCTGGCTTCCACGGACCCCAAGCCAACAATAGCACGCCAGGGGGGACCCCGGGATCAGGCCTGGAGGCAGGGGGCATTCAGCAGCCGCCCATGACGGAGCTGCAATGTTCTCTCCTGCCCGCACAGCCCGCTCTGGACTTCCAGCCTCAGCACCAGCTGTTTGACTGATTGAGGGGTCCAGGGGTTCCCACCTCTGACAATGGCAACATCACCAGAGAATTCTAGTCCTGGCTCTCTCTCTCTGAGCATCCTGTCTTTTGAAAAGAAGGGAGCAGGGAGGAAGGCAGGAAAACTGTCTACAGACACTGAGGCTCTGAGCAAGCAGGCTTGTCCTGGAGAATGACAGGCACAGAACCGGAACTTGTAGGGCTGACTAGGTTGAGAACCTGTGCCAACTCATCTCGAGGCCAGAGCACATGCGTTTCACCGTAGAGGAGGCAGCCCTGTGCCACAGTTCACGAGCTGTGTAACTGCAGCTATATAACCTCTCCAAACCTCAGTTTCTTCCTCTGTAAAATGGGAGAACAACAGTTCGGAAGGTGTGGTGAGGATGATGGGAGAGAGCTCTGGGCCTCAGCCGCTCCACAGTTCATAACTGTGGGCCTACTGTGGGCCACGCCAGGCAGTGTCCTTGGGCTGGGGACACAGCAGTCAACAGCACCAACAAAATCCACTAGGTAACCAGGGAGAGAATCTCAGGTGGTGATAAATGCAAAGTGGAGAACTGAAACAGGGCCGATGGGGTAGCAAGTGATGACAGGCCATGAGGCAACTTCACCATGGGCATGACAAAGGCCTCTGGGGACCGGTATTTGAGTAAATGCTTACATGGCACAAAGAAGCCAGGCAATGGAAAGGTGGAGGGAGGAGGCCACAGCAAGTGCCAAGGTCCTGGGGCTAGCAAGCTGGGAGGCTCAAGGAACAGAAAGGTCAGCATGAGTGGGTGAGGGCCAGGTCCAGCAGGGTTATATATATAAAGACAGAGCAAGAGTTTGGTTTAATACCTCCTCCCTGTCCAAACAGGACAGCAATACTGCACACCGCACCCCATCACCCTAACTACTCGTAGTTTCCAGAAGCACTCACAACCTTATGCATTTGTTTATTGTCTCCTGACACTCAATCCAATGTAAGCCCCAGGACGGCAGGAATCTCCACCCGGGGTCATTGAGCAATCCTTACTGCCTGGCCTAGAGGAGGGTCTCAACAATGTCAGTTTAATTAAGTCATTATTGGCACTCAGTAAGTGCTCAATAAATATGCTGATTGAGGCTGCTACGAGGGCCCCAGCTGCTTTGCAAGGAGATGAGCTTCTCATCCCTGGAGGCATTCAAGCAGAGCCTGGAAGAACACATGTTGGGGACCCTTGGCACTAGGAGGGGCTTGGATGGTGGAGTCTCCAGGTTCTCTCCCCTTCCAAGAGCTGCTAGATCTGCCCTCTGCCCAGTGCCCGGGAGCAGCCAGGTCCTGTTGCCGTGAGACAGCCAGAGACAGACATCGTCTGAGTGGCTGGGACGCACGTGAAAGAGCTTGGGCAGCACCCTGATTTCTGGATCACCCAAGGTTTACTAGCACCATCGAGTGCAGCCCCATATGCTGCTTAATGAGAGAGAGAATTATTATGGCAGCCAGGATGAGAAGGAAAGAAAAACTTTCTTTTCCCAACATTGTGCATTGAGTGCCAGGCAAAATGGACTTAAATTCTCCCTCAAAGGCCACCCCCCTCCACCGTGCCGTCCCGGGGAAGGGCGCTTCCTGCAGACAATTGGAACTTGGCCTGTAGGGTTCGACTTCCCTTGTGTCAACTAATTTCTGACTCGGGGTTTTCAGCTATTTATTTCTAGAACAATACGCTCACTAAAACAGCCGTCCAGTGAGGCAGTCTTCCTGGCGGTGACAGCGTGCTCTCCCCCTGCTTTTCTCCTCGGCAGGAGGGGGTGGGAGGTGTGAAAAGCCATCTGAAAGAGGTGGGTAGAAGTGGTCAAGCCTGCCCCCCTCCCAGGGCAAGTCTCATTTTCGGCTCTCTGGAGCCAGCCAGCCGGAATGCAAGTGAGCACCCCAGAAGGGTCTTGGAGACCCAAGATTTCGGGGCAGGCAAGTGGCAATGGGGGAAAAAGGGGTTTGGCCCCCACAAGGAGCTCTTCCTCCACACAGTAATTAACCGAGGCTCCCAACACCCTTCCTTGGCTCGCCCGCCTGCTTGTCCCCTCTCTAATATTTTTCTAATTTGCGTTGCCGCTTCCTGCTTCCTCCAAGCCACCTTAATTGGAAACTCTGTAGTTCACACGGAAAGTTCCTCTCTGCTCTCTGAGGACACCTATCGAGGGTAGAACCGGGCTCTTCACAATAATTCTTACCAGACACGGCTAATAATGACCCTCTTTCACTAATGAAAAAAACACACACATGCACACATTGTGGCTGCTGTAATTAAGCTTGTGACGAGTTGAGTTGGAGGGAAATTAGATTTATTTACATGCTGTTCTGTCGCTGATGAAGCGCTAGCTATCGGGAAGACTTCTAATTAACCCTCGTTTAAAGGGTGTGCTCTTTTGTGTCTCATTCCTTCCCTTTGTAAATTGCAGTTGCTTAAAAAATAATAAAAATAATAATTAGCCGTTCTTAGAGTTGAGTTCTCTCCTGCAACTCGGTTTAGTCCTCGAGTTGCGTTGCCCAGATGCCGACGGTCATAAAATGCCTGAAAGCCTCCAGTTCTGAGCTACAGTCCCATCAATTCACGCCGCCAATGAGTGTGGCCGAAGGGCCTGCCACCGGCCAGGCCCTGTCCTAGGCACCCAGCCAGTGGAAAGCAGAGCGAGAGCCAGCCCTGCCTCCGAAGAGATTAGGACGGTCAGCAAGGAACCGGGTGAATGGCCAGTTGAGGCGGAAGTGATGGCCAGGCTGGAAGTAGGCTGCATTCAGCGTTGGTGGGAAGCACTGGGGGAGCGGGGGCGCACTGAAGGGTTTGTAAGGGAGGGAGGAAAAGCAAATGCAAGATTTAAGCAAGATCAGGGCAGAGCCCACAGAGGCGACTGGAAGGTCTCAATGTCCGGGGTTTTCAGAACAGATTTGCTGTCCACGGCTGACTGCCTCCTCCGTCTGTGTGTGCACAGCTGTGTCTGGGAAAAAAGCAGGCCCAGGATGCCACGGCTATGAGCACACAGGTCCAGGGCTAGGTGTTCTCCTCCTGGGAGCCCTGCATTCTTCAAACCTGGTGCCCAGGAGGCAGTGGGCATCGGACGGCGGTGCCCATCCCCAGTTATCACAGCCCCTGGGGTCTGAGAGGCTGCAAACGCAGGACACCCACCAACTCAATGCCAGCTTGTTCTGGGGGGGAGGGGGCAGTCATTGCATTAGACAGATGCACAGCCACAAGGTTGCTCAGTTTCAGAAATGTTGGATTCCGACAAAATGCACATCTTAGAAGCAAAACAACACAAGATGATCAAGTCTTAGGAGGACAGCCAGCCTCGGGGAGGCCAGACCCTGCGTGAAATCTACAGAATCAGGCAAGCTCCCCGCGTCCCGTAGATGGCCAAGGCAAGGAGCATCCGAGCCGTCACAGCCGAATCTATGGCGCTGCCGTCTCTCAGGGTCACCTTCCCCGCCAGCCGTATGGCTCGAGTGGTCCCAGCTCATCCCATAAGGCACCGAGGAAAGCCTCCAGTTGGAAGGGAGGTGGTCACACCAGTCACCGCCTCCCAGGGCACCGCCAGGCCAGGGAATCTGATGCAGGAAAGGGGGCGCGGGCAGGATGGGCACACGGGGACAACACCCATCTTGAGTTTGGATGCTTGCGAGCGCCTCTGGTGACAACGGGGGATGTGGGGAGGGTGGACATGCACACAAACAGGCTTCAGAAGCCACATCCACAGTGCCCCGTGATTATTTGAGGTTTCTCCTAAAGCACGTGGGACTTTTTAAAAGCCTATGTCCTGCTGAAAGAACGCACAGCTCTAGACTCCAGAGGAAGGCCGCAGAGACGTCTCATCCCGTGTCCCCACACACAAGAAACAACATGACATTTGCCCTTAGACTGTGTAACACCGGGCCAGGAATACGTGGTCCCTTGAGAAGAGGGGCCCGATCCAGAGCGCTGCGCCCTCCATGCCAAAGACAAAACAGATGTTCCATCAATGTGCGTGGTCCGTGAGGCCAAAGATTTCCAATCTCACAAATCCTATTTTTCTCGCCTTTGACTATTATATTGGGGATTCCATGGGTTTCTAACGCTTGCCACTCACTCAACTTAATAACTGGCTATATTAATATCTCCCCTATTCTCCTTCAACTTACTCTCGCTTGGGAATTAATGAACTTGTAGCAAAGGGAATCCTCTAACACGCTCACATAATCACGGCCGCCTCCCCTGCCCCAGGGAAGGGGCTTCATATATGCCTGTGAGGTGAACAAGAAGACCAGCCCCGCCAGCTCCGGCTAAGAGGGTGGCATTGTCGTCCACTTGCTTGAAGCAAGTTTCCAGGACAGCAGGAGCCCCTGAGTGTGAAAGACTGCACGGCCCCCACCAAAGGGTAACGCTGTTTAATTACCCAGCGTTTTAAAATCACCATGTCCCAATCGCCTAGAACTCATCTGCCAGTAACTTCTAGAATTCGACACATTTCTGCAGGTTACTGGGGCTCCTGGGAACTTGAACCAAGCCAGACATGTGGCCACCTGCCTGTGGATCCCCCCCCCTTGGGTGGAGGGGTGAGGAGCCCAACTCAGCGAGAAACACCCCCTTGCCATCCATTCTAAAGAAGAACGGCCTCGAAGACACACACGTGCACCCTGGACAGCCAAAAAAGCAAACTCAGGTTTACCTGTCACAGCAGGGAGATTAATTTCCCAAAATGCTCTGAAGGGGAAATACGTCACAAACGACAAGTCAGAGAAAGGATCATGTACAGCTCAGAAAACGCATCAGCTCCTCCCCTCCGCGCCGTCGGTCCCTTCCAGCCAACATCACCCTGGTTCAGGACTTGGCCACCTCTTCCCCCAACGACTGTACAGCCTCACTGGCCCTCCAGCCACTTGTCAAACCCTGAGCGGATGCCTCCTGTGTGTTAAGCGCTAGAATGTCCTTCTTGTCCCACCTTCACCTGCCAACAGTGGAAAATGGTTTATCCAAGAACCTCCATGTCAGAACAATCCGCTTCAGGGATTTGTTTTAAAGGATTTTTAAAATAATCATCCTTTAAAAAAAATATGTTACTCCCTCATACTCCTTAAAGAATGACACTCCAAGACTAAAGTATAACGGCAAGGAACGCACGTATGGGTGACAGAACTTTAAAGAAATGCAAAGAAGTGATTGCCATAAAAGTCAGGCGAGTGGTTCCTTCTGGAAGGAGGAAGGGGGCCATGACTGGATGGGGCTCCTGGGGTAGATGGCAAAGTTCCATCTCCAGACCCAACTTAGAAGAACTCCCTCAGTCCTAAACTGAGGCATCTGTAGCTGTTTTCATTTTACAAAAAAACAGTTCGCCCCTTAGCCCTGTTCTCGTTCACTGTGCTGAGCCTATAAAGAGAGATTTCTGGGGACACCTGGGTGGCTCAGTCGGTTAGTTGTCTGCCTTCAGCCCACGTCATGATCCCAGGGTCCTGGGATCGAGTCCCACATCAGACTCCCTGCCCAGCAAGGAGTCTGCGTCTCCCTCTGCCTGCCACTCCCCCTGCTTGTGTGCTCTTTCTCCCACGCGCACGCTCTCTCTGACAAATAAATAAAATCTTTAAAAAAAAGTTTTTAAATAAAAAAATTAAGTCTCTAGTCAAATATTTAAAAAAGAGAGAGAGAGAGAGATTTCTGGTCACGGACCCCCCTACTGGGCTGTAAGCTCTATGCGGGCCCAGATCACATCCGACTTGCTTACACTACAAGCCCAGTGCCTCATGTTGCTGAATGAAGGAGTGAATGAATGAATGAGCCTTCCACAAGAGCTGTCCTCTCCAGACGACACTCCAGGGATCAGGGACCACATGTGCCCTACTTACCATGGAACCAGGCGTGCCGAAGCCAGGGCTCGGCACACAGAAGACCATCGATACATTTTCATAAAATAAGTCAGTGAAAGAAACCCAACTATGCCAGGTATGGGGACACAAAAACGACCAGGACATGGTCTTCCCATCAAGGACCTCCTCATCTAGCAAGGAGAGGCACAAACCAGACCATGTGATGGAGGCAAAAGAGGAAAATGCACAGGGGGTGATGTAAGCACCATGAGGGGGAATCGGGAAGGGCTTCTCGGAAGAGAGGACGCGGAGCTGATTCTTGAAGGAAAAGCCAGAAAGTCCCTCCACTGGGAGGCAGGACAAGCACCTCCCGGGAGGCACTCGGGATCTCCCCAGCCCTCTCAACTTCTCCCCAAACCATCTGCCATATGTGCTACTTCTGCGACGAGTCATCTCCCGAAATTCCCCAAGTCGTGCCGTTACCACTCACCTCCCTTGAAGCGTGCATGTGCGTGTGCACACCCACACCCACACACACTGAGAAAGTGCCTCCCACATACAGTGTGACCTGGGACACATTACTTGTGCACATTTCCCAACCACTCTGTGAGGCCGTCCCTGAACCCAGACTGGAGGACAGAGGCTCACAGGGGTCAAACAATTCACCTGAGACCAGGCTGGGAAAGCATAGAAAAGAGGGACATAAGAACACCTGAATCCCACTTTCCATGCATGGGAGAGTGAGGGGCTCACAGCACCTCCCCATCCCACTGTCACTCAGAATGTCAAAACGACATTTCGGAGTCCCCCAATACCCTGCACTCTCAGGAACTGCGAGTACTGACCTCTGTTTCTTTTTTTTTTTTTTCTTTTTTTTTTTTAAGATTTTATTTACTAATTTGTCAGAAAGAGAGAGCAAAGCAGGGGGAGCAGCAGGCAGACGGAGAAGCAGGCTCCCCACCAAGCAGAGAGCCCGACGCACGACTCGATCCCAGGACCCTGGAATCATGACCTGAGCCGAAGGCAGAACCGACTGAGCCACCCAGGCATCCCTGACCTCTGTTTCTTATCTTCCGCACCAGTTTGGAATGCTGGCAGGGCCAAGCCCAAGACTGGCCCTGGAACACATTCCTCTAATAATTTCGGAGGAAAGGAGCTCAGTAAAGATCCACAACCGCCCCCCCCCCCACCTCTGAAATGAAAGCTTTGCTTCTGTGCTTCTTTTCATGTCCCTTTTCTACTGAGATTTAACTTAACTGCTGCAAAGGGCCCAAATCTCTTTCTTTTAGATTTTATTTTTAAGTAATCTCTACACCCAGCATGGGGCTTGAACTCACAACCCCGAGATCAAGAGTCTCATGTTCTACTGACCAAACCTGCCAGGTGCCCGCTTGAGGGGCTCCGATTTTAAGTGATGCCGGTGACGAGTTTTTCCAGAACGTTCCCAGCACCCTCAGGCCCCATGTGCCCCTCCCAGCCATGCCCTCCAAGGGCAGTCACTGCCCAGACTCTACTCCCGGACGCGGCTTTGCGCGACTCTGAGCGTCACACACAGGGTCGCACTCCGTCTGTCCTCTTTTCTGCCTGACTTCTCTGACTCAACCTTAGGTCTGGGAGATCCATCCCATCTCTGGGTGTGGCCGCAGGGAGCTCGTCTTCCTTGCTGTGTTCCTGTTTTTCTTTTCATTTTTGCTTTCCCAAAGGTCGAGTCCAATCCAATCCTTTTTTCCCATTGGTATCACTGAGTACGCACAGATATTAGATCACAGGACCCACTCATCCCGTGTTTCTGTTCCATCATTTGTGCGGTTGCTGGTGTGAGGCGTAAAGCATTTCTATTCCTGTGGTTGGCAACCAAACTTGACTGAGCACAGAGCCCCCTCTCCTCCTCCAAGAGCCTCTGCTGCTCGGGCTCGAGGGGCTGGACGGAGGCAGGGAAGGGGCTGTGTCTATGGGTCTCCCAATCCCAGGGCCCAACTGTGGCAGGAAGGAAACCGAGGGGAATTGTCTCAGCCAGAGCCTCACCACACCCTGGCCCAGGCCCAGCCTCAGAGAACCTAGAAGACATACCCGACAAGCCTTGGGCTCTGGCCACGGGGGTCCTTCACCCAAGTCAAGACAGGAAAAGACCACATGCCCCAGGTTCCTTCTCATTCCGCCGGCAGACAAAGCTCTACGTGAAGGGTTGTAAAATGGTGCAGCCACCGTGGGAAACAGCATGGAGGGTCCTCAGGACATCAAGCAACGCAGGCGTCCATCATCGGGTGAGTGGAGAACAAAATCTGGTCGGTCCATACAAGGGAGTATCATTCAGCCTTCAAAAGGAAGGACGTTCTAACACCTGCTTCACCACGGACGACCTTGAGGACGTGATGCCGAGTGACATGAGCCACTGACAACAGGACCGACCCTGTACGATTCCACTTCTGTGCGATATCTAGAGTGGTCGGATTTAAAGACCAAGTCGGATGGAGGCTTCAGGGGCTGGGGGACAGGGAAATGGGGAGTTGGTATTCAGTGGGGACAGAGTTTTAGTTGGGGGAAAATGAAGAGAGTTCTGGAGATAGATGGTGGTGTTGGTCACACAATAGTGTACACAGGCTTAGCACGCCCAAACGGTGCACCAGAAAATGGTGACGATGCACATTTTTTGTTAGATGCATCTTACCACAGTGTTTTTAAAGTTTTCATGGGAAAACATGTCAAATGCTGACAAAGGGTATAGCAGGCAGACGCAAGAGAAAGCAAAAGAGAAGTCATGATATTAATATAAGACAAAAATGCAATTCATGGCCAAATACTGTTAAGTAAGAATAGTTTCAGAATTTTTTTTTTTAGAGAGGGAGCGATGGGGTGGCAAGGGCAGAGGGAAAGGGAGAGAATCTTAAGCAGGCTCTGCCCAGCTCGGCGCCCAACTCGGGACTCGATCTCACAACCCTAAGATCATGACCTGAGCCGAAATCAAGAGTCAGATGCTTAACCGACTGAGCCACCCAGGCGCCCCTCAGAATTTTTTTTTTTTTAAGTGAGGTTTGCAGCCATGGTTAAGTCCAAAAAGAGAGCAAGATGAAGAAGAGAGCAGAATCTCCAACCGGGGGGTGCCTGGGTGGCTCAGTCGTTGGGCGTCTGCCTTCGGCTCAGGGCGTGACCCTCACATTCCGGGATCGAGCCCCACATCAGGCTCCTCCACTGGGAGCCTGCTTCTTCCTCTCCCACTCCCCCTGCTTGTGTTCCCCTCTCGCTGGCTGTATCTCTGTCAAATACATAAAAAATAAAATCTTTAACAAAAAAAAAAAAAAAAAGAATCTCCAACCGGAGAGAAAAAGGACAGTACCAGGCTCCTGTCTTCTCTCTTGCTTGCTCCCCACATCCCAGCCAGAGAAAGCAAGACTTGAGGCGGGCAAGAAAACACGCCAGCTTCCATCAGACACAGCAAGACCTGATGTGGAGTCAGTGAGACGCCCTCCTTTGGACAAGGTCATCCTCACTTCTCTCAAGCCTTGGAACCTTCAGAGCAAGACCCAGGCTCTGAATGACACCCCCTCCTTTGGCTTCTTTAAAAGGAGGTTTTGTCCCCAGAAGGACCCAGGACCCTCAAAACACTGCAGGTCTGAGCCTGACTCATGGGGAGGCTGCCAGCCTCCAATCGAGGACACTTCTGGAACGAACACAGATTCCTCTGCTTCTTAGCAGTAAGAGAAGCAGCCCCTGGCACGGCATAGTTAAGCCCCCTCCCTCAGAGCCCAGGCTCGTTATGGCACTCCCCCCACCTCACAGCAGTGCTAGGAGCGAGGGGCCACAGCTCCATTTTACAGAGGGGAAAACCAAGCCTTAGGGAAGTTAAGGAACTAAGCTGAGGTCCCAAGCAGGAAGCAGAGCTGGGATTCACTGTGGGATCTGACAGCCCACTTCTTAACCGTCAGATGATTGTGTCCTTCCAAGACATTCAAACAACCTGGGGGACTTCACAGGCTGGAAACCAGAATTCAGAGTGGGCCGAGGCTGAATCTGGTACACCGAGACCAAACCACCCCTTAGCAATACTATCGATTCACACGGACGGTTTTTGAGTTTTCAAATCAGGTCTAAGAATCCATTTGACCCAACAGATCAGTGAGGAGCTAGGAGAGGACCTGTTGTCCTCCATGATGGGTACGAGACGCTCTGAGGAATGACCAGAGAGGCGCGTGAACAATCAAAAGTCACACAGCAAGTTCCCAGGGAACCAGGCCTCATCTGGAGATAGTCACCCCACTAGGCCCCCCCAGGAAGGCCCCTCAGACACAACATTCCGGCGGGCACCGGGATACAGATGGAATTCTCTTAAGTCCAGGTAGCCTTTCTGCCAGGCCACCGCATGCTGCCTGCCTGCCAGTCTGAGGCGCTGCCCTCCGTTTTTCATTGCTAATTAATTTGGATGGAGATGTCTTTAAACCGAGACTTACGTCGGGTCCTCCCCACTGTCTGTGAACCAATTTCATTACAACAGAAACCGTGTTGCCAAAATGAGAAATCCCCTCCTTTTCAGGCCTGTGCCCTTGAAGGCATCTTATTAGAAAAGACCATTTCTTAATTAACATTTTTGATCTTTAATCCATTACACATCCCTCTAATCCTGTACGGAGGTGCGGCTGGCCCACTTCCGCGGGCTGGCTCTGGGCTGTGCGAGGCTGGCAATTTGAGCGCTGAGGGCTCGCTCACAGCTGGACTCCGCTGCGGACAGTCTGCTGCTCCCAGACACCACCTCTGGTCCAGCCGCGGGTGCCGTTCCCGAGCGGGAGCTAGGGAGGGGGGCCTGGCGCAGACACCCCCAGATGGGCCAGTCTGCAGACGAGAGTTCATTTCATTAACCCCTGAACCCCATCTCTTCTCGCCCCAGAACGGTTTCTAGCAAAGGCTGTTTTCGCAGCTCTGGCTCCTGCCAAGCGTGAGGGCTGCCAGGCTGGTCTTCCTTCCCATTTGCACGAATCTCAAGCAACCCGACCACATCTACACAAAGAGCTGGTCCCATCAAGGTCAGAGGGCCCCACTTCGGAAAGCTTCGGACCTGCCCGCTGACTCCCTCCTTCCTGAAAGACTTTCTTCATTCGGTTTTGGGGGTCCCGTCTTGCCCTCAATGCTGATGCCTCTCTGGACAAAGACCTCAACTCTCTCCTGCCTGAGCTCACTCCCAGCAATAAGTGCCAGCGACACACTCGAGACCCAAATACGTCCCCGGGCCCCTCCTCCCCTAGCACCAGACCATACATTCAAGGCCCACTCAGCCTCCAAGAGGCACCCCTAACTCATGGCCAAAACCGAGCTCTTGAGCACCACGCCCACCATCGTATCAGAGCTCCTCCCGGGGCACCCAGAGGCCCAGCTGCTCACCTGCAGCCACCCTTGGCCTTGGAGCCTCGGAGTCACCCTCGCTTCCTCTCCCTTCCTCACCCCGACATCCAACCAGCAACACATTCTGTGGGACCTACCTCCAAAAGAAATTCCTAATCCGATGTCTTCTCACCTCCTGGCCTGGGTCCCAGCCCCCATCATCTCCCACCTGGGCGAGGGTTTTGGTCCCCCTCCCTCTTGCCCACACGCAACTGAAGGGATCCCTTCTGCCCTTCTGCCCCAGCCTCCCATCAACTCAGAGTAAAATCCAGTGTCCACCAAGACTCAAGGCCTCCCTGTCTCCCTCCCACTCCACCCTGACCTCCCCTCCCCTTCCTCACCTCCCTGGCCTCACCTCCTCCCCCCACCCCTCTGGCCTCACCTCTTGCCCGTCTTTCCCTGGCTCACTCTACACCAGCCACAGGGACGTTCCTTCTGTCCTTCACCAGGCCCAGCCCATGCCCACAGTGGAGAACATCTGGAATGCTGCTCCCACCCTTAGGCATGGTTCATACCCTCTCTTGCTCAAGCGCCCCTCTTGGGCAAAGAGGCCTCTCTGCCCACCCTCCAGATGCCCCCTCCTCCCCACCACCCCATCACTCTCTAACCGACCACCCTGCTGGTCACGTCCCAGAGAAACACATTCTATATTTGTTCAGACTTTGCTGGCATCACGCCCCGCACGAGAACGCCGGCGCCGTGCACATCAGGGACTCTGTTGGCCCTGTTCACCACCTAGGACAGTGCCCAGCACTTGTTAGGTGCTCAGCCACACCTGTGACTGGAAGAATGCAAGCTGTCGGGATCCGGCCGGTGGGGACGCAGGCTCCCAGCCCATCACCGGCTGTCACAGGGCGGTCCTGCAACACCAACACTGATGCTCATCCAGCAGCAACTGGGAAGGTGGGTAGACATTCAATAGGACTTCCCGGTGCCGTACATTCTGAGAAACTGCCCATCATTGAACACAGCAGAGACTGAGCCCCGCACTGGATTACTAGGGAGGGGAAGGAGGGAGGGAGAAACAGCGGTCCACAGTGGCAAGGGAGGTGGAGCCTGTGAACAGTTAAGGAACAGGGACAGGCCGGCACTTGGTCCTTCAGAGACTCCGAAGGACAGGACGGGGTTTCGTGGAAATGGGAGGCACATACGCGAAGGCTGCACAGAGGGCAAGGATGGGGCTGGGCTGGGAAGGACTCTGGCATGGGGTGGGGGCATTCCAGGAGGGGGACACAGCCCAAGCGGAGACGTGGGCTGGAATGAGGACGGAGAGCACAGGACAAAACTCCTGCAAGGGGCCACTTTGGGACTTGGGGAGCCCCCCGCCCATGCCCTGACTCTTGAGGTACATGTACTAGTGAGACCCCACCAGGAACCCCCTGCCTCAGGGCACCGGGACCTCCCAAGGCTGCTGGTGGCCCCCGAGCCTAGCCAGCCTCAGAGCTGGGCCCAGAGCACGGGGCTCCGGACTCCTGGTCTAGTGCTCCTGCCGGCACCACTATCTAGGCTCGCTCTTTGCCCGCTGCTCCAGCTACCAGCCCAGACCTTGACCTGAGCCCTGAAGGCCACTGTGCTGCAAAGCCTGAGGTCAAGGGCCCTTCCCCCCAGCAGCACTAGGTCAAGGTGCTCTGTCCACACCCCCAGGCCGAAGATAGAGGGGTGCCGCCGGAGGAGCCATGGGGCTGGGTATGGAGGAGCTGACAGGCCAATATCCTCGACACCAGACAGGCTCCTTTTAGGGAAACTCTGCCTCAGCCAGAACAGGCATCCCCCAGGGGGTCTGCCCCAGGATCTGGGCTGGGGGTGGTGCCAGGAGGAGCCCCACGGAGAACACCTATGACGGGGACCATTCAGCACCCGCCACACACCCCTGCCCTTGCACGTGGACCCACACACCACCCTTCACGAATTTGTGCATCAGGTCCCAGTGTGGGGTCCAGTGTGGGGTGGGGCCAGGGGGGGCATGCCAGGTTCTAAAGTCAGCCTATGAGGCAATAATGTCACTGCCCTGAGATTCGGTGGCCGTGGCTTGGGATACACACATGAGGATAACAGCCATGAGGTGCCTGGCTCCTACGTCGGGCGTGAGGGAGGAAGACATACATCTTAGAACCCCAGAGTCGCAGGGGCGCCTGAGGGGCCGCACACACCCATGGCCCCTGAGGGAGCAGCGGCGTCTCACCCACCTCTCATGCTCACTCAGGCAGCCCCTGCCACTGCAACTGGAAACTCGCTTCAAATTGTTATTGCCTTCTTTATTCAGGCAAATGTGCATCTTAATTGGGAGAAGTTGAATGAACTAGTAATGACCCATAATAAGTCTGCACACAGGCTGTCAACAAGGTAGAGAGGTGGGGTTAGGTGCACCGTGCTGCAGACTTGCTGTGTGACTCTGGGCAAGACTCCTACCCTCTCTGAGGCACAATGGCTACATATGGGAAATAGGCCTGAGAACACTACCTGTGGTCAAACGCTACTTCAGGGGCTCAGAGAGATCATGCCTGCGGAAATATCCACTGGAGGGAGGTGAGAGGACACGGTGACAAGCACACAGGCCTTGGGGACAGAACGAGCCAAATTCAAATCCTAGCCAGGCACCGGTCTCTGGAGGAGAGCACGCACAAACTCCAGGCCAGAGCCACAGGGACACGTGGCAGCCGGCCACCAAAACGACTCTTCCCTAAGGGGTGGGTCCTCGGCAGCCCCGCCCCAAGCCCCTTGGGGTCCCCAGGCTCCATGGCTTTGCAAGAGTCAGGGGCTCTGGCTGGAATCCCAGGCTGGCCGTCTCTTTCTCTCTCCACATTTGGGGAAGGCATTTCCTCCTTCTCGGGGCCTGCGGGTCAGGTTTCCACCCAGATGGAAAGTCCCACCCAGGGGCCCCCAAAGGAGAACTCACCATGGAAACTCCATGGGGTGCCTGCCAGACACAGGGGCAAGTGGCCACTGGCGGGCCTTCCTGGGGCCAAGCCCACAGTCCTGCCAGCCGGAGAGGGAAGGGCCAGGAGGGGGCTCCAGCTGGACTTCAGAGCTCAGGCCCAGAACAATGTTCATACATACAAAGAGCGGGTAAGTCTGAGTGAGTCTGGGTACGCGGATATGCATGTATCTACAGAGAGACCCCAAATGAGCCCCAGCCCCCAGTCCTCCTAACACCCGCACCCCACCGGTGGCCAGATTCTACTCAAATAAGATGAATAAATACAAAATCCTAAGAAAGGGAACAAAGGATGGGGACTGCTGAGTGGAACCCCGGCAGCAAGTCCACAAACCACGGCCACAGTACAGTCTGGGCAGAGGGACCACGGTGGGTGACGCGTCTCCCGAGCCACTGAACTCAAAACCTAAGGATGCAAACAGAGCTTCCCAAACTGTGTCCCAAGACTGCAAGAGCGGGGGTGCCTGGGCGGCTCAGTCAGTTGAGCATCTGACTCTCGGTTCCGGCTCAGGTCTTGGTCTCGGGGTTGTGAGACAGAGCCCCGCTTCAGGCTCCAACCTCGGGGATGTCTGCTTGGGATTCTCACCCTCTGCGCCTCCCCCAGAGAGCACGCACACCCTCTCTCGCTCTCTCTCTCTCACTCTCTCTCTCAAATAAAATCAATAAATCTTTAAAAAAAAAAAAAAAAAGACTTCATGAGCTGGGGATAGGTGGTCCTCAAAAACAGGTAGGGGCTAGTTTCTGAAGTCAAAAGTTTGAGGAGCCCCCCACCCCGAAGACTGCCCGCAACCATGGGCACGTCAAGGAATCTTCAAGGTCCTGCACTGAAGAACCCCACTCAATTGCATTGAACCAGGCACTCAGGCCAGTAACCTGAGCAGCTGTCCCAGGATGCTGCCTGGCTTTGCCCAGCCCCCTCCTGGCGGCACCGCATGTCAGCTCGTGGCCGCGGTGTGCACTCAGGCCCCGAGCATTCTTCCGGGGTCAATTTAAGAGAGAACTCTAGGAAAGTTGTTTCTGTATTGTGTGCCAAATTGTTACTGAGACAGTGGCTGCTGTTTGTTCAATGATTAATGAGGCTCCGCACAGTAAATTCCTCAGCATTGAGTGCCAGGGAAAAACATTTGTCCGTCCCCAGTGCGTCAATCAGAAAGAGGCGGCCAAGCTGCCCTTCATCTGATTTCTCTTTTGGCCTGAGCTGCCAGGAAGCTCCCCTGCACGGTGACCCCTACCTGAGGCTTTGGGCATAATTAGTTCTTTCATCTATTTTTTTCATGCACTGACCTTCGGGCCACCTCACCTTGTTTCATTAATAATACCCAGAGCCGGCATTGAGGAGTGCTTGCTGTCTGCTGGGCACCGCGCTGAGCACGTGACATCTACGTTCTCATTCATCCTTGCAAGGGTGCCACATGCTAGGGCTTCGGTATCCCCACTTTACAGAGTGGGAGACTGAGTCCTGAGAAGGTGAATAACTTAGTCAAGTGCAACCTCACAGCTAAGAAGTGAAGGGTGCTGCTTTGTGTCCTCATTCTAGAATGTGAGCCCTGGAGAGCCCAGACACTGCTGCATCCTTGGGGCCTAGTATGGCCCAAACAGACACCTGCTAATTAGGTGCTGAACAAATGGGTGGGGGACCCAGCACTGAGACAAAGGTCTGTTTGCTTCAAAATCCATGCTGTGATTCCAGGTTTGGGGTTTTTTTAGTCTTTAGGGCTTGGCCAAGCTAACCCTGACCTTAGCCTTAAACATAACCCCAACCCTAACCTTAGGCTGAAACATACCTCTAACTACAGTAGTAAATCTCAGCCAGCTTCTAGCACAAGCCCAGATGAATTAATTAACATTAACAACCAATACAAAGCTCCCTGCCTGGCCTCGTCCTTGGTTCTGGGGCGAGCCCTCTGGCCACAAAGGCTAGGGGTGGCAGAAACTCGGCTTCCAGCGCAGATGGTGGGAGCATGTGGGGTCTGCAGCAGGGAGAGGTCAGCAGAGCCGGGGGTCGGGTTTCCCCTCCTGGGAGGCCCGGGCAGACCTGAGCAGGGCAGGCCCAGCCACGCAGGCCTGGAGCAGCAGCCCGTGCCGGCCCCCTGCTCCCAGAAGCGGCTACTCTGGCCTAGGAGGGCCAGCCCAGCGGGTGGGGAGGAGATGCCCTGCCCCGCTTCCTGCCCATTTGCGGCTGGCGAGGAGCCCCGCAGCCAGCACAGGAAATAACAGGGGCCCCCAGAGGCCGCCCATGCAGGCCCTGCTCCGAGGCCGCCCAGGGAGGGAAGGAGGCCATTGTCGCTCTTTGTTTCGGTTTCCTCAGCATTGCCTGGGCTCCAAGAGGCCCCTGGGAGCTAACAAAGCTTCCCCCCAACCCGCAGCTGTCCAGCCTCCCTCAGCCCGACCCTGGGGACAGGCCCACCAGGCCCCTGGACTCTTAAAGTGGCAGGTGCAGGGTGGAAATGAAGTCATGTCCAAGTCGGGGCTGGGGGGGTGCCTGTGGGCCAGAGCGGGCCAGGCGAGTAGACAGATGGGCACTGGGGTCCGTGTCTACACGCGGGTCAGCCCAGCACCGGGCCCAACAGCAGGGGTTTGAATCTTTGGACGGAACGTATGTCTAAGGCACTGAGGGTACAACAAAGAAACCAAAGACAAGAAACGCAAGCAAGCAGAGAGCACAAAGACAACCTGAGCATCTCGAACAGCCGCACGGTCCCCATCCTTGAAGAGACACAGCCCAGAAGCAGGATTTTCTGCTCGTTCGCAAGCCTAGGGGCGTGCTGCGTGCGTGTGCATGTGTCTCTCTGTACACGTTTTAAGCGTGCGCACATGTACACTGTGTACGTGTGAGCACATGTTCCTGCACTCATATGCGTGTGCTTGTGTGTGCACGCGTACTTGTGTCTGAGCATGTGTGTGCGTGCTGGGGCACATGGGAGGTGCGGAGCCACATATATGAATGTGTGTGGACCGGGGGGGGGGTGGAGGAGTAACATGTGAATATATGTGTCTGTACACATGTGTTGCAGGTAAAGGTGTGTGTGCAAGCGTGTGCGTGTGAAGGTGTGTGTGCATGTGGCTGTGAGCACGTGAACGTGTGTGTTGTGCACACACGCACCTGCACCCATAATGGTTGGGGAGTCCACACGTCGCTATCGAAGAGCAGGTCAGGCTTGCGCCCACCAGCAGTCACTCGCTCCTACCCTGGCCCTGGGAGCCCTCTCCCCACGGTATGTCACTACAGTGACCCCATTAGGGCTCTTAGCACATCCCCTCGTGTGTCCCCACAAGCACACAGTACATCTCCACGGAGTCCTGGTCACTGAATTAACCATGACAGAAGGCGGCCCTGGACTCAGATAAAACCAACCCAGGCTCCAATCCCTGCTCTGTCCCACAAGCTCTGAAAGCCTGCACCAGGCTCTCAACCCCTCTGAGCCTCAGTGGCTCCTCTGTGAGACGGAGATGGTGGCACTTCCTACTGGCTGTGGCTAAGGAGGGTTAAATGAGACCCTGTGTGCTGGAGCCCAGCCTCAATGCCTGGCACCACTGACTAATAGCTAGATGGTTATTATTTTTATTGTTACTGTCACTACAGCTGCTGGTAGCCGTAGCTGGCTGCTGAAGATACAATAGTGAGCAAAACGGGCACTGCCCCTGCCTCCCCAAGCTTGAGGGGTTTGCAAAGTGTTTAGCTGTAAGAAGCAGAGAAGCAGAAGCAAAAAAGTGTCCTATTTACTGGATTCAGTATCCCTCTAATGTATTAACTACCACCAAGTATGGCCAGCAGCCATCAATTAAAGCAATCGACCACAACGAAGGAGAAAAGAATTATCAGTGTGGGCAAAATAATGGTTTTTCAAGCCAGACAGGCATCAGTTAGCCAGGTTCAGACTAATACACACATGGACTGGTGTGTGTGTGTGTGTGTGTGTGTGTGTGTGTGTGTGTGTGTGTGTGTGACGCCTGCCTGCACACTCAAGGATTTTAGGAAAATATCAGCTGAGAAGACAGCAGCCTAACCCCCATGGGCCACCCACAGCCTACAGCAGGACACTGGCTGATGCTGTGCTGGCCATCCCCGACCCAGGAGCTGGGCTCTGCAGAGTGCCCGCCCAGGAAGCCAGGAGCAGCCAGGCAGCATGACTGGGCTGACCTTGGCCATTTCCTACTGGGCACTGACCCACGGCTGCACAGTTGGTGCGTCAAGCCCTGCCCAGGGAAGGAGCCTGATCATATGACATCCTCACAGCCTTTGCCTTTCAGCGCAGACCCTGCCCACCAACCCCCGGATCAGTACCCAGCCCCACCAAAGCCGTCTCCACGTAGGAAACGAGCAATGCCCCACCAACCAGGGTCAGCATGAGTGAGGATTCAGTCCTAACCCAGCCCTGCCCACTGTGGTAATGGCTAGAGACTACCAGTCAAGACGTTGGGGCAGGGGGCCTGTGGGCATCTGAGCTTCCTCTGTCACCCCCACAGATCCAAGCTCGGAGCTAAGCTCGGGTCCAAGCTTCCAGCAATGTGCTCTCAATAGCAAGTACGAGCACCAGGCACCACCCTGGAAGGCTAAGGCGAACCCACGTGGATTCCCTCATATAATCCTCGCAACGGCCTACGAAGACAATTATTCCCATTTTAGGTGAGTAAACGGAAGCACAGAGAAGTTACATAACTTACTCAAGGCCTCACAGAGCTGCTAAGTATCTGGACCTCAAACCCAATTCTGGCTCTTAAAGGGAACAAATATCTGGCCCTGGACTACCAAGGGCAAATACGGACAAAGACGCAGAGGTGAAGTTCTCCACCTTAGCAAACATCAGCCAGGCACCTGCCAGGCACCAAGCCAGGGCTAGGCTCTGGGAGATCAGAGAATCATACATGCTCATTGCCCGAAGGAGGAAGCAGACAGCAAGAAAGGAAGGTCATAACCAAGTGAAGGGCAGTGAAGGCCAGGATCAGGGCTGTCCTCAGGGCTGAAGGGCACAAAGGAAGGTGCAGTAATTATGACGGGGCTATCATGGCACACTTCTTGGAAGAGGTGTCATTCAGGCTGAGCTTCGAAGGATGAGCTCCATAGGCATGAGCTGCCTGGCTGAGAGCAAAAGTCAAGGGGAGTGGGCAAGAGGGCTTAACTCATCAAGCCCTCTAAGTCTTCACTACTCGTGGTGGCATGTGGTCCAGCAGCAGCACCACTACCCTGGAGCTCGTTAGAAATGCTGAATCTCAGGCCCCACCCAGACCTACTGAGTCAGAATTCACATTTCAATGAGATCACCAGATTTGCACGCACATTCAAGTGTGAGCCCGGCTGGCGTTAACCACACCTGGGCAACATGGGGAGACGTCCCCAAAGTCACGAGGAGCAATGTCATCCTCGTGCCTACATGCTCACACCCACATTCGCGCCTGACTGCGGCCCTGGTGTAGAGCCAGGCTTCACGTCACCGAAGAACTGCTGGTTTCCACCGTCCACCAGTGGGGTCCTCAGGACTTAGGGAAGGGCTGACCCCACAGAGACTCCTCCCTGACCTCAGGGAGCACCGAAGCCTGGAGAAACTAGGACCAGCTCCTCCCTCCTTAAAATCCTCATGACTACTGCCCCCGGAAAGGCCCGGCACACCAGGAGAGGAGAGGGGGACCCAGCGCTCGCTGAGGTGGACAGCCCCAAATCTACGGGGCTGGGAGCAAGGGTACGACAGTGGAGCAGTTGCTGGGTGTGCCACGCCACAGGGAACAGACAAACGACACAGAGTCCCTGCCTCGGAGAAAGCCCAAGTCCACACAAGAGGTGAAAACCAGCAGGACGAGCCCCACTCGGTGGTTTCACGCCAGCGAAGCCATCAGCCAGGCTGGGGGGAGACGAGGGGGCTGAAGAGAGACACCACACACACTCCTTCACACACACCCCAGGTACCGGCACCCACACGCACACACGTGCACGGGCTCTGCACACACGTGTTCACGGCAGATAAGACACAGAGGAAGCGATTAGAGGGTAGCCCGGCAGGGGTCCCTGGCTGGTCCAGAGCCAGAGGAAAGGGTGGGCAGGAAACACCACATCCGCCTCAGAGAACAGGTCCCAGTCAACCCCCGGGGGCCCAGGAAGCAGTACAGAGGGGTGCAAAGGCCCTGGGGTCCCCAGGGGTCTGAGTCAGGGCTGTAGCACCTGGGCTCACACGACACACACACGTACGCACGCATGCACACATGCACATACACGAGTACATGCCTCCGTGTGCACGCAGGGCACAGATGCCCTACACTCCATGGACTGCTCACCATGGTAACAGAGTGGCCACCTCTCAGCTCCAGTCACCCCCCGAAGGTTTCTAGGCCTCCTGTGCTGGGGGAAGCGGCTCTAACAAAGGCGCAGGCCCGCTGGCCTGGCCGGGGGTCCGAGGCGCAGACCAGCCGGCGCATGCCTGCCACGCTCCCCTGGTGAGCTCGGGGCCACCGCATCTTCCTGCCCGGCCTGCCTGGTTCCACTTAGCACAACTCCCCACAGACGCCCCGGCCGAGCTAATGAGAAACTCCCCAGCTGGCCCCACATAAAAACGCATTTCATAAGTCTTTAAAATGCTGGGAAATTATACATCTATTTAGACCTTTTCTGCTCCTTTAAAATGTCCCCTGGTCCACATTGAGAGGATGACTGGGTTGGGGGCTCCGGCTCAAGAGGTGGACAGCTGGAGCCAAAGGAAGCCTGGGCCTTCCGTCACTGGCCGTGGCAGCTTGGCCAGAGGGGCCGGGACACACTTGCGGATGAACCCAGGAAGGAGGGTCACTCAGGAAAGAATTCAAGTGAGGGACCCTGGCGAGGGGCGGGGAGAAAGAGGGGGTCCAAGTTACTCCAGCCCGGATTTGGAGGTTGAAAGAGAAAGTCAAAAGGTGCTGGGAGCCCCTAAGAAAAACTCCAAAGGAGAAAAAGAGCACCTACTACACAAAGGTCCTAGTCATTGTACTATTTATAAGAGCCAAAAATGAAAAGTAGTCCAAATGCCCAACAGGGGAGGGGCAGCTAGGAAAGTGAATGCCCATCTACCCAATGGCCCTGACGAGGCTTCTGAGACAGAAGGATGTGTGGGCCCGGGGCTTACGTGAAGCTCGGGTCTCATGGGGGTGGGAGCTACGCGGATTCCACCAGCGGATCTCATCTAGGTAAGTTTGTTTATACAGGACGGAGCTGGGAAAGGGGCCGAGAGAAACAGAAAGGGCAGGAGTGCAGAAGCGCAAGGTTGTAGGTGGAGTTTCTATGAAGGAGTTGAAATAATAAACACGCACTCTAAGAAAACACAAGTGGGGTGGGGAGACAGCTCCGAGAAGGTTCAGAAGTACAGGCTGGGCTGCATGCAGAGGCCTCGACTCCCTGCGTGAAAGGCCCAGTTTTCCAGACATTTCCGTGCACTCCACTGTCAGAACCTCCGGGTGCAGGACTGCAGGGGTGGGGAGGAGACTGCTGCCTTTGTCAGGAGTAGGGACCCTGACCTCTCTCCCTAACCCACTGCTTACCCAGAGGCAGAATGAAAGGGAAAGGAAAGGCCTCCAGCACCCCTCTCTATGGGGCCCCCAGGATACCAACCACCTACACGCTACTTAAATTCCCCACCCGAGCAGGACCCTGTGCCCGCAGCCCAGTTACCAGCCTCCCCTGCAAACTGCACCCATGCCCAACACCCAGGTACAGTCATAAGCAGAGGGCACAGTGGGGAGGCAGTCTGGGGTCGGGCACGTGGGTATCCCCATGGACAGCCTGGCCCGAGGTGTTTTCCCGGCCTTCAAAACATGCACCTCCTCTCCTTCCGGGCAGAGGAGTCAGACTCTTTCACCTGGCCCAGGAGGGACTGGGCACACAGCGGAGTCCCTCACCAAGCCTCTGGATTCCCTCTACAACGAAGAGTCTGGACAACATCCTCACAGGCAGCTCTGCCGTTTACAGTTTTGGTGCTATGTTCATGCATGAGCTGCCCGGGTTCCAATCCTGGCTCTGCCACTTCCTGGTTGTGTGACTTTAAAACAAGTCACTAGCATCTCCGTGCCTCAGTTTCTCTACATGAACCAAGAAGGAGGACCAGCTCCCAGAACTAGTTTATAAATGAAATGGATGTTTCCATTAACCAGGACAATGAGACCCGTCAGGTGGCAGGAAGGCCCAAAATGCCAATCACACCAACAGGGTCTCAGGCGATCAGAAACAACTAATTTACATCGAGCATTTCTCTCCAATCCCAAGTGTGTCTGTCACCAGAAATAAACCTGGCTAACCTGCCCAGGCACTGACAATGAGTGTACATCAACAGACTAACCGTTTGTCATCTCCCGACCACCCCGCAGACCCTCCTCCCACTGCATCCCCCAGCTTGCTCCAGAGCTGCCATGTTGGAAGGAAGCCCAACCTGTCCTAAACCCAGCCTGGAAAGGTGAGAGGTTCCAGTGACACTGCGATCAGACAGTTATACGAAGATGAGTCCCGTCAGCCCCCGATCAAACTTGGTGATCAGAAAAAGAGAGGCAAAGCTCAGTTTGGTTGGATTGGTTCGCAGAAAACCCACATTGTAGGCTCACGATCATCCTGGTGGCTGCCACTTGGAGAACACATTCCAAAGGGCTTGAAGGAAGAGAGAAGCAGCATTGAAGGGACGACAGGCCTCCTCCCTGTGCTAGGCTGGCCAAGAGAGAGGGGAAGTTGGTGGGAGGGCAGGGGGACAGAGAGGCCCCCTGGGAGGGCCACACTTAGCAACCTCTTAACTGGTGGCCAGGCCGAAACCAGCTGGCAGAAGGCCTCTCTGTGACCTGAACAAGGATTTTTTTTTTTTAAAATATGAGTTGTCCAAAATGATATACCCCTTCATTTTTAGGAAGGCTAAAATAAAAATTTTTTTAATTTTTAAAGAGGGAAAATAACAACTGTTGGTGAGGATATGGAGAAACTGGAACTCCCACACATTACTGGTGGGAGCGTGAAATGATGCAGCTGCTGTGGGGGACAGTTTGGCAGCACCTCGAAAAGTCACCACACGACCCAGCAATTCCGCTCCTAGGTGTGTGCCCCCCAAAGCTGACAACGAGTATTCGAGCAAAAACTGGCACACAGAGATTCACAGCAGCATATTCACGACAGCGGAAAGGGGAAAATAACCCAAACGTCTGTTAACAGATGAACAGATACACAAAATGTGGTCTATTCATACAGTAGAACACTACTCAGCCATAACAAAAAATGTAGGACAGGGGCGCCTGGGTAGCGCAGTGGTTAAGCATCTGCCTTCGGCTCAGGGCATGATCCCAGCGTTCTGGGTTCGAGCCCCACATCAGGCTCCTCCACTAAGAGCCTGCTTCTCCCTCTCCCACTCCCCCTGCTTGTGTTCCGTCTCTCACTGGCTGTCTCTCTCTGTCAAATAAATAAATAAAATCTTTAAAAAAAAAACAAAAAAAATGTAGGACTGGTACAGGCTACCATTTGGATAAACCTTGAAAAGATTCGGCTACACAAGGGGCATCTGGGTGGCTCAGTGGGTTGGGCATCCAACTCCCGGTTTCTGCTCAGGTCACGATCTCTGGATCCTGGGATCGAGCCCCGTGTCGGGCTCCCTACTCAGTGGGGAGTCTGCTTCTCTGCCTCTCTCTCCCTCTCCCTCTTCCCACACTCACACACTCTCTCTCTCTCCCTCTAAAATAAATAAATAAATCTTTAAAAAAATATTAGGCTACATGAAAGAAACTGGTCAATAAACACTGCATGTTCTATGATCCCATTCTATAGAGAAAGTAGATTCGTGGTTGCTTAAGGGGTGGGAGTGATGGAAGGATAGAAGGTGATGCCTAAGGGGTATAGGGCTCCTTTTTGAGGTCATGAAAATGTTCTCGGTTGACTACGGAGATGGTGATACATGTCTCTGAATATACTCAAATCCACTGAATTGTGCATTCTATGTGAATGCATTGCGTGATATATAAACTGTATCTCAATAAATCTACCTTAAAAGAATATGAGTTGCTACATTTTTTAAATCTGATGATTTCCCACAAAAATCCAGCTATCTGGTCTCTCTTTTAAAAACTCAGATGGGGGCACCTGGGTGGCGCTGTGGGTTAAGCATCTGCCTTCAGCTCAGGTCATGATCCCAGGGTCCTGGATCAAGTCCCACATTGGGCTCCCTGCTCAGCGGAGAGCCTGCTTCTCCCTCTACCCTTCCCCCCTGCTCATGATCTCTCTCTCTCTCTCTCACTCTCTCTCTCTCAAATAAATTATTTTTTTTAATAATAATAAAATAAATAAATAAATAAATAAATAAATAAATAAATAAATAAATAACTCAGATGATCTGGCAGCTCTGGGGCAGGTCCCTGGCACAGTCTGTCCCTTAGCAGGGCCTGTGTTACACTTGACCACAGACCCTCCCCAGCCTGCCCCCTCACCTGGGCCACAGGCCAGCCTCAGGACAGGGAGGACCTCAATGGGGCTCTCACAAAGGACTTTCCCATCTCTAAGGCATTCAAACCCATGAACCCCCCTGAAATCACAGGTAAAACATTCCCATTGGATGCTCAAAGGCATCTGTGGCTCAAAACAGAATTATGCTTCAATTTTCTCCTTATAAGCTATCGTCCTCCTCCTCCCCCTCTCATGGGTAAGAAAAACCAGGATCCAGCGGGGAATGATTTAAAACCCTACCCCTACGACGCACCCCACACCTAGGCTCTGAGTGCCGTGCTCCGTCCCGGGGCTCCGCTCTCAGGAGCTCAGTATCTGCCGGCCGAGGGGCAGGAGGGGGCCGGCGTGCCCTCCTCCCGTGAAGCCCCAGCCCGGCCTGAGTATAGTGCTGTGAGCTGGTCTCCCTGGCCGGCCAGGCCGGCCTCTCCATCACTGTCAGCGCCCTGACACGAGGGCACAGACTCAGCAGGCCAGGTTGTTCCTGGGGTGGTGACCACAGGGTCCCCCCGGGCAGGGGAGGCTGGAGGAGGCCAGAGGTGAGCAGGGAGCACACAGTGCATTCTGTTTCTTTATTGGAGTTCTCCATCACACTCCCACAGCCAGGGCAAAGCGGGCGAGGGGGAAGGGCGCCGCACAATGCTCGCAGCCCGGCCGCTGGGCCCCCACTGGAAAGGAGCTGCCCCGTGCCCCGCAGCCCTGCGCGCCTCCTGGTAAAACACTCTCAGCCCACCCTGCTCGCCTCACCCTGGATTCCTTTGATCTGATTAACCAAAGACCCTCTGTGGCCGGGACCTCTAGGAACCCTCCCGAAGCCCCCGCGATGCCACACTGTCAGGTTCGGCCCCACTGCCCACCTCTGGTGCCAGGCAGTGCAGAGGCGAAACCACAGGACCTGGCCGCAGGCGGACATGGGTTCGAGTTCCTTCTCCACAGCTTGCCGGCCGGGGACCGCGGCTCGGCTATACAGCTCTGAGCCTCCTCCCGCCATCCGCCAAATGAAGACGGCAATTCTCAGCCACAGTGCCAAGGGCGGCTCGGGGAGGCTTTGTTCCCCCATAATCTTCCTTGGCACCTGCCCCCATTCTCTGATGCGGCCAACTGACATTTTCTCAGCTTAATGAAAAGCGCTACACTAAAGCAGCTTTAACCAGGCCTCTGGCCCTGTGCGCCACCAGACGGCTGCCCCTAAGCCAGCCCATGGAGAGACTCTGGACCTGCTGTCGGAAAGAGCACCCACCTCACAGGGCTGTCAGGAAGGCTCGACGAGAGACCGCAGGTAAAGCGTTCGCGCCATGCCTGGCACAGACCAAGTCAACGCTCAATAATGTGACATCACCCTCATCCAGGACTGCCTCCCAAACTGATTTTGTCCCATCACCCAGGATTTGCACCATCTCATAAGCGCCATGCTCAGAGAATCCAAGCTGACTTTAATAGCCCAAGCCCAACAAAACTGGGAAGGAAAATTTATCACATGCACACGCTGTAAAAAAAAAATCATCAGAAATGGGCCAAAGAAGACCAAACAATCCATGGCTTGGCTGCGGATTATCCAATGCCCGGGATGCTGTGCCCTCCCTTTCCCCATCTCTGAGCAGACATTCCAAAGCTGACTGGCACCATGGAGTCCCCAAGGGCTGGAGGGGACTCGCAAAGAGTCATGTTCCTCCTCCTGCACACGCATACGGGGCATGCTCGGCTCTTGGCTGGAAACTGGCGTATCCCACAACCTCTGCGATGCCCAGCTGCCCCGGAGAGGCCCTGAGGCTGGCCACTCCACGACGGCAGCAGAGAACCCAGACCGGCAGGGCCCCCGCATGGCCCCTTGGCATTGCAGACCAAGAGACCATTCCCCACCTTAGGGATGCAGCCTGGGATCCTGATGCCCCCTGCGTCGGGCTGTCCCCCCACCACAACCGATGCCACTGCCCTCCTTGCACCCCACTGCTGTTCCTGTCTGTCCTCCCTGCCTCCAGCACCACTGGCAAAGCAGCAAGGTAGCAGGACCTTATACAGACACCACGCTGGGTGCTTTCCTGTGGGGGTCTAGCAGCCAGGCTGCAAGCTTCGCTTTTCCTGGTTCAGGGGTTTAGAGCACCGTGGGGATCCCTTTCAGAGTTGGCAGAAGCCTGAGCACATGTACCCCCATATGGGTCAGGATCCCTGGAGGAGACATGGAGCTTTATAATCTCACTGTGTTTCCACCAACCACGGGGAGTGCATCTCCCTTGCATGGAAAGAGACAGGACAGGAGTTATGCAGTCCCTTCCTCCAACCTACCCAGTGTGGAACTCAAGGTCTGTCCTAAGCCTGGACTCTTCTGAAAATGTCAGCACCACCCCCTCATTCTGGCTTCAGACAACACCTCTCCTGTAGAGGGAGCCCCTGTCACCAAGGGCCAGGCACCTGCAGATACAACAGTGCCCAAACCTGAGTCCGCCAGGACCCAACCAGGACCCTTCAGACTCTCCATGCAGTATCCCCAGGGTGCTGGAAAGAGCACTGGACAAGGAGTCCAAGAACCCAGGTGCCAGTGCTAGCTCTCCACTCCCCTTCTGTCCAATCTATACCAGGATTTCCCAAATTTCAGCCATTTGCAAACAATCTTCATGATTTTTGCTGAACCCAGGCATTAGGTACCATTACTTAAAACTGTCAACACAATTTTCTCACTTAAATGACTTCAGCATCATTGTAAGTCACGAACAGCCATAAAATCACAAATCCAATGTATAACCATTCAAGCGTTAAATGTTCATATGCCTGATGCCTCACACCCCATTTCTGGAACTACTGACCCACAGCAAAGCTCCCTCCGTGCCTCAGTTTCCCCAGCTAGAAGACAAGGAAGCTGGACTAAATGATTTCCTCAGAGTCTCCTCAGGCCCAGAATTCCTCGAGACCAGCCTGGCTCCAGCTCCCCCAGGAAACCAGAACCAGCTGGTCAGGATCTTGGGACAGGAACGAGGCCAGAGAGGCTATACCTGCTGGACTGGGCGCCATGGCCATTGCCCAGAGAGGTGCTGGCTGGATGCAGAGCGAGCAGAGAGTCATGCCCTCCACTCAGGAGCTCCCAAAGACCCCAAAGCCAGCTCTAATCCCAAGTTCCACAGCTCCAAATTACAGGAGCTTTACAGTTAGAAAAACTTTATCCCTTCACTCCTTTTTAGAGCTGGGGAAACTGAGGCACAGAGAAGCTTACACAAGGACAGAAGTGAGCCAAAATCCCAAGTCCCCTGACTGCCAAGTCACCCACATCACCCGATGGGGGCCACACACCCCACAAGTCTGAACTTCCCCTATTACCTCCCCCTAGAGGCATAAGCTCGGGTTGCCAGCCTGGGAGTGCAGTGCAGCCGATCTGGGAGGGAAGTCTGGGGACTGTGATTTCGACTGGAGTTTAAACATCCTATTAAAGTGGGTTTTATGCAATTAGACTGGAATGAATGTGCAGTGAGGCCCATGGCAGGGAGCTTCAAAGCCTGGGTAGTGGGGGTATCGTGGCCCATCTGAATGCGCCCACAAGAAGGAAACGTGGTCCCCCAGGAGAATAGGGCATATTAGTCTCCGTATGTAATAGATTTTATTGACCATATGGAACTGATATAAAAATCGTGTTGCACGGGGTAGTCTGGCCTGGAGACAGGAATGTGACATGAAGAATATGAGTTCCATAACCAGCTGGGTGGCTTCCTGAGTTCCTGAGCCCACCCCCAGGACCCCCAGCAACTCCCCCAGCAGCCCCCGGGCATTTACCTGATGCCGTCACGGAGGAATCCCAGGCCAGCGAGAAGTCCGAGGCCTCCCCCTCTTCAACTGAAAGAGAGAACAGAGATGGGCCTGTGAGTTTTGAAGCTATACAAACAGGCCATCAGGGTGGGGAACAGAGCAAGGAAGAAGCATCATTTGTGGGGGTCCTTATAATACCCACGATCAGCAGCAAGGGGGTAAAGCCTACAAAGAGGCCTTTGTTGGTTTCATGGAGATGTAAAATAATCAGAATAAAATCTGAATAGCGAGTAAGTGCAGGATCGGTATGGTTTCCCCATCTCTGGGTCCCTAGCAGACATTACGAATCAATCACAGCACTGCCTAGAGCCAGATGCAGCATCAGGATCCTACTCTACACGGTGCTACAGCCGATCACTATCTATAATCAGAGTTTCTGCTTGAGACGAAGCCATTTGCCACTGGCAGGAAGACAGCAGAGCTCAGACCTCTCCCTGATCCCGCAGACATCCTCCTCCTCCCAAAAGCCCCTTACACCACCACAGACATGTGAGAGCTTATTTGTGAAACAAATAAGATCCCTCGCAGAGGTTGGAGGAGCATGGGGTGCTGTTGCACACACTGAGAGACCTGGCCCACAGACAGACCTCAGGATATGCTAAGGTCCTGTGGTCAGCAGTCACGGGCTGGTAACATCAGAAAGCAACTCACCTCTCCACCCCACCCCTGAGCCCACAGAACGAGGCTGGGTAGGGATGGGGGCGCTGCCACCCCATACCCCAGCATGTAAGACCAGGCTGGTGGAGATGGAGGCCAAGCGCTAAGGGAGCACGGGAGAAACTCTATTCGGCATAATAAAGCTCTTGTCCTGGAATTAATCCCAGTCTGGGGCATGTAATAATATTAAAGCTGGGTTATGGACTCTGTAAAATGGAACTTTGTTTAAGCCAAAAATGTGCATACACAGTATTTTTCAGATTTAACGGGCTCTGAAGTTCCACACATGTGCAGGCTGAAGCTACCGGGTCCCGCCCGTTCCCTCTGCACCGTCGCTGACCTCCATGGGCACACACAGTGAGCCAGGCGTGGTACTGGGTACTTTCCAGGCAATACTGCATGTAGTCCTCATCAACAGACTCCCAGAGAGGCCAAGCGACATGCCTGAGGTCTCACACAGCTACAGGGAGTACGTGCAGAGTTTGGGCTAAAACCCACAAGTGTATCTAAATGGCAGACCGATGCATACTGAAACCACTGTATACAGAGGCACAGAAGATGCTGTCCAGAATCGTAGCAGCTCAGGACTGATAAGCAGCAACCCCAGCCCACCCCCCGGATGGCAGGTCCACAAGTATGCTGGGCAGCCGAGCAGTGAGAGGAACACACAGGCTAGGCTATGAGCCTGGATTTGAATCCTGATTCTGCCTCTTCAGCAAATTGTTGAACCTCTAGGCTTCAGTTTTGCCATCTCAAAGAGGGAGAATGGTGCCTAAGCCATACGGTGGCAGAGAGGCTTGCACGGGGCGATGGAGGCTGGAGCAGGGGCTCAGGCACTCAGGCGGGTTTGGCGCCAGGGCTGGAACAGCTCTGGGAATTAACAAGTCCGGCTCTGCAGGGCGCGGCCCCCTTGATCACGTATTTGTCCCGCTCTCGCTCCCCAGCCAGAGCCTCCCAGACCGCGTGCAAGAGGGGACATCCACGACAAGGAGCAACAGGCCAAGGAATGCTAACGGAGCGTTCGCTCTTTCCCAAGTTCGCGCGCTGAGAGTAGACACACAGAATCCGGACAATGAAACACTGGGGCGGGGCCGAGGCTCTTGCTCTACTCAGCGAGTTACAGCCGGGGTGGGTTTTCAAACACGCAGCTTTATAAATATGAATCAAGACCTCGCACCAGACGAAACGGATCTTACTCGCTAAGCTGATTCCAACCAGACAGCCTCCAAGACCCGGGCGGATGATGTTTCCGGCGATCCGAAGCCAGCCGTGCGTGAAAGGAGCGGCTGTTAACGGCGTCCACCGCCACACCTGAACGTCCGTTTCCTTCGCGTTTCACCGTTTACTTACTCTAAGATCTAGGCATTTTGCTTCCATTAAGAAGCCGTTTCCAGTTTGTAAGGTTACCATGCAGCGATTCTGTTGGTCACCTTCAACAAGGTCTGCGTGGGTCCCTACAGGTACCACGTCGATCACGGGCACCATGACAATGCTTGACCCCAGTTCTCTCTTCGTCCACAGCGTACTCTGGATATCAGGACTAACAGCACCATGCTCTCTGGATGAGAAGTGTGAGCTTCCAGATATGAAGGTCTGGAGGATGTCCCCAAAATGCCAAATCCTTCCCTCCCTAAGATCTGGCTTCCACCATCGTGGGAAGGCTGAAGACATCTGCTGTGTTGGAGCTCTTGGGAGGATTCCAGGATCTCTTCCCAAGCCTGCAGAGGTGGCAAGAGGAGAGCGACCCAGAGCAGGCCAGTGGGGGAAGTTCAAAGTGGTGGACGTCACCATAGGCAAGCGGCCGCACCACACCCCGGCATCTCCAGACCCACATCTCTCACAGTGAGGAGCCCATGGGCCAACCCACCTGGTACCTGGGGGCATGAAAGCACTTTCCTACAACCGCTAGCATCCACCCCCCTAGCACCACCCCCCACATTTCATTTATCAAGGGTGTAAACACACCATCCTCTATGCATTCCTGATGAGACAAAGCCGTGCCCTTGCCCCGCTGCCACCCCGCGAGGCTCTGTGCTCCCTGACACCATGAACGTGCAGATGCTCTCCTTCCCTCCAGCCGAACCGTTACTCTTCTGTCCAGACTGGTCTCTTCAACAGCCAGATAGCCGGCAGGGGCAAGCAGGCACTGAGGAAGGAAGGCCTTCCCGACAGCCAGAGCCAGGCACTTGCTGGGCGGCCTGAATCCACAGTGGCAGCGGGCACTCTCTGGGGGCCTGAGCCATCCCTGGGCGGAATTCTGCCTCAGGGGCACAATGGACACCAAGGGTCGAGCATCTCAGAGAAAACTCTATCAGCACTGTGGCCTGTATAAATAACACCCAAATGGAGGAGTGAGATGCTTTCTGGAGACTTCCCCAGACTCTACCTCTAACTTTTTAACTTAAAGGTGTTTGGCACCACTAAAGCCAAGACACACCCTCACCCTGTCCCATCCCTAGGGGAACACAGGGACACCTGCTCCTATGAATGATGGCCATTTGCAAGGGCAGGGTGGGTGCACAAGGCCAGTGTGCCCACAAGGGGAGGGGGTGTGGGCACAAGTGTGCAAGCATGGGGAGAGCGCGCAGTATGAACACACAGGGTCGGGGTGCAGCAGCGAGGACGTACACGCAAAGGAGGGGCAGGGCCTGTGTTCCCATTGGCGAGTGCACCAAGTGCATTAACCACGGCTTTTAGGGTATGTTAAGAAGGATTCTGAAGCTCTATCAGGGCTTCAGACAGATCAGAACTCTGTGTTCTCTCTCTGCTCTGGGATCACAAGTCGTGGATACCTGCTTGACCCACAGCTCGTGAGCCTCACCAGACACTGTCTCCCCAACTCAGCAGCAGGCTCGTAAGAGACGATAATGCTCCTACTCTGGAAAGGCCCGTTGCCTGCCCCTGGGCACCGGGATGGCCTTGCCATCAACGACATGCCAGTGAGACCCAAAGACTGGGTGCTGGGCCTCTGGACTTGGGAAACCCAGCAGCATGGGGCACGTGGCACCAGGTGACCACCTGTGTAAGCCACCTCCCCAGTGCCACTTGCTCCGGCGGGGGGAGGGGGTGGTCAAGGTCAGACAGGACCTGGGTTGGCAGACAGGGTGCAGGTCAGAGGTAGGAAAGCTCCGGGACAAGTTCTAAGGCAGACAGTGTCAGGAGGTGAACGAGAGATGAATAGAGGCACGTACTGACCCGAGGGCCAGAGGAAGCCCCCAGCAAGGTCAGCAGGGCCCAGGAACCCCCTTCCCTACTCCCAAAGCCACACCAGGCCAGTTGCTCAGCCTGGCTTCAAGGATCTGAGAAGCCCCTGCCCCTGGATGTAAGCCTCCAGACATGTGAACAGATAGGCATTTTTCTGGGAAAAGGATCCATGGTTTTCATCGAAAAGATCTAGAACACCACCACCACCCCCTGCCTGCCAAAGAAAGGTTTAAGAACCACTAAATGATTGGCTTTTATTTTGAGAGTATTCTCAGCTGGTGTTCCCAGAGTCTTAGGGGACCTCTCCGTGTTTTATTGGCCTTGGCCCCACTGATCATTCCACCCTTAGGGAAAGGCTGGGCCCACACTGGTCTGAAAGAGGCTCCCTAGAGGCATCCCTGTCCCAGTGGAGGTGGTGAGCCATGCAAGAGGCACATGACTGCCTCTCCTGGGCTCATCCTTAAAGAAACCCTCTCACTTATACCAAGCCAGGGCCAAGGAAGGTCAAGGATATACCTAGAGCCCAGATTCTCCTTCCAAGCATGAAATGGAGTGTCACTATTCCCAACTTTTAGTACTAAGAAATCTCAAGGAGTGAAAAGGTGTAAAGCAAGGAGGACTGTTGTGAATGGTTGAGTGGGTTGTGCACTGCACAAGGAGCCCAGCAGAGGTAGTGAGAGAGGGCTGAAATTTAGCCCACACTCTGTCCACTAAACAGTGTGTCCTGGTGCAGGGCTATGAATGCCTAGAGCAAGATGTACCCAACTTTTGCCCAAAGGCATAGCCAGCCTTTTGCCTAACTCACACATTTATGCTGTAAAGTGTAGCCTATGACCATCTCTGGCATCAGGCCTCAGGGCAAAATAATCAGGGTCAAGTGCAAACAAACCCAACCAGTAGGCCTACGCTCTCCGGGGTCCTTTCAGGCAGGGATGGGTTCTGGGGAGCGGGTTGAGTTGGGGGGAGTGATGGCATGAGAACACAAAGGCTCTCCGGAGCCGAAGCTAAAACCACCCCAAGACCCCCTCATGGCAGCCCCCTCAGCACCAAGCTCAGACCCTCCGAGGAGCCAAGATCTCATAACAGGGTCACATCACGACCCATTTATTTAGCTCTCTTGATTTCCCAACCACTTGCCAAAAAAGAGAGTAAACTAACAATTGAAATGGCTCAGTTAAGACCACCTGCCTTTTCTCCAGAGAGCCCAGCCCAACAGAAAGGACGAGGACTCTGCACCCCCTCTCCTCAGGCGTCTGCACCTCACCACCAGGAGGGTGAGTCTAGGAATTAAAGAGATCTCTGTTTTGGACAACATGGCTCCTAACCAGACTTCTTCCCCCTGATCTAGTGCTTTAAACAAAAGGCAGCGTGTGCCGATGTGGGACGCAAAGCTGTTGCACAGACCCATCAGGAGAGTGTGGGTGGGGCTCCAAGTGGGCGGCTTCGTAATCAAAATTTACAGCAATCTTGGCAAGGCTTGACTTTCCCCTTGAACACTGGCACTAGACGGAGCACCTACGAAAAGATGCAGCTTTGCTGGGAATTATTCATAAATCGTCCCCCTGGCCCATCCTGGGCAGAGCGGTGAGAAGCCTGGAGCTTGCTCAGCCATTGCCTTCCTTTTCTCTCCCTTGCCTTGCTTAGCAAGAAAACAGTGAGAACAGAAAGACATCCAGTAATAGTCCAAGAACTCCAAAAAAGAAGCTGGTCCATCCATACTGGGAAGGTGAACCTTCCAGAAGTCACCCACCAGAGCTCGTCTAGCAGGACAGATGGACTAGATGAGGGTACCCAGAGAGGAGCTGTAAAATGGAGGAGTTCAGGTAGGGGGTCCTAAAATAGGGTTCCCCAGGACTATTCTCCAGCTTTGCTACTTTTAGGCCAGTAGGTCTGGGACAAGATGCTTGATCCACTCTGACCTTCATTTTCCTCCTCTGTGAAATGGGCATACTATGAGTACCCCCCAGACGGGAGGGTCCAGAGGACTGAATGGAATGAGCTGGTATTCCTAACGCACACAGCCCAAGGTAAACAGGCAATCAACATCAGCATTCTCTCCCCCAGGTTCCCGGCTGACCACTACGGTCTCACTGCACTTGTGACGACAGGACGGCTCCAACAGTGAGATCAGTTTTCCCGTGAGATTCACCCACCCCACCCCCAGGCAGGGCCCAGTGACAGCTCTGCATCCTTTGGCATCACCACCTCCTAGCCCCTGCCACAGTGCAGAGACAGTGTCCCTAAATGTGGAACCCTCCTGGTGGTCATAGCCAGGGGGCTCAGCCTCTGTGCCAGCTCATCTCCCCTCCCTTTCCGACCCCCCATCATCACCTCACACCACACATCCCAAAAGAAAGGGCTGGGAGACATCTGTGGAAGGAACAGGAGCGCCAATCCCAGCAGAATCTAGATTTGGAATAACCTTGCAGAAATGGGGTTCCTCTCTTCCACTCTTCCCTAAAAAATGAACATGATGACAGTGATGATGTGAAAAATAGGGTGATGGATGTGACGCACTTCAAGTGTGCTGGAAGGATGAGAGAAATGGGTTCTCACTGGACCCGAGATAGAATACATGCGGCAAACCAAGCCCAGCTCTCAATCCCGCATCCGTGGCAGACATCACTAATCGATCAGGGCTCTCTTTCTCACTACACATGGATGCAGCTTCAAAAGCCTCAACAAAATGGGCTAAAATCCATTGGCCTTCTCCACCCTGGTCCATACAGCTTCCCCTGCCTCAAGTACCTATGCACGGCACACGCTCACTGCACACATTCACACACACACCTTCCACTACACTTGGATGTATGTCCAACTGGAGCAGATCTGGGCCAGGGCAAGGATTGCTCTCCCCTGGGGAAAGCCAACGTCCACTGAGCCCCTGTGGCACCAGGCACCATGCCGAGCACCCCACCTACTGGCTCCCGCTCCACCCCCCAGTCTCCCCCTGAGAAAGTCTTCAAAATCCCCACTTTTTTGATGAGGCAGTGGGGCCTCGGGGAGCCAGAACATCTGTTCAGAAGCCCGCTCCTGGGCTCCCAAGGCCAGTGGGGATGTTTCCAAGTGTGGCTTCAGCGCAGAGCCATGAACACCCAGCTATGCACCCCTCGCCCTGCCTGCTGCAGCCCAGCCACGGGGCAGGAAAAGAGGAAACTGAATGTCACAGAAACACCAAAGTGTCCACTTTCGTCGATAATGGAATCAGGAACAGAGAAGCAACGATCATAGCACAAGGCCAGGCACCCAAGCGAATTATAACAGCTCTTTTCTCATTTTATTGAAAGAGTACCCCAAAGCTGTGTCCGAGGAGGCGCAAGGCCCGGGGAGGTCAGTAGCCTCCAGGGACTGGTGTGCTGCCACAGCCTGCCCTGCTGGGCCTCTCCCAAGTGGGTGAGGAGGCAGACAGAGGTCAGCATGACCCGGGGTCCCTCAAAGCTCCCCCCCCTCGCACTCTTAACCAGAATCACCTGGTATCAGAGGGCTTTTACAGATGCTCCCTCAGCGGCTGCATGAAAGTCAAGCCTTTACTGACCCATTTCACAGAAGGGGAAATAAAGTCCCAGAGAAGGGAAATAGCTCACCCAGGAGGCGGCGGTGATAACAGAAGCAGACCTGGAACCAAGCACCCTAGCTTCCATGCCGTGGAGCCGCACACACAAAGCTCCCTGCGGCCGGTGTTCCTGAGCCCTCGCCAGGCACCAAGCCCTGCGGCTTCTCTGAATGTAGTCCCTAGACCACGTGGAAGCTTGTCAGAAACGCAGCCTCCGGGGCGCCTGGGTGGCTCAGTCAGTAGAGCATCTGACTCTTGGTTTCGGCTCCGGCCACGATCTCAGGGTGGTGAGATCAAGTCCTCTGTTGGGCTCCGCGCTGGGAGGGGTATCTGCTTGAGATTCTCTGTCTCCCTCCGCCCCTCCCCCCGCCCGCGCAAGCGCACGCGCCCTCTCTCACTCCTGCCCCTCCCCCTGCTCGCGCGTGCGCACGTGCATTCTCTCGCTCTCCCTAAAATAAATGAATAGATAAATAAATAAACTTGAAAAAAAGAAAAAAAGAAAGAAAAGCAAACTCTTAAAAGCAGAACCTCTCGGGGTGGGGCCCAGCAGGTGATTCTCATGCACGCTGGGGCTTGAGAACCAACTGGCCTACCCAATCCTGCGAGTACATTTATTAACCCCATTTTGCAGATAAGAACACTAAGACCACGCGACTTGCCCCAAGATCGCAGAGCTAGGACAGCGTGAAGCTGGGACTGGGATTCTTTTTTTTTTTTAAGATTTTTTATTTATTTATTTGACAAGAGAGAGAGACAGCCAGCGAGAGAGAGAACACAAGCAGAGGGAGTGGGAGAGGAAGAAGCAGGCTCCCAGCAGAGCAGGGAGCCCGATGCAGGACTCGATCCCAGGACTCTGGGATCATGCCCTGAGCCCAAGGCAGACGCTTAACACTGAGCCACCCAGGTGTCCCTGGGACTGCGATTCTTAACCCCTTTGTTTCACGTCTGCCTTCAACAAACAAGCTCTGGCCCCAGACCGAGTGGGTCAGCCAACGAAAGAAAGACTCTGATTCTCGCCCCAGTGATTCAGATTTACAGAAGATTCCCTACGTTCCTTCCTGTGCCAGCACCAGGGGAACCTAAGAAGAGAATTCATCCTCCGGGGTCTCCCCACACACACAGGCTCCTTGGGGTGTCAAGGGGAAACCATGGGAGACAGCGGTGTGATGGCCAATGTTTCACAGGTGGTGCAGCTAGAAAGGGCGCTTGTTAGGATCTGCTTTCTGTAGTGTAAATACTCCCACCCATTGGCCAATGTCAAGGTCCCAAACGGGGCACCACTGAACACGGATCTGGGAAGACATGTGCCCAGTTAGCACATAAGGTACCTGCCACGGGAGGCGCAGGGAGGGAAGGGCCGGGGGCCGGGGAATGGAGCCAGCCCTGGAAGCCACAGGAAGCCACGGGGAGCCCACACCTCATGCCACTGCACCTCCGGGTTCTCCCCACCACCACTCCCCCCAGCCCTGCCCAGTCTCTGCCCGCTTAGGGTCCCAGGTACATCAGAAACCCAGAACTCACTCAGAGTTGCCCTTTTCTTATTGTTTCCTAGATTAAGCATCTTTTCCTTTTATAAAAGTCTCTGACACAAGTAATCCATGTACAATGTAGAAAACCAGCAAATACATGTGAGTTAAAATTGAGAAATGAAAAGTACAGCTTTCTGGGTATAAATACGTTGTTACAGCTTCCCAGAAAGTTGTAACAACATGTATCACTGAACACAGACTGCTCTGGAACCTGCTTTTCGGTAACTCAGCCGTTACCGATCAACATCTTTTCACATAAAAACCATGCATGGCCACTGTCACCATCGATGGCAGCCCTGCCATAGGAGGCTCCGGGGGTGAGCGGAGCCAGTGCCCCGGTGCTGGGCGCCCAGGCTACTCCCAGTCACTACCATAAGAGAAGCCGTGTTGCCGGAGACAATCACACACCTCACCCATGGCCACAAGCTTGTACAGTGATTTTTCTCAAGATTGCCCAGGCAAAGAGTTTGCTGATTTTTAAGACATAACATCCAATGCATACTTGGCCTTTCCCTCCTTTTACTAAGTACTGAGGACCTCGAGTGACCAAGGACTCAGAAGTAGGTACTAGGAGAAAGATGAAAAAGGAACTTTGACCTTCAACCCTTAGACTGTGGGCTCCCCATTGATGAGCGTTACCATGGTTGTGCCCAGGGGACAGGGCGGGGAGGGGGGGTACCTAAGAGCTGAGTGAATAAGTAAATGAACAACTAAGCCATGGGATGATGGAGGATGCTGACTGAATCCCAGTCTCAGAGTGAGGCAGAAACAGGCGGAAAGAGTGGGGACCCAGGGCGCACATAGAAAGGAGGGGTGGGAGCCTGGGAAGGTGACCAACAGGCCCCTGGATGGCAGGGACCACCCGCCACCTACAGCCCCAGCCTGGAGCTCTGAGGCCCTCAGTCAGGGCCCCAGAGAAGGCTCAGGGTGGGGGGACCAGCCAAGGGCCGGGGTGAGTTTCTACTTTCACCGCAGATAAAATTCTGATTTCCTTTTACACGAACACACAAATCCCATTTCAGGAAGAATGACAAAAATCACAGACAAGAATCTTAGAAGTCTTTGGGTCTCTTTTTTAACATAAGTAAAAAGTTTCCCACTCCCAGATGAAATTCAGGAAATTCAAATCAGATTGCATTTGCCAGAGCAAAGAAATAGAAATGGGAGGTTGTGGGGGACACGGAATCTGAGGCAGCCCCACCCGGCCCAGCCCAGCCCTCCTTTGGGTTCTGACTGCGGGGACACTTGGACACAGGCCCAGGGCTGCAGGCTCCTCGTCCAAGCCCCCAGGGTCAGCCTGACTACCAGCCGCAGAGCCACCCTTCTTGCCTGGTCAGAAACACTCCTCTGGAAATCTCTCCCCCACCCCCGGGCCCCGGACTCAGGTTAGCCCCCATCTGCAGCAAGTTGCGGGCAGAGCAAGATACCTGAAGATCAACCCCTGTCGTCTGCTGTGGTGCACTGTGGCCTGCGTGAGATAGGGACCCTCTCTGCGCACAGCCATCCTGCAAGGTCGCCCGCGCGATCAAGTGAGAAGCTGTTATAATGTGTCTGCTCCAGAGCCTAACACCAGGGAGCCAGGCAGAAGGAAACCATGACACGCTGCCCCCACCCATACTCTCAGCCCCTTTAGGGAGACCCTCTACACCTCCTCTTTCTCCCACCCTCCACTTCGCTTGACACAAGACTACACACGTCGGTGACGCAAGAGACAGCACTCCTGCTCATCACACACATTATCACATGTATGTGTAAATCCTCCCAACGGCCCCGTGAAGGGCCTGGATGATGGTGCCCATTTTACAGATGGGGAAACCAGGGCCTACATGAATTTTTTCAACTGGGCTAAATTATATAAGCAATGGGAGGCAGGGCTCCTATTTGAAGCCAGGTCTACGCGGCTCCCAGAGCTCACGCACCAACCACCAGCCCCACCTGCCTCTCCCAGCCTGCGCTGAACAAAGAGTGCTTGATAGACTGAGTTTCCTAGGCCTTCTGGACCATCTCGGAAGAGCCACAGCTGATGGGCCAGAAGCTCGGGGTTGACATGACTCCTCTTTTTGGAAGCCCCCAGAGCTGGGTCTATGTGGTCAGCATAGGGTGTGCCAGCCCGGGTGGATCCCACACTCTCCCTGGGCTTGCGGTGTGCCCCGGGGCACTTCCCAGTCTCAGTCCTTCATCTATAAAGTGGGATTGGGGACGCCCGGCTGGCTCCCTCAGAAGAGCATGTGACTTTTGACCTCGGGGTCGTGAGTTCGAGCCCCACGTTGGGTCTAAAAAATAAATAAATAAAACTTTAAAAAAAAATAAAGTGGGAGTCATAAAATCATCTGTTTTGAAGGCAAAGTGAAGTAACACATGTAAAGAGCTTAGCCCAGTGCCTGGCACATAGTGAACAACACTAAATAGGATTATTGCTCCCAGTAAATCTGTTCAGGATTGGGGGGGGAGGGGGTTCCTGCAAATTCCCTTTCTGGAGAACTGCCTGCCTGGGCCTTAACACTTGGAGGGCCTCAGGCCTCCCAGGCTGTCCTCCTGTTTAATCCCCTCTCCCTGAGGTTAATCTCCTCGTTCATATATGTATTTCATTTCATACAGTCACCCCTGAGCAATCTCGTTAACCAGGAACACGCAGCCTATAAATGTGGATTTATGACTGGGTCTGGTTCCCGCTTCCTGCGTCCGTGGCAACACTGGGTACTTGGCCACCAGCTGTCCAACTTTGGTGGAAGGTGACATAGCCAAGGGCACACTGTGCCATGCACCGAGGGGCCATCGCCACGTCCCATACAAAGGGGTGGATGGAAGTGGCCCACTGAGTGCTAGGAACCTGCAGGTGGGCACTGGAACCACGGGGGTCAGGGAACATAGCCTGGGGTCCTGGCCCCTCGCTCAGGACAGCACCCACTCACATCTGTCCACTGCTTGAGATGGGAAGGAAGGCGTGGATGCAACCAGAATCCCACTCTCTTGCCTTTTTTCCGACATCGTTTGAAGAAAAGCATCATAGAGTGGAAACTAATATTTTTTTACGACCCCTTAACAACTTCTCCTCTGTGCTAACATACTGTAAATAAGTGTCACTACCTTGTTATACATGTGGTTTATCTTAAACACACGCAAAGAGGAAACTGAGTCTCTTATTGAAAACTGATGTGCATGTGCACGTGTGTGTGTGTGTAAGTGTTTTCATCTGGTTTCGGATGCAGACCAGCTCTCCATCTCCTCCTTCGTTTCAAAAGCCCCAAGCCTTCCACAGGAATGAACTGTAATGACCGTTCCATTTTCAAACATTTGGTAATTCCGCACGGATGTCCCAGGGGTGGGGGCAATCATAATAAATACTTTACAGTTTCGGGAGTCAATACTTTTAATAAGTCTGATTTGGGAGGGGGACATTTCATTGGCACAGACGTGTCCCCCAGCTCAGCCCCATCGCCCACGCATGGTGGTTAGAATGCACGTAGGGGCCTCAGGGGGCCTTCGGGGGGCCTGGTGTCTCCACCGGGCAGCTGGCCCCACCAGGGCAGGACTGACATCACCAGCCCCGCCTGACGTTCCTGAGAAGATGACCGACAAGATGGGTGCGGTGGGAATCTTCCTGGGCACGCGGACACCCTGAGCGGTGACCGGCACATCTGCGGCCCAGTCCCCAGGGCTGGCCGGGCCTCCCCAGACCTCCCGGGAGCCTGGCCAGGAGCACACACACCTGCACTAAGAGTTATAGAATGCTTTTCTTTACCTCAGCTTCCCTCCTTTGCTTAAATACCTTCTCTTCTCGCCTCCGAAGGACACTGCCCATGAAATCGCACAACTAGTGTGCTACTTACAATTTTCCTAATAGATATTAGAATAAACATATCAAGTAACACTTGCCTAATGGAAAATAGAATAAACATGTAAGTATGGGGTGACGGACAACGCTCGTTTGCCTACGGACCACCTGAGTCAAGGCAGGAATCGGGAATGTGGAATGTCACACTGCTCACTTCCTCCCAGCCCAGAGTTCCCATCCCTTGTCCTATATGGAACTCCGGGAAGCAGTCCAGCCCACTTCAGTTCAGTGAGGGCTGAATGTCAGGTGACAGGGCTAGTGCTGAGCAGAGGTTGGCAGGGGACACGCCAACTGCAGACTCTTCCCCCTGCATGTGGCTCATCGGCCCACCAAGACCTTGAGCAGAGGGATGGAAAATTCTGACAAGTCGGCCTGCGTCCCAAGTACGCCGGTCACCTCCCCGCACCAGGGCTGGGTGCTTGGGCCTCAGGGGCATGGGCCTCTTTCACAGGCTGCACTTCCATTGAGAGTACCAGGATGGGCCAGAGAAAAGCAGCTTCCGAAAGCCAAAGGGGGAGCCCCACTGAAGGCAAAGCCCCAAAGGGCCTGGCAGAAGGCAAGGGATGCAGCTGGAGACAAGCCCCCCACAGAACCCCCAGACCCAGGAATGGCACACAGCCCTGGAAGGAGGAGGCCATGTCCCTGGGTGGGGGGTACAGCAAGGCCTTCCTACCATCAATCACATCTGTCTCATCCCACAGCCCGGAGAGGCCCAGCGCTTGCCAGATGTGGGCCGCCCGTGGGGACAGAGTTCATTTTCCTCGCGTCCTGTGATAATACTTGGCTGTGTTTATTTAACTTTCTGCTTTGGATGGGCCAGGAAAATCAGTTTGGCTCCCTTCGATCAAAACATAGCAGCCCACACATCATGCGAGGACACCCACACAGAAGAAGCTCCCCCTACACCATCCGAGAAAACACATCTGGCCCGCTGCTGGCAGGGGCCGGCCCTGGGGCCCCGGGGGAGGCTGCTCGGTGCAGCGCGGGGCAGGCCGGGGCTCCCGCACAGGCTCTCCCCCCGCGGGATCTCAGTCCCTCACCAGGCGCAGGGGCCTCAGGGAGAGGACAGGTGGCACAGGTGTGGGTGGTGAAAGCAAACTGCACGCCCAGGCCCCCTGCCCCCGGAACTCCAGGAAGCTGACCAAAGGATGACAGGAGAGGACAGTCCATGAGAAAGGCTCCAAGGTCCAGGTCTGCATCCGGCACCTGCAAAACGTAGACACCTTCTTCCAGCAAGGCCCACAGCCCGGCTCCCCGGGGGAGAAGGTGGGGCTCTCTAGGTGGGTTTATAGAGCCAAGAAAAACCACTCATGCTCCCTGTTCTTATGGACTATATCTAGTGCCTCCGTTTAGCCCCGTGGCACCTGAAGCATGGTCTGAAGACTGGTGACAAGGACACCAGGGCTTTGGGCCTGGGGTGCCCGCCCAGGACTACAGGGCAGGGCAAACATGGGAGCTCACCCCTCTGTCAGGCGGCCACCAGCCGGCAGAACCCAGCCCTTTCCCGGGCCCACCTGTAACACCCCGGCCCACAGGCTACCCCCCTTCTTTCCACCCTCCACTCCTTCCCTCCCCCAGAGGGCCCCCACAGGTCCAGGCCCTACCCACGCCTTACTCCCTGCAAACAGTACTCCTTGCCCCTCTTCAACCCTGGGGATTGGGGTTGAAGGCCCACAGAAGCTCTGTCCACCCTTGGGAAGCAAACATGGGAAGGGGCCCACAGAGGCCCAGAGTGGTCTGGGGCCACATGGGCAGGAGAGTCCCGGGGACCTGGAGACTAGTGCAGAAGCAGAGGCCCATCTCGTCCCCTTGCTCCCAGGCTCCTCACCCCATGGCAGACAGCCACGGAGGGGCTGCCTCTACAGCACGGAGCTCAGGTCTTTGGCCCCGCGTGCCTCAGTCTGCACTCTTCTCCATGCTTCCGCAGGGATACTCAGCAGTGGATTTGGCCTATAAGATTTCCCAGGCAGGAAACTTCAACAGCTAAGAGGGTCAGACTGACCCTGGCTTCGAAGCCTGGCTCCAACACTAACCCGCTGTGTGACACCGGGCATGCGGTGTCTCTCTCTGGGCCTCAATTTCTCAGAAGTCAAGTGGGACGATATGCACATCAACTCCTCAGAGGTACCTGGAGGAGGCGACGAGATGACGCGGAAGGAGACAGAGCAGGTGCCGGGTGCCCAGTGAGAGCCCCGCAGGCGGTGAAGCAGAGGGCGTCCGCGGTGCCAGTCTTGGCTCGAAAAACCAGCCAACGTCCTTCCACCAACAAAGCCCCTGGCGTGTGCATGGAGCTTTCCTGCACTCAGCACACTCTCACACCCTGAAGCAGTCTCGTTTGCTGATGGGTCAGGGCGTTGGGTCGGGACGGCAACAATGCGTGTCCGTGTCACAGAGGAGAAGGCTGAGGCCCAAGGACCGAAGCACCTGCAGCATCCCACACACGGGGGTCCAGGGGCTGGGCTCCTTCCCAGGCCCACCAGATCTCCCTTGTTGGTACTGATCACTGCCGATCCCACACCCCAGTATGGGGGTGAGCAGGGCACAGGCAGGGCCCTGAGAAGCCTGTGCAGCCAGTGCTTCCTACCGGGACGGACAGTCCGCAGCAGCGGGGGCCCCTCCGCGGACGGAGGCCCTGGAGGCCCCAGGGCACCACCGAGACTGGGAAACCCCTCTCGAGCCCAGCCCGGCCCTGCCAGAGGGAGGGATATACCCCGGCCGCACACTCTGGCCGGCAGGGCACCCACAAGACCAGAGGGCCAGGCTGAAACAGAAGCCTGCAGCCCCTCGTGGGGCTCATCCAGCCCCCCGAGGGCAGGACTCCAACTCTCCTGCCCAAGCTTGAGCTCCTGCCCCCTTGGGCCTGGCCCCCACCGACAGCACCCCCAGGACTGCAGCCTTCCTCATCAGGTTAAAAAGTGTTCTCTGGGGGGCGCCTGGGGGGCTCAGTCATTAAGCGTCTGCCTTTGGCGCGGGGCTTGATCCCAGGACCCTGGGATCATGCCCCGCATCGGGCTCCCTACTCTGCTGGCAGGCTGCTTCTTCCTCTCCCACTCCCCCTGCTTGTGTTCCCTCTCTCACTGGCTGTCTTTCTCTCTGTCAAATAAATAAATAAAAATCTTAAAAAAAAAAAAAAGTGTTCTCTGGAAACCAGAGGCCATTGAGAGCCATCCGCACCAGGCACAACCCCCAGGCAGGTGTCCCACCCCCAAACCTTCTAAAAGGCCGGCGGTGTCATGGAAAGAGACCAGGCATGGAGCCCAACGGCCCCGAACACAAGTCCTGCACCTCTGACTCAGCGCATGCATCTGTAAAATGGGAGAAAGAACAGTACGCGCTTGGCGTCACGCAGTTATAGTGCTGGATAAGGTCTGTATAGGCCTAAAGCACCCACAGACGCATTAAAGACCACACGATCCAGCAGAGTATCGTCAGGGTGTCCCCAGGTGCCAGGCACCAGGCTAAGCATGTGGGGAGCGTCAGCTACGTTAAACCTCGCAGCGCCTTTACGCCACCCGACAGGAGAAAGCCAGGGCTGGGGAACAGGAAATGACTTGCCCAAGGTGACACAGCCCCAGCTTGGGAAAGCCTGAGTAACCCAGCTCCGCCTCCAGAGGCAGCCGCCGCCATTCCAATTCCCGTCACTCTTGCTGTGGAGCGCGCCACCGTCGGAACAGCCTTCAGTCTTCCATCTGTGTCCAGGCCCTGGGCCCCGAGGACCCTGCCGCAGCTCGTGCATCTGCACCCCCACCTCCCAGGCAAGCACTCTCCTGCTCAGTACCTCTGCTACAGGTGCTCCCGTCACCTAAAGTGTCCCCCTCCGTATCGGAGGCCGCACCTGACCTCTGCTGTCCATTTCTGGGGAACAGACCCCTCCCCCTCCCTGGTCCCCGGCTCTGGGCAGTGAGCGCTGCAAGGCCAGGCCCCATCAGGCACCGCTATCAGCTGGTTAAAGCGAATTCATCCCAAGCCCCTCACTTTTTCACCTTTTTTAATCCCCCAGGGGGTAAAATTTTCAAATACGGGTGGGCACACAGAGAAAAATAAAACTGACCCATCATGCCCCACTTGGAAATGCTGGAGGTATTTTGAGGTATTTGGCCTTAAGGAACACTTTCCATGCATGACATCTTCCTTTTGTAACAGAAGGCGTGTCCTCACGTCCCCCAGGGTGTGCAGGGCAGCGCTGGAAAATCCAGCTGCAAGAGGCCCGTCGCCCCCCGGGGAGGTGGCCAAGAAGGGGCACCAGGATAATGGGGGGTCTTGAAACCACATCTTAGGAGGGAAAACGAAGGAACAGACGCTGTCGAGCCCAGAGGGGCAGGCTCAGGGCTGTCTTCAGGCATCTGAAAGGCTGTCATGGGGAAGAGGGACTGAGCTTGCTGTGTGGCCCCAAGGGGTCAAGCCGAGACCAACCAGTGGAAGTCACTACAGGGAGGAACAGACAGGATTCTATCAGCAGAGGCTACATGGGAAGGTGCACTCAGGAGGTAGTGAGGCTGCTGGCATGGGAGGGGGTGAAGCAGAGCCAGAGAGACCCTCCGGGAATTCAAGGCTCAGCTAGGAGGGGAGGCTGGAGTTGACCTTGACGGGCTCCTCTAGGCCAGGATCCCAAATGACCACAGGGGCACCAGAGATGAATAGGGAAGAGGGGGAGACAGTTGGGTTATAAATGACCCCACGCCCTGGCTCAGTGCAAGCTGCTGCCCGGAGTACGCTCAGCGGGGTCAGGTCTTCTGGATTTTCCCGGAAGGCCAGAGATCTGAATGTTTATATGAATCACTGCAATTTTTAAACAGGCCCAATAAACTTCTCACAGACCCGATATGGTCCGTGCACTGCCTGCTGGAGAACCCCGGTCTAACAAGGAACTCACAGGGCAAATGAGGCAACCAAAAGGAAAGGGGAGTCATTTCAGGGCCTGGAAGAGCAACCATCCCCGCAGGAACAGAACGGGTTAAGTGATGATTTGGCTCTCTGCTCCACTCCAAGACTGCAGCTGGCCTCCTAGGCCCCCGGGAGGCTCTGTCAGCTGCCCAGGCCCCCGCCCAACCTGCCTGCCTCAGCCACCCAGCCTGGAACCCTGGATCTGGGAACAGGACAGCTGCCCTGGGGCTGGCCGGCCACAGCCAGCCAGGGAGAGATTCCGTTCCCCGTACCCCGCTGAGAGCCATTTGCTCATCTGGGATGGATGCCACAGGGGCTGAGAAGCGGGCCTCTGTCTCTGCTCTCCTCTCCCACTTCCCCTGCAGCTCCAGGCCTAGGGGCAGGGAGACCTCCAGCAGCACGATCACTGAAATTGTGACAAGTATGACCGTTCACTGAGCATGCACACCAAGCCGGGCTGGGTGTGCAACGCACGGTGGGCTCGTGTCATCCTCACTCACAGTCACCCTGCGGGGGCGTTTTTAACCACCCTCACTTCACGACGGAGGAAACCTACGCTCAGAAAGGTTAAGACACTCCCCCACGGTCACACAGCCAACTAGTGGCAGAGCTGGGATTCAGACGTAGGTCTCTTCAGCTCTAAACCCCACACCCACCAGACCAAGGGGTCAGAGGGTCCCTGCTCCCAGGCATCCACGTACCGCCTCCACCTGCTTATGTCCCACAAGATCTAGGTACCTAGAGCCTGACCAGCCTATGAGAGGAGAGAGAGAGGCAGAGAGGGGGCAGGACCAATGTTCCTAGCACAGACTGGGGCACATCGGCCAGCAAATGTCAAGCCATTTCCCTCGGTTCCCCTCCTGTCCTACAGGGGTGTCCACTCCGGATGAGCAACGTCTTAGTGGAAATGGGGGAGCCCAGGCTTGAGGGCCACAGCAGGGGAAGACAAGCCCCCCCCCCCAGGGCCCCAGGAGTAACCTCAAGCTTGTCCCACAGTCACAAAACAAGAGAGCGCCCCAGGCGCTCTGGCAGCTCCCCAGATCAGGAGCCCGGGACCTAGGACTGTGTTTTTCATCCTGAGCAATAATCCCTGGGAACCCTCAAGTTCGATGTGCTGCCTGTGACTTTTTCAAAAACACAGCAAAATAAACACGCAGATATTCAGAGCTCAGGCGCTGGTGTAAGGGTGGCCACTCCCGTTGCGCAGGGCCCGGGGACAGGGGACAGGCTCCAGGACGCGGGCCAGGTGGTTTCCGGACCCGATGCTGGTTCCGAGGAGGTGTCCAGTTTACAGAACTTCATCAAGCTGAGCACTTGTGGCTGGTACGTGAACCTTCCAGAACACAGAGCTAACGTACAAAGCACAGAAGCGGTGCTACACTAACTGCTTTGGAATCACACCGAACAGGTTAGAGAGCATGAAAAGGAGAGGAATTGTAGGAGGGGAAAGAAATATAGACATTTTTCATGTGTGCGCACATACACGGAATCGTTCTGGGACAAGAGACCAGTAACGCCAGGGGCCTCCGAGGAGGGGAAGTGGGTGGCTTGGGGTGTTTTGAGTTTTTGCCTTGTGTACCCATTAGCAATTCATTTTAAGGTTTTATGTGTTCTCCTAAAAATCCCTGCCACACCACCAGGGGTACACATGCTGCACTGGGGGAGCCGTGCCGGGTCACCCGCCCCTGGTCGGTCCCCTCCCCCGGTCTGGCCTCGCTAAGGCTGCAGCACTGTAGGGGAACCTCCTGTCCTTCCTGGCTCCCGTGTCCCTGTCTGCACAAGGAAGACGCTACACTGGGTTTCCCCAAAGGCCCTGCCCATCCCGATGCCCTGGAGGTCGAGACGGGGTGGACTCCGAGCCCACAGCCCCAAGCCAGCCGGACAGGCAATGGTCCGCTTCACCCCCAGCCCACCGTGTGCCCTGCCCCCAGGCTGCTGGAGTCTTCCGAGATGCTGGCAGGGCAGCACGACGGTCAGACAGCTGTGGTGCCCATCAGGTGCCCACCGACCCAGCCTCCGGTATCAGCCCCGGGCTTGTACCCGAGAGAGCCACTTCTCACCCACTTGAACCTGGATGGACTGTCAGGCAAAAATGCCTCCCCCCTCCCCTGGGACCCCGCCAGGCTAGAGGCTCACATCCTCCCAGACATTGATCCTGGAGCACAGCAGTGCAGGGATGGAGGAAGTGGGGGCTCTTGCATGGCTGGGGGGGGGGGTCCCTAAAGAGAAGAACCACTCCATCTGGCTGCCAAAGGTACCCAGGGTCCTGTTTCGCCTCCTAGTCATTCCATCAGCTCCCCCTTAACCTCCCACTACACTCCCTTTTGGCCTGAGTTGTCCGGAGTTCATTTCTGTCGTGAGCGACCACTGAGCCCTGACGGACAGGGAAGCAGCACAGTAGCTGAGCCCACAGGACGGTCCCCCATCGTGCCCCTACCCAGAAACCCACCCGGGGAAGCCCAGGCGCTCCCCAGGCAAGGGCCAAGGGGCCACACCGCTCTGACCCACAGAAACACCTTGGAAAGTTAGCAGGTGGACTCACACAGGCTTCCCCAAAGAAGCTGAAGGAAGAAAACAAACACCTCCTCACTCACGGACATTAGCAGGATTAGCTGGACCCCCGCCTCTTCCTCCCGGAAGCCCCGACAACTCAGGAAGCAACAACGCAAGGGAAAGCATGAGGCTGTGCCCTCCAGGGGCTGCGAGCTGGCTCGGAGAAGGCCCTGGGTCACCGTGGCAGCCTGGCCCTCCGCGGCCGTGGGACCTCAGACGGGGACAGTAACACCACCTTTCCAAGCACCACCTATGCACTGGATGTCATTAATCCACCTTCCCAAGGGGCTGCCCGCAGGGCAGATGAAGAGCCCGGCACGGGAGCCCTGCGAGTTATACTTAGCCTTGCCAACAATGGTGCGGGGTCTGGAGGGCAAACAGGGACGGCGGTGGGATTCTCTCTCTCGGGTATATATATACATATAAGTTTTTTCAAACACACAAAGGGGGAGAGCCTGTTTGGCTCAGTTGGTACAGGATGTGACTCTTGATCTCAGGGTCGTGAGGTCAAGCCCCACGGTGGGCGTGGAGCCTACTTTAAAACACACACACACACACACACACACACACACACAACTCACGGCCTGATGGCCACAGAGCACTGCCTCCCCTCTGCAGCCAGGCATCCCTCCTAAAGTTCTCCTCCCCACACCTGTACAGGAGAATGCCCCCCTCCCAAGCCACTCCAGGGGAGCAGCACGCTGTCAGGCTCTCAGTGTCTGGAATGAAACAAACCCAGGCCTGTAGCTATGTGACCCTTGGCACTTCTCCGCTGTGTGACCTTTGGCGAGTGATTCAACCTCTCTGAACCTCAGCTTCCTCCATCTACAAAATGGGGAGAAGAGCATCTACCTTAGTGGGAGAACAATGCTGGCCAGTGAATGTAGCCATCGTTATTATTATTAATTATTCATAATCAGAGTATTAGTATCCCTTCCCTGCACCGACACCCTCAATCGCTCCCCCCGGAGCAGCAACAGGACAAACAGATCTAGACACAGGGTCAGAACAGGAGGTGATCTCCCAGGCTTTGTTAAGCACCTCCCTTGCCGGAGAGGTCTAACGTAGGACCTCCATTCATAAAGGCAGTAAGACATGGGGACCCAGCGCCCCACCTCTCACCTCTCCTGCCTGGTTCCTCTGAGCACAGTGGAAGACCGCGGCTCCGGTCCAGTGTTCCGCTGGACAGATGGGGAAACGGAGGCACAGAGCGGCGGTGTGACCAGGGCAAAGTCACACCAGCAAGCAGGAAGCAGGGGCTGTCACTGCCATGGCTCACGGAAGCCTTGCGGACTGGCCGTGCTTGAGAGCTCGGGGGCCGGACAGCTAACACAGAGTGGGGAGCAAGGCCATAATACAGCAGGGACAAGGACAAGTGGGGCTGTGGCAATCGCCAGCACGCACACCCTCGTGCCCATGGGCAGCCCTGGCCGGTCCCTGCTGTGCGGCTAGCGCCAGGCCAGCCGGATCTTCTGATGACTCTGAAAAGAAGCTAGCAATCCGGATTTTGTGTGTGTGTGTGCAAACTTCTCCAAATTTTAAGTGTGACGTTCCGATTCCAAACACATTTTAATCCCGAGTGGCCAGCAAAACAAAATATTCTGGCACTGGATGTGGGTCCTTAGATAACCAGTTTGCAACCTCTGTTCCAGTGTTTCAGTGGAGGCCCTGAGTGTGTTCTTTGGCATTGAGTCAAAATGACATGAGAGGCGCTTGGAAGGTGTCTTTCCCTGCAAGTTAGTGTCTCACCCAGGTGGCTAAAATTCTACCGTTAGCTATTCATTCCTTTGAGTCAAACAGTGCTTTCCTAGGATGTTCTCTTAAAAAAGAAGATTCCAAAGAGACCTTTGTTAAGGGTCTTTGTCTAGCGGAAACACTTGGGCAACATTTCAGTCCTGGAAAAACAGAAATTAATAATAACAATAAAAATAGCCACAAAAGCAGTAACTAAGCTATCCTGAGGAATGACTACGCTCAAGGCACTCTCCCAAGTACCAGGGGACACAGCTGACTGCAAAAGTTTCTGAGAAGGAAGAGAAGCACATGTCTACTTTAGATAAGAAGCTGCTAAGAGCCCCCCCAAATACCACCCCCCAGCTGAGACCAGACACTTGGTGTCTTTCCAGCAGAGAGAAGCATCCACCACATTTGCAATCTCAAAATAAGTCTGGCATCTTCCAGGGACAAAACTTTCAGCTGCCAAATAGCTAGGGCTCGGCTGAGGATCTGGCCACCTGACGTTCTGGGGGCAGGGGGGTGCACAGAGTCCTGGCAGGGGGAGAGGAGGGCAGAAGGGAGGCAGGAGAGAGTTTATCTCGACACTTTTCCCTAAAATGCTGATCTTAGGTCTAGACAATAGAAAAGACACAGCTAAAATTACTATGAAGTCTTTCCCCAAAAGGCAATTGGTTACATCTGATTTTAAAAGGCACTTGTAGAAGTCCACCCTCTTGGCCCATCTGGGAGTTCCGGATGAGGGCTCTGGAAGAGGCCTGCAAGATTACAGACTCTATTATAAAGAGAAATGCAGGGCTGGACAGGATTTCCCAGGAGGCAGAGCAGGAACTGGACAAGGGTCCCTGATTCCAGTCCACAGTTTGGGTCCCACAGGGACCGCCACGTCCCTTAGCCTGAACTAGAGGAGCTGGGTAGAGCCAGGTTCAAGGAGGGATTCACAGGCTGGGCTACAGCCCTGGAGGCAGGAGAACTGGGGAAAGAGTAGCCAACACAAGAAAACAGGGGAGCCTGAGTGGCTCAGTCGGTTAACTGTTTGCCTTCGGCTCAGGTCATGATCCCAGGGTCCTGAGATCGAGCCCACATGGGCTCCCCACTCAGTGGGAAGTCTGCTTCCTCCTCTCCTTCTGCTTCTCCCCCTACCTGTGCTCTTTTGCTCGCACTTGTGCGCTCTCTCTCTCTCAAATAAATAAATAAAATATTTTTTTTAAAAAAGAACACAAGAAAATAACTTAGAAACCCCCCACCTATCCCATGGCTGTTTTCTGCACAGGTGTGCACAGTACATCCACTTTTACTCCATCTGGCCTCTGGAACCCATTAGATAAGTGAGGAGCAAAGTACAGCTCTCGCAATTGTAGCAAGGCCCAGAGAGGTTAAGACACTAGTCCACAATCACACAGCTGGAATACCAGGTCTTCCCTCTGCCAACCTCTGTACCCTCAGGTCACAAACCCCTTTATCTGCGCTCCCACACACTGGCCTTTCCCAAGCCCATCAAGCACGCCTTCCGTGCGTGGTGAGTGGGGCCCTGCTCCCAGCACGGCGAGCACCCTCCCCCACACCAGGCCCACAGCTGTCCCCGAGTTCCTCATGGTTCAGTCTCAGTTCTATCATCCCTTTTCCTGGGAAGCTTTCTATTCACTTGAAATTCAGTTCTCCTACCCCTTGACATATCCACACCGCAGGCCTACCTTCCCTCCACAGCAGAACTGCACAAAACCACCGGGAGGCTTTGTGCAAACTCCAATTTCTGAGCTCCACTCACAGAGCTTTCTGTGGCAGCATGGCTGGGGTGGGGCCTGCGAATGTGCATTTCTAACAAGTTCCCTGGTGATGATCCTGGTCCTGGGCTGTCCAATATGATGGCTGCAGGCTTCACAGCGTTCTTTTAATTAAAATTAGATGAAATTTAAAATAGTTACTGCTCAAGGGGCGCCTGGGTGGCTCAGTCGTTAAGCGGCTGCCTTCGGCGCAGGTCCTGGGATCGAGCCCCGCATCGAGCCTGCTCAGTGGAGAACCTGCTTCTCCCTCCCCAGCCGGCTTCTCCCTCTCCAGGCGGCTTCTCCCTCTCCAGGCGGCTTCTCCCTCCCCAGCCGGCTTCTCCCTCCCCAGCCTGCTTCTCCCTCTCCAGCTCCCCCATGCTTGTATTCCCTCTCTTGCTATCTCTGTCAAATAAATAAATAAAATCCTTTAAAAAAAAAAAAATAGTAGCTGGTCAGCCCCACCAGCCACATGTCAAGTGCTCAGTAGCCATACGTGGCTCCTGCCTACCACACTGGACAGCACAGATACAGAACATTCCATTCATCAACAAGAGGTCTGTTGGACAGTTTTGGTCTAGACTCCAAAGAGGTCATCACAGGCTCCTCTGTGAGGGCAGTTGATGACTGTTGTGTCTGCCACAAGACTGTACAAGACATGAGGATGAGGACTGGGCCTCCTATTGTGTCCAGCTCATAGTAAGCCCTCAATATGTCAGATGGATCATGGAAGGATGGAAGGATGGATGGACGGACAGGACAGACTGACAGATGGCGAGGACTCTGGAAGGGGCAGGAATCCCAGTGGCCTGACCCCACTCTGGGGGAGCACACCCCCATCAGCCGATGAAAAGACGAAGCTTTACACATCACCTCCCCCGACTGCCCTGCCAGAGCATAAGCCTTCCCCTGGATCCCACAGCCCCTGTCCCCAAGTAGGAGCAGCTGAACACTGTCCCCCAGGTGCCCAGTAATCATGCCCTGCCTGCAAGCAAGCTGCACTGGAAAAGAAAGTCAATTCTCAAATGCCTTGACTCTTTTTTGAGCTCTTGGGTACCTAGCAAACAAGAGCTGACAATCTGCCTTAATAGCTCTGGTTCTGAGTGTCTTAAAGACATTTCTTTCCAACTAAGTAACCCAAATAAATTTAGCGACTTTTTTTTTGTAAGGAGAAATAATTAAAGAACAGATGGCGTTGCTTACTTTGAAATTTTTGCTCTAAAATAGATCTTGTGTGCACCTTGGTTGGAGTTCAACTCTTCCCCCCCCATCCGTGTGTCAGAAAAGGAGATCAGCTCACTAATTATCTAGCTGTCTTTTCCCTACAAGATCCCAATTTAAGAATCTCGTTTCATTCTAAGAAAATTAATTCAAAATGCCAAATAATTTAAAAATGTATTAAGATTCCCCTTAGACTAGAAAGCAAAAAGGAGCTTTCATTTGTTAAAAAATCACCTTGGGTAGTCAGATTAAAGTTTAGCGCTTAAGACTTGATCCCAGAATTGAGCTTTTGGCAAAGCTATTGGTTCCATATGTCCACAGAATGTTTCATTTAAAATATATGTGCTTTTAAATTGGTCTCTGACCATTTCTGTGCCACGGTCTCTAACTGCCCCGCGCATTTTCCCAACCCTTGGAGCCTTGTTCTCCTCGGAAGCTAGACTGTTTTATTTGCATTGGAGGTAACCTATTTCCAGCAAAGCCAAAACCTGTTCACTTTCAAGGCCACTTTTGGCGATTTTATAGCCTGAAATGGAATAAAATTTAAATTTAATAAAATTTGAGACCTGAACCAAAAAAAAAAAAATGAACTGGTTTAAAAGCCAGCTACCCAGACGTTGAGGAAAATATTCTGAGAAAGCCCCACAGGGAGGAGGGGGAGAAAACCAGACCATCGTTAGCCTGCCAAATGTCATTTGGGGTTGGTTTTAGAGGAGAACCAGAGCTGGGGATGCAATGCAATTATTTAAATCCAGAAAGAAAAATGTTTGCTCCGAAATTTGGCGGCAGCTGATTGCCTCCGATTCTCCTCGTTTCAAACTCATTCCATGCACGGGTGGGGAAAGCTTCCAGCCCGAAGAGCGAGCGGATCAGATAAGGGTGTTGTCACACCTGGCCTTGCAAGTTGAAAGGTCCTGCGTGGTTGGTTTTTTTTTTTGTTTTTTTTTTTTTTATTGGATGAACTGAGAGTTTCACTCTAAAGCATTGTGGGGTGGCAAACCGCATTTTTCTTTAAACCACAGGTTGTACCGGGAGGGGATTTTCTCTCTTCCTTTGTTTCTCTCTGTCTCTGCCTTTGTCCCTGGCTGGCAGCCCCCCTCTGCCCCTGCCGTGCTCGGCTCGCTCTCTCTCTCCCTCCCTCCCTCCCCCTGGCACCCGGTGTGTGAAGGCCTCGTCTGGCTGTCACTCAGGCCCCTTTCTGGGCTCCACAGGCCTCAGGGTATTACAACCCCCCACTGCCCCGGGCCCTCTGCAGCCTGGAAGCTGTGCTCAAAGGCCGGCCACGAGTCTGCCTCGACACCCACACAAGGGCTCTGGAGGACGCACCCAGTGCCCTCTGATGGTTTTCTCTCTCTCCCAGAGAGGGGTCCTAAAGAAAACCACAGCGCCTGTCCTCCCACGAGGGGGAGCTGGGAAGGGGAAAGAAGGAGCCCTCCAGCGGTCCCTGGTCAGCTCACTGATAAATCAGCTCTAGGAAGAGTGTGGGCAGAAACCCTGGCGGGCGGGGGAGAGCGCCAGGTACACAAAACTGTGGGTGCACTTGGGCTGAAAGTCACTCACGTGCCTCAGTCACCCCCGCAGGAGTTTCCAAAGACAAGTCCGTTGGGCCAAGAGAACGCTACTCCCTCATCCTCCCTCCTGCAAATGCAAGGCACCCAGCTGGATCAGAGGGATGAGACCTGCATTGCTCTTCTGGCAACTTCCATCTCCCTGCTTCCCCTGCCCCCACCCCTCAGCCTCCCCTGCTCTCCCTTCTTTTTTTTTTTTTTTTTTTTAAATCTTTTTTTTTTTTTTTTTTTTAAGATTTTATTTATTTATTTGACAGAGATAGAGACAGCCAGCGAGAGAGGGAACACAAGCAGGGGGAGTGGGAGAGGAAGAAGCAGGCTCATAGAGGAGGAGCCTGACGTGGGGCTCGATCCTGGAACGCCGGGATCACGCCCTGAGCCGAAGGCAGACGCTTTAACCGCTGTGCCACCCAGGCGCCCCCCCCCTGCTCTCCCTTCTTGGGGCACGAGGGCGCGGATGATAACAGCACTGCCCACTGCAGGCTAGGAAGCAAGTTCAACCACAGAGCATCCTCCAAGCAAGCTTGAGAGGTTGCTTTGCTACCCCGTTTAACAGAGGAGAAAACTGAGGCTCAGACTGCTTACTTAAACGGCTTTGCCAGCTAGTCAGTGACAGAGCCAGGATGTGACCGCTTTTAACAGCTGTCTGAATGGATCCCCAATCTCCCTGCGTGAGAGACCCTCCACCAGCAAGGCCTTGCCCTGGGGTGTGGCTCAGAAGTGGGGAACTGAGTCATCCCCACTCTCCCATCAGGCCATCCTGGTGACTAATGACTCCGGGCAAAGCAGAGAGGCCCGTGTGGGGGACAAGGCCTGTGACCGACCTTGAACTTAAGAGGCTCCAAGCTCTGACCAGCGTCGCTAATGGGCCCGGCGTAACCTGAGCCAGCCCTTGGATGGAAGCTCAAGGCATTAAGGCTGGCTGGCCTGCCGGCCGGCTGGCAACACTACCTGGATAACAGCCGGACTTCTCCATTTCACGGGGCCTCTGTTCAGGGCAACCTTTTCTCATACGGCAACAAAGCCATTCCCATTTATCAAGCGCTGACTAATGCCAGCACTCAGCTAAGCCCTTTACACACATTATCTTGTTTAATCTTCACTACCTCACAGAAAAATGGCATTAATGTTGCATCCCAGGCAAGGGGACTGAGGCTCAGAGAGGACAAGGCGGTCACCCAGGGGCACACAGCTAGTAAGCCCGACGCTGGGATCTCAACAGGCCTGCGTTCTTAACCCCAGTCCTGAGCTGTCTTTGGAAGGAGATTCTTGGTTGAGATTATTGGTAATTTCTTAGCTTCTTTTCATTTGAGTACATTCTCAAATGCTCTGCAACATTCCAAGGGGAAAAAAAAGAAGTTGTAACTTGATAGGGAAAAAAGAGGAGGAAAAACAGAAGATCAGGGAAGAGTGTACTGATATCATTATGCTTGATGGGAAAACTTCACACACACACACACACACACACACACAGCCCTTAATCTGCCATTTCATTGGAATTTTGTGATTGTCAAAAATTAAAAACCCCAACAGCTCATTTTTCTTGTCTAGGGCTCAGGTCATCAGTTTCAAACTGGGCAGGAGGCCCCAGACACAAATTCTTCCCTATCGTGCTTCCAAACGACCCTGAGCTCGGGACGAGGCACCACAGCCCCCAGCCCAACGCCACCCAGGCTCCTCCCTGGGTTTTCCCAGTGTCCTCACAGCAGTCCTGGAGGTGGAGATTAGAGTCCCTTTCCCAATGAGGATTCTGAGCTTCACAGGCGGTGAGGACCACGCCTGTGGTCACCTAGCTTACACGTGCCAGAACAGACTGGGTTTCCAACCCAGGTCAGCCTTCCAAAGCACTTCCAACCTGCTTCCAACATCCACTCCCTCCGGTCCTAAGAGCTTTTGCCGCTGGATGCTCCTGGGCCAAGGGAGCACCTTGCAGAGATGCCTACGCGACTCTCCCGGATGATGGCAGAGCCCCACTGAAGTCCAGAGCCCTGGTGGGACATCAGGGAGGCAGGGGCACTGCGCTGGAAGCTGGGGGAGCCTCCCTTGCCCTCTCCAAGCTTTTCTTGCATCACATCTTACATTTTCCTGCAGAACAGGAGCTTGGCTGGGTCCCCGGAGCAGAGGGAAACCTGACCCCTTGCTGTCTCTTTCTGGACCCCACGTCTCCAGCAGACACCGAACTGCCTAGAAAAGGACCCTGTTCCAGGGTGCCCCGTGGCACAGGCCTGAGAACCCACCAGGCTGGCACCCTCACCCACTAACAGCTGCCCTTCTCCCAGAAGGGAAAGAAGCTCGTGGGCGGGTTTTTAAGGCTCGAAATAAAGTTTAAATATTACGTGGAAATTACTAAACAAATCAAATCACTGTTAAGTGGATGTCATGGGCTTCCTCTAGACAATACGTTTAATGAAGATTATTGTCCTCCTGGTTATAGTTTGAGATTTGCATTTTATTATCAGAGAACCACTTATGCATTACTCCAGGATTTTCATTAGGTAAATAAATTTTTATGTGGATTTCATTATATTCCCTTGGCTGAGATCCTGATCACTTAACAGCAAGAATGCGGCTTCGACATCCTGTGTGTCAATCAGGATGTAACAGTTTCCTCCGGTTGTTGAAAAGTACTTTTTAAAAAATCTGGAGTTGATGGCGAAAGGAAGAGGACAGGGTCAGAACTCAGGGTAGAGTCTGCATCCAGCGTCTTCCCTGAAACAGACACACACAACCTAAAAGGCAACCCCTGCTTAAAAAGACACATGCCATTACATATCTATATGAGCCCTCTAAAACTTACACTAAAATGTTTTATATGTAAAACTTATATGTCACGTATCATTTTTTTTTCCTGGGGCTTTCTCCACCCTGCCTTGGCCGGTCCAACACAAACTGATGCAATCGCCCCGGGAATAACAGGGCTGAGGTGTGGGCCAGTCCCGGAGAAAAAAAGTTGAAAGAAACAGGAAGAAGCAGGAAGGAAGACGGTGGGGGTAGACATTCCTGGAACCACAACCATCAGCCGGGAAAAAAAAAAAATCTTTTCTAAGAAGTCTAATACGAAGCAATTAAGCTAATTGGAGTCTAGATTGTACCGGGTGCCTCCGGAAACTTGAGACCAGGGGAATCTCCTTGCTGGAAAAATTACACCTCGCTATGAATGAGTGAGGGAGTGAATGAATGAATGAAGCGGCTACAAGCCGACCCTAACATCCCGATCTAACCCGGGACGCCCTATAAGACACAGGTGGCCCCAGGTGGCCCTTTTCTAAGGCCTGAGAAGGTTTCAGAAGAATTAGCTAATAATAAAACCTCCTGGTTATTGAAAAGGGCTGCCACAGGCCAGGGACCGGGCCCAGCCCGTGGCGCATGCGGCATCCACCTAGGCTCCACCCAGCCCAGAGCACCATCAGAGAACCTCCCAAGATCCCTTTCCTGAAAGCACATCAGCAGAGAGACAAGCACCTCGAAACAGCCCAGGGAACAGCGGCAGACAAGCCGTTAAAGGAGGGGGCAAAGGAGTCAGGCTCATCGTCAGAAGGAAAGCAAATGCCTTCACGTGGGTTTCCATGAGGACCGCCCACAGCATCTCAAACCTTAACTCCTGGAAAATACTGAGCCCCAGTATCAGCTCTGTCCCAGATTATCCGTGGGATTCGGGGAAAACCGATGGCTCCCGGATTTCTCACCAGTGATAACAATGGTACTGACTTCACTGAGTTGAGTGTGATGAAAAGAAAGTTGACACAGAAAGGGAGAAAATACGCGCAAACCATAGATGTGGAATATATCGAGAACTCCTACAACTCAGCAACAAAAAAACAAACCATCCGAATAAAAAATGGGCGGGGGTGGGGGTGCCTGGGTGGCTCACTGGGCTAAGCATCCGACTCTTGATTTGGGCTCAAGTCCTGATCTCAGGGTCGTGGGTTCCAGCCCCATGTGGGGCTCCGTGCTCACCAGGGAGTCTGCTTCTCTCCCTCTCCCTCTGCCCCTCCCCCTGCTTGTGTGCATGCTCTCTCTCCTCTCTCAGATAAATACATAAATCTTTAAAAAATAAAAATAAATTAAAAAATAAAAAATAATAAAAACGGGCAAAGGACTTGAACAGACTTCTCTTCAGAGGAGATATGCACATGGCCCCTACTTACACGAAATGAGGTTCAACATCACTCATCATTAGGGAAAAGCAAACCAGTCACCTCACACCCACTAGGACGGCTACCATCAAAGAAAACCAGAACAGAGCAAGTGTTTGCGAGGCTAAGGAGAAACTGGAACCCTTGTGTGCTGCTGGTGGGACCGCAAAACGGTGCAGCCACTATGGAAAATGGCCGGGCACTTGCTCAAAAACTTAGAAGTAGAATCACCCTGTGATCTGGTAATTCCACTCTGGGCATAAATCAAAAGAATTGAAAGCAGGGTCCTAAAATTAAATAAATAAATAAATAAATAAATAAATAAATAAATAAATAAATAAATAAATAATTTTAAAAATAAAAATAAGTAAGCAGGGTCCTAAAGAGAGATTCGTATCTGCGTGTTCGTAGCAGCATTATTCTCAAACTAGCCAAGAGATGGGAACACCCCAAGTGTGTGCGGAGAGATGAAGGGAAAAGCAAAATATGATGTGTACGTGTAACGGCAATGCTGCAGCCGTGAAAAGGAAGGGAGTTCTGACACCTGCTGCAATATGGTTCCACCCTAAAGACGTGCTGCTAAGTGATACCGGCCAGGCACGAAAAGACACACACTATATGATTCCACTTACATGACGTACTTAGGGTAACAACGCCATAGAGATGGAAAGTGGAATGGTGGCTGCCAAGGGGCGGAGAAGAGGAGGGAATGAGGAATCGGTGTGGACCAGGGACAGAGTCTCAGTTTGACAAGAGAAAGAGTTCTGGAGATGGCCGGCGGTGAGGGCTGCACGACAGTGCGAATGTGCTTCATGTCCCCACACTGCACGCTTAAAAATGGTTAAGACAGGAAATTTGTGTGTATTTAACAGCAATTTAAAAAATGGACAGGGGGCGGGGATGCCTGGGTGGCTGAGTCGGTTAAGAGTCTGCCTTCAGCTCAGGTCATGATCCCAGGGTTCTGGGATTGAGCCCCGCATCAGGCTCTCTGCACAGGGGGGAGCCTGCTTCTCCCTCTACCTGCCGCTCCCCCCTGCTTGTGCTCTCTTGCTCTCTCTCTGTCAAATAAATAAATAAAAACTTTAAAAAAAATAAAAAATGGATGGGGGGAGCATCTGGGGGGCTCAGTCAGTTAAGTGTCAGACTCTTGATTTCGGCTCAGGTCCTAATCTCAGGGTCGTGAGATCGAGCCCTGTGTCGGACTCCGTGCTGGGCGTGGAGCCTGCTGAAGATTCTCTCTGTGCCCGCCCCCCTGACCACCTGCTCTCTCCCTAAAAAAAAGAAGAAAGAGGAGGAGGAAGTAGAAAAACATGGGGAAAGTGAGAGAACTGAACGCAGACTACTTTCATCCAGCACGTGGGGCACAGTGAGGATCCACGCTCGCCCCGCCCTGAGTGTTGTCTGCACAAAACCGTCAGCCCTCCAGTGACTCCCGTTTCAACAGGTATTTCCGCTGCCAACATCTTTCCAAAACTACCAGCACTCCAGTGTCAAGTTTTTGAAGAGTACAACAAAACCTCCTTAATCTTCAATCCCAAAACGAGTCACCTGTGCTACCCAAGCAGCGGCTGGACTGAGTGCTTCTCGGAGCCCCTCGCAAAGGCCAACAGGATAGGGAGATGAGGCAGCATAAATGAGGGTGCCTGAAGGGAGGGTCCCCCAAATGCGGCAGCATTCCTCCTCAGGGGGGACATTGGGGTTTATTTTTTCTTCTTTATTTTTTTGTGTCTTTTTCTCATCTTCAGTACGTAAGCAAGCATCGCAAAATGTTCAAGACATTTTCGTTCCGTGAAATCAAAAGGAGAACTGCCGAGCAGCTCAGAAGCCTCTTCTTGCATAAAATAAAAGAGTTGGTTAGACTCCCCTACCTGCCAACCAGCTCTCTGGTGTCATCGTTCACCTCCAGCCCCATCACCTCTCAGCCCCAGGTGCTGGCCTTCCTCAGACAGCCCCCCACCCCTGCGGTCTGCTGCTCTGGGCCTTTGCACGTGCTGTTCCACCGTTCCGCTGCCTGGAGAGTCACATCACCCCCTTCACGTCTGTGCTCCCAGTCACTTCCTCGGTGAGTCTTTCCCTGACCCAAACTGGAAGGGCCACCTTCGCAACCCAGCCCTCACGCCTGTCCTCCTTCATCCTGCCCCATGGCCCTGACCACCAACACCACACACAGGTTAGCCGACTGAAGGAAGGAAGGAGCGTTAGCTTTAAACCATTCTTACCCACTTAATAACGTGGCCCCAACACTCTCCTCTGCCCGCGCTTTCTAGTAACCCCAGAACAAAGTGCTGATACGGCTTGACAGGAATACGTCGACTCTTTTCTAATTCAGACTTTTCACTAATTCCGAGTGGCCTCCTGCCCCCGGACATTAACAAGAGCAGCACGAGATGGCCCATCTCCAGGGTCCTGACCCCGCATTCCAAGTCTGGGGCATTTTTCTTGAAGAATCCATCAAGCCACCCAGCCTGCCAGCGCTCTGGTGAGTGCCACTTCCAAGAGGCTCGGCCATCGCTGCTTAAAATCTCACTTGTCCTCAGTATCTCCTGTTTATCTTGGGAGCCGTCTACATGAATAGTCCGTTTGTTGGAGGAACATAATATTTTCCTTGGCTTTTAGGCAACAGTCTGGCAAAGGAGCGTTCCCCGTGCAACTTTCTGATGGCTTTATGCGAGCAGTTAATTAGAATTATACAGACATGTTTATAGAAGTTTAAATGAAGCATAGTTCGAGTTTGGGAAAATATATATAATTACTCACACCGACACTTCCCACTGAAAGAGAAAAGGCGACGTAAGCAAGAACACTAAAAGCAGCAGCAGGGGCTAGGAAAGCCTCCGCCAGCTTCAATGGCTCCACTTTGGGGGCCTGGGGGAGACTGAGCCCTGGTGGGGACCCCACAGCCCCACCACCTATCACTTTGCTCATTAGGCTCATGCTGCAGCCAACGCACTCCCAAAAGGGTCCCCGGGGTGTGCGCCAAGCACCAGGCAGGGCCGGCGGGAACCCACGTACACATGCCACAGTCCCGCCTGCGCGCACCGCGCAAGGCCGCAATTTGCTGCACAGCCAGCTATGGGGAAGGAGTCTGGAGACACAGGGCGGTTCTTCCTCTAGCCCAAGGGCGAGCCCTCAGCCCTCAGAGCGGAGCGGGGTTTCTGGCAGCCTGCGCACCCCAATTCAGGAGAGTTCTGTGGCAGGCTGGCCTCGTCGGGCTCCAGCCACCTTCCAGCTGAAGCCCCCACTCCCTCTGGGCCCCCCAGTCTCCCTCGATGTTGCCCAGCCTGGCTTGGGCTGCCCCCTTCCCTCTCCCTTCCCCACGCCCCCGGTGACAACATCGCAGCGTCCACTCGGTGTGGGGGCGTCCCAGAACCCACATCAGCTGACCCCCAAGTACTCCATTCACGGATTTCTTCAAAATTATTCAGATCCCCCGTCTTTGACAGAGCCACAGCCAACTCTCTCCACCTTCGTGTGGTCTAGAATGACCAGCTGGCTCCCACTCCAGACTGAGGATTTGGCATCCGCAAGACTGGGAACTCGGGTTTCCCAGGGGTGGGATGGGCTCGCCAGGCCTGCCGTGGGCTAACCCCGCTGGCCCGTGGGCGCAGGGCATCTCCGGCAGCGGACAAGAGCTGTCCTGGGGCAAAGCCACCCGACCCGTGTGCGCGAGGGTCAGATCCCGACGGCAGGCGGTCATCAGTGCTGCCCACGAGCTTCAGCCAGACAGACGGACCCACGGCAACCATCCACAGCTCCCCCCCTCCAGGCCCCCCACTGTGTGCCGACCTCCAGGAACGGGATCGTCCTCAGAACCAGCCCTTGGTGAAGCCACTGCCAGCAATCCGGTGGCTGTAAAAAGAAAACAGGTCCATCGGCTCATGAAGATGTCTCTTCTCTCCTCTTCCTCAAAGAGCAAAGAACACAAAAAGGAATTTGGATCTCCAGGGGAGAAGCAAACGGAAACAGAGGAGAGAAGAAAGAGACAAGGAATTCAGAAGGGTAGTAGCAGGTCCTTCACTCAGTACATACTCACTAAAGGCCTGGTCCACACCACGTACTTTCTGAACGTGCCCCCTCCTCCCCTCCAGCCTTTCTCCTGTAGCCTAAGGACACAGGTGTGGACAAGTCAAGCCCAGTCCCTGTCCGAGGAGAGCTGAGAAACAGGGCGGAAGGGAGACTGTAAGTGAGCCAACGCATAAAGCCCTACCAAGAACAACTAACATGACAGAAAGAAAGAAAGACTAGCGGGGCGCCTGGGTGGCACAGCGGTTAAGCGTCGGTTAAGCGTCTGCCTTCAGCTCAGGGCGTGATCCCGGCGTTCTGGGATCGAGCCCCACATCAGGCTCCTCCGCTATGAGCCTGCTTCTTCCTCTCCCACTCCCCCTGCTGTGTTCCCTCTCTCGCTGGCTGTCTCTATCTCTGTCAAATAAATAAATAAAATCTTTAAAAAAAAAAAAAAGAAAGAAAGACTAGCAGCGGTGGGCCCACTTTAGGGGAAAGGCAGTCAGGAAAGGTGATGCTGGACCTGAGTCCAGAAAGATGCAAGGAGCCAGCCACGGCAGGAAAGGGGGAGGAGGAATTCAGTCAGAGGTAAAGACGTGCAAAGAAACGGGGTAGTCCTAGGACATGAGGTGAGGAAAACGGGGACTGGAAAGATTAGGATGTGGGCAGTGGTCATATGAAATGAGGGAGGTGTTCCAGAACCTTGACTAGAAAGAGACACAGGCCTCCTAAAGCTGCCTGTCCCCACACAGCACTGGATAGCTGTCCCCAGCAGCCTTCCCACCCATTCGTTCTTGCTCACCCACCCCAAATTGTGTTCAGATATCCCCAGAGGCCACTAAATGCAAGGAAAGCTGGGGTTCTCTAGAGCCCCAGGAGTGATGCTCCATACCTGGCCTAGGATGTGCAGGGGATGCCATTCTCAGCAATGAGACACAAGGCAGGAACCGCGGGGCCATTTAAGGAAACTATACTTCCTCTAAAGATGGGCCTGTGTAAGGGAGCTTCTCTCCCCCGGTCTTTGGATAAAGACATGGTGGGGAGGGGGGTGATGTCCGGCACCACAACAGCCATTTCTTCACCATGAGGAGACAAAGCTGAGGTCAAGAGACAACGTGTTGAGCAGGACAGAACATAAAGATGGAAGGCACCTGGGTCCCTGCTGCCAATGCTGACTGCCCCACTAAAATCCTCTGTAGCCATGCACCCTCCAGACTTCTCATCCTATAAGATGATACATCTAAACCTGGACTGAACCTTGGTCTTGCAGCCCTAAGCATCCCAACTCATACAATCCCTTGTCAGCCAGCCAGGTCTATCAAACAAAACTCAGTGTCTGGCCTGGCTGCTTGCTCTTCCTCTTTCCAGAAGAACCTTTAGGTTTCTCTGTGCTACTCCCTGCCAAGAGAGGTCCCAACCAGTCACAGATGCAATCCTCCCCCCAGGGGGATTTCACAACCTCAGGATCCTGGGGGAAATCCAGTCCTGAGCAATCAAAGGGTCAAAATACAGATCATAAAGATTAGAGGAGGGACAGAAAGGGAGAAAAAGTTACTTTTAATGACACCATCCAGTAATGAGGAGCTAAAGAAACCTCAAAATGCCTGAGTCCACATTCCTGTTCTAATAAGTAGAGGTCAGAGGTCACAATGTACTCTTTCTTTGCTCATTTTATCTCTGTAATACCCCTAGGGGATGGGGACATTTTCCCTATTTTATAGTTGGAGAAACTAAAAGCAAATAAAGTCACAGTGAGGAGGACAGGCACCAGAGCCAAGAGGCCTGAGTTCAAATTCCGACTCTTGCATTCACCTGCTGTGTGATCTGGGGCCTCAGAGCCTCGCGTTCCTCATCTGTAAAATGGGGATAATGTAACTACCACTCAGAGGTGTCGTGAGGGTAACAGGAGACCACGATATGAAAGGCACTGAGCCCAAGCATGGTTTCCACCCAGGACTGTCCGTGAGGAAGGCCCGGAAGTACAGCGGGATCTACAGAAGCTCTTTCCTAAGGGATGTCCAGACACCCAGGCCCTGGGGCAGGGCCGTGCAGAGAGAACAAGTTGCCAGCATTCACCAGTTTCACCCACTTGTTTTGTTGCTTCTGCCTTTTCCTCCTACAAAGCTGACGCTCCAGAAGAGCCATTGATTATCTGAGGGCTCTGGCTGCCAAGGTCAGGTTGACTAGGGTGTGGGGCAGGCCTGGATCCAGTTAGGATCTTTTGTCCAGCCGTTCCCTTACTGGACAGGTATCATTCTGCCCCCTCCCCCACAACACGAGAAGATTTTAAATGTGTCAGAATCAGCTACAAAGTCATTCCGGCCAAGCCTGCTGACCAAGCCGGGCGACGCCACTTGCATCTAAAAAACAGTCTGAGATCATGAAACGCCTGTCTTCTGGGGGAAGGAGGCTCTAAAGGGAGCTGCTAAGGAGGAGGCCAGGAATGTTCTGAGCAAAGCCAAGCTCCTGGGAATAAGGGTGTGACCTCCCAAAATGACTCCTTTTCCAGATCCCTGCCCTTGGCCAATATGGACATCAGGAGGCCTGGAGCCCGCAGACCCTGGGGCAGAGCCATTGCGCCCAGGGGAAGCTCTTCGAATAGGCAGGGCCAGAGAATACATCTCCTGATAGACCAGAGCAGGGCACCCAGAGAGCTTCCCTGCAAATCACTGAGCCTCAAGCCTGTGGGACACCAGCCAAGTAGACCCACTGCAACCAGGATCCCAGATCCCCCCCCCCCCGGGGGCCAGGCAGGCACATCCATGAGCGACCTTTGCTCAGGGAACTGGGATGAGTATACCCCACTCCCAGGAGCGGTCTCCACCCCTACCACCAGGATTGCTGTCAGGCAAGACCACGGGCCTTGCAATCCCAGATCTGCCCATTTGTTAAGAGAGATAAGCAAGAAATCTGGATGAATTTTTCTGTGAAATCTCCAGAATTTTAAATGTTGGTTTGTTTCTTTTAAGCACAGCACAACCCAATCAAAACATATCTGTGGGCAACACTGGGCCTCGGGCCACCGGTTTGCAACCTTAATCCAAAAGGATGGAAGAGCAACATAAAGAAGTAGATTCTCAGGTCTGCAGTTTTCCTCCCGCTCACCGAGGCCGACCCCGCACCTCCACCCCCTTCCCAGGGACCCCCCCTTGCCAGCCCCTGATTGCAACTGGGTTCACATGCGTAGGAGCGGGGTCTCGCTCCGCAAGCTCCACCCGGCAGGCCATATCCACAGCCCAGGACTCGGGAAACACCTCTCCACCGAGAAAACCTCAGCACTTGGCTCTTCCTGGAGCCTGAGTTTCCTCCCTGAAACAGGATGGATTTCCACGCAGCGGAGGAAAGGCCTGCGCATGCGCGCGGCCCCAGACCCTGGTATTTATACAGTTTCAAAACTGCAAGCGATTATTTTGTTTCATAAGAACAATCGCTATGCAAATGAAACCTCCAGCTAATACAAACAGGGCTGTTAAATTCACTTGCCAGTGTTTATGAAAAGAAATTCGGCCGGGCCCTGACCAAGCAGCTAAGAAAATGTTTAATCACAGGATACGTTTGAGTGAGGAAATTAAGCAAATAAGAAAAGATGCCTTGACTTGGCTCCCTGAGCCCCCCACCACCTCCCACCCCTCCTTTATTCGGCAAGACAATGATGGTGAAATGAAAGGGTTCCCCAGGGATGGGCAGATGTGGAGACGTAAGGAGGAAAAGCCAGAGAATGAGGCAGAGAGGAGGCTCCCATATTCGAACAGCCCCCTCAGGGTCTACCCACCCCATTTTTTACAGTTGAATTTTGGCGCGGTTGCGGGAAGGGCGGAGGGAGAGAACGCGCGGCTCAACAGGGCTGGCCGGGAGGGTGCGCAGACGTCCCCGCGGGGGCAGTGGGGACGCCAGGACACAGCCGGTACTGGGAGCAGTGTTCACGCCTGTGGTCAGGCCCTGGACCCCAGGACTCAGGCTCGGGATGGGGCCCTGGCTTCCCGCAGTCTGCTGCGGGGCAGGGGGCAGGCCTGGGGACCCAGGCAACACCAGAGCAGGACAGAGTGACCAGGACGCGGGCGGGATCCCTGGGGGAGGATCTTGAGCTCTGAGAGGGCCGTGCAGGCGCCCCAGAACAGTAAACAGCCCCAGTGTCAGGAGGGATTCTAGAATGTGAGAGCAAAGAAAAACTCATGTCATCAGGCTTGCTTGGGCTCCGAGCCCTGTGGTTCCACCACGTGGAGCCCGTGTGACCTCAAACAAGTCACGTTCTCTTTCTGTGCCTCAGTTGCCTTCTCTCTCAAATCAGGATTAGGAAAGCATGCCTCACCACACTGCTGTGTCATACAATGAGATCACACATGTAACACGCTTAGCCGAGTCCCCGGAACATAGTAAATGCTCAGTAAAGGGTAGGTGTCGGGCCCAAGTCCCTGAGTGCCCAGAGAGGGCTGCTGGGTTTCCCTCAGCCACACAGATTTAACTGCAGGCTCAGCACTGGACCCCAGCTCCAGGCCCTCCAGTAGATTTAGGGGAAGAACGGGTGGAGGCTAGGGCTTGGCCTTGCAGAGGCCCCTCTGGGAAGCGCACTCGGCAAGGAGGCAGGAGGCGGTGGTGGTAGGAGGGAGCTCTGGAGCTGAAGCTCCCTGGGGCTGGGGGAAACCGGAGCCTGGCCCTGGCAGGGCCTCCCAGGGGCCCAGGCAGGGGCAGCTGTCCAGAACTGTCTGTCCATGGAGGGGGCAGGGAGGCTGCCACTCGGAGCACGCCGTGTGCCAGTCCCTGGGGCCGGGCCGGCTCAGCCTGCTGGCTCCATCCAGAGCCCGCCCCAAGGGATGCTGGGGGAGGCAGCCAGGATCAGAGCCGCTGGCTGCGCATGCCCCTCCCCCAGCAACAGGGGACTAAAGTGGGTCAAGGAGGAAGGAGGGGGCCCAGGAGGGCTGGGGGAGGGGCCCGAGGAGCTCAGAAGGCACCCAGAGGGAGGGGACCAGGGGAAGGATGCATGGAAAAGCAAAACCATGTGTGCAGTGGGCCTTGGGGGGCCAGGGCAGAGAAGTGCAGAGGCTGCCGTGCACTTGGGGGTTCTCAAAATTACCTCAGAATTAACTGTAGGGGGACCTTCGCCCTGGCTCCTACCCCTAGAGGGTTGGCCCTTCTCTTTCTCCCACCCCTGGCTTTGGGGGCTCCATTTCCCCCAACACCTCAGCCTCTTCCAGAGCCCCACACCCAACAGCCCCCAGCCAAGGGTCTGTGAGGAACTCTCAGTCAGCTGTGGCCCTCTGGCTCAGACCTGGAGATGGGCCCAAGCCAGGAGGTGTGGTCCGAGGAGGGTGGGGAGAAACCATCTAGCTGACCCCATCCAGGGCCCACGCTCAGCAGACCTGTGGCAATGCCAGGCCAAGTCAGGCCCCCATCACCAGGGAGAAGAGAGTGAGCCCCATGTCCGCCCAGGGGTGTCCTTGGGGAACCTGGTGTGAAATGAAAGGACAAGAGGCAGGAAATGCCAAACAGGGCTGTTCCCCTGCCAGGAAGGGAAGCCAGGCCCCAGACCCTTCAAGGGTAGGGGCTGGGGGCCACAGTTCAGCCCACGGAGACGTGGACTGGCAGTCAGCCTCCACCTCTGGCTGGCCCTGGCCCAATTATCGGCTTCTCTCCCTTCTCTCCCAGCTCCCCCACCCTGCATGGCCCAAAAAAAAAAAAGGAAACAACCACCCAGGCAACTCGATATGGTCCAGAAACCTCCAGGGTCCCTGGGTTCCAGGAAGCGGGAGCAGGAGGGGGTGGAGGGCAGGGAATGCAGAGGGTCGGTGCCCAGGGAGAAAGATTGAGGAGGGAGCGGGGGAGGAGAGGCTGCTCCCAGGCCTCTCAGCCAGGATGGGTACCAGCTGAGGGGCAGCCTGGAAACCTGGCCCAGGAGAGGCACGCACCCCTGGATTCAAACTCAAGCTCAGGGGGAAACGTTGAGGGGGAAGAAGCTGCAGGCTCAGAGGCCAGGCCTTGGGCCCAAGGGGCAGTGTGAGTGGAAGCAGAGAGGCCCAGAGGACAGGGCCCTTTAAATCTTTGAGTCCCTCAGCAAGGCCACCCACCCCCAACCAGCACATCCAAGATTCCTGGGCTGAGCCAGCTGGACTCCTGGGGCCTGGCTGGGGGTGGGGGCACAGCAGAAGGGAGGGCTGCCCACCTAAATGCAGCAAGCAAGCACTTCCCCTTCCAACCTAGCAGAACTGCGGGGCGGGCCTGGCTGGGTGTGCCGTTCCCAAGAAATGGGGGAGCAGGTAGAATCCTGTCCAGTGCCCACCCCAAATGTCCCAAGGACCTGGCCTCATCCTCCCACCCCCCACCTGTCCAAGCGGCTTCTTCCCCAAGTGAACTTGAGGAGCAGGCCCAGGCAGGCAGGAAGGGGGGAGGGTAAGGGGGTGTGAACTTGGCCACCAGCTGGGTCCTCAGGGGGAACGTGGTGTTACCAGCCTCAGAGTTCATAACTGTTTATGGGTCTGTTTCCCAGCCCAGCGTGGGCTCCTGGGGGAGGGGAGGCCTGCTCATTCACCAGGAATGGAGAAGGTGGCCCTGGGAGTGACTCAGGCAGGCACCATGGTGTCAGGCAGCCCGGCTGTGACATGTGACTTTGGATCTCAGGCTGACACTCAGAGTTCCCTCACCTGCAGGATGGCAACCATAATGGTACCACTTTCAGGGGGCTGTTGAGGGGATTCATGAGAAATTGTGTGGAAAGCATTCAGCACGTACGGGGCACATAGCCAGCTCCAAAAAAATTATCCGTGAATGCTCTTACCCCTTCCCACTGCCTCTGTGGCCCAAGCCACACCTGTCTCCATAGAGAAGAGCAAACTTGGAACTCTCTAGCAAAACGAAGGCAAGACACGATGCACAGAGACATCTGCGGACAGGCCCAGCCCCACCGCCTATGTCTGAGTGGGGAGCCGTGCTCAAACTCAGCACCCGTGACAGGCCTTGCACGGCCCCGGAGAGCCTATGCAATGGGTAGTTCGTGGCAATGAAGACAGAGAATTCAGAATAAAGCCCATTCAGATACCCAACTCACACTGAACTGGGGTTGGAGCGGGCCCGTACGGACAACGGTGCTCTCACTGTCCTGGCTGGAGGCGGTGGGAGTGGAGGCAGCTCGGACACTGCGGTGACAGTAATGGGCGTCCACATCTCCCTTCCACCTCCAACCCCACCGTGGTGCAGAGTGGGCCCCAGCCTCTGGTGAGCCAGGGCCGGGGGGTTAGGACCCCTGTGACCTTGGAAATGAGCAGCCTGGCTGACAGCTGGGCATGCACTGTGTGTCAGGGCAAGGCTATGGGTCTGGACCTCCCTTTCTCACCTGGCAAATGAGGACGGATCCCCTCCAACCTACTGCCTGGGTACTTGGAGGTGCCCGTGAGAACCTCTGGAACCATGCGGTGCTCAGAGGTCATGCAAACGTTGGGAGTAAATGCTCCAGTCACGGGGGCCGTCGGGACTCTCTAGAAGAGACCAGCAGGCCACCCCAAACCCAACAGCCTCTTTCACTACCCTCTCCTGCCTACTTCTTCACCAGTGTTCCAGCCCTTCCAAAAAAGCCCACTGCACTGTCCCTGACCCTCCAGGCACACATACTCTAAATTCCCCCTGATTCTGTCCTCTCAGGTCCTCGTGGACTGGGAGCATGGCCTTTCCTTCTCCCTCCTCCCCGCGCAGGGCGGAGCCCAAGGCAGGGGGTGGCAGCCCTAGGCATGAGTTCAGAGCCAAAGGGCACTAGCCACCTCCCTCGGCAGTTCCCTCTCATCCTCCCAGGCCAGCTGACACTTCGCCTCCTCTGAACGCCTGCCCAGGACAACGCTGCCCAAGGCTGACAAGCCACAGCGGTCTCCCCATGAAAAATGACATAGTGGTGTCAGTCTTCCCACTTTACTGTCATTCTCACTATCCTGCCCCCAACTAAACCGTAAGCTCCCTGAAGGCAGGGACCCAGCCGCTTTCACCCGGTCACTGTGCACCCAGCTACAGCGTAAGACCTAGCACAGAATCAGAAGTATGCATCAAGGGAATGAATGAAGTCAGGGAGTATCCATCTAGCCAGTGAATGAGCGAATCATAAGTGTCAAACGTAAGAATCGTCACTCACATCTGTCTGCCAGTCTTCTGTCTGTAATTTCTTGAACATAAGCGCACTCAAAATTGCACTCCGGCGCCCCTGTACCGCTTACACTGGCGTCTGGGCGCCCTGTCGCCAGAGGACCTGCGTTCCAATCCTGTCCAGTCCTCCGGGGGGCATTGGGCAATTTAATTTGCCACCCTGTGCCTCAACTTCCTCCTCTATAAAACGGGATAATCACAGTACCTACCTCGGAGGGTTGCTGGGGCGCGCAAATGAATTAATGAGTGGGAAGTGCTCAGAAACCATCAATGACACTTATTTTTTATTATTATGCACTCGTGGATGGCCCATGCGGTCAACTGCCCTCCCCGAGCCCCGCCCCAGAGCTGAGGGCCAATCAGTGCTCCAGTCCCCAGAGGGCCCCCCAGGGGCACATCTGGCCAGCGGAGCCCCGCAGCCCACCCACGGGCCGGCCGCCAGCTGTAGGCTAGGCGCCGCCGCCGCCTCCCGCCCGCCCCCGCCCCAGCCCCGGGCCTGGGACTCGGGAGTCCTGGGGGCGCCGGCTGGACCCGGCCGGCCCCAGACTCGGAGGGGCGGGCGAGCGGGGGCGGCCCGCGGTGCAGAACAAGCCCGGGCCCCCCTCGGGGCAGCGCGAGCGAGCGCCGCAGCCCGCGCCTTCCCAGCCGGTCCCCCGCCGCGGCCGCTTTGTGCCCAAACCTGGGCCTGAGTTATTGCGCCGCAGCCATGGAGCCCTCCCGGGCGGGGGCCGGCCCGACGCGTTCCCAGGACAGCCGCCTCAAAGGGGTCCCCGGGCCCCTCCCGCGGGGGGTGGGGCACAGACCCGGGCCGGGAGGGGTCGCGTTCCCAAGCGCCCGGCTCGGCCCGCCGGCCCCGCCCCAGGCCCCGCCCCATCTTCTCCCCCTCCACCCACCTCCTCTCCCTCCCCCACCGCTTCCCGGTGCCCTTCCCCATGCACGCTCCCCGGACCCAGGTCACCCACGGCAGCTCTGCAGACTGACCCCAGGAGGGCCCTGAGGGCCCCCAAGTCCCACCTCTGCTCCAGGAAATCTCTGCTCTCCCCCATCCCATCAGCCTCGGGTCACAGCCCTGGCTTGGAAAAGGGTTGGATTCTGGGCTGGGCCTCTGAGGGAATGAGTTGTGGGAGCCTCCTGGCCTCATTTTCCCATCTGTCAGATGGGGAGGAGGTGGGAATGTGAGTCCAGTGCCAGGCACTGGGGACATGGCAGGGACCGACACAGGCAGGGGCTCTGCTGCGTGGTGCTCACAGCCGGCTTAGCCCACTGTCCAGGGAAGGACCATCCCTGGGCCCTCCGTGCTGACTTGCACAGGCTAACAGTGAGAGAGGACTGCATGGTGTGGGGAGGGGGGAGAGTGCCACTGAAGGTCCTAGCTCAAGATTGGGATCCAGAAGCCTCCCTTGCCCCATCAAACCGACTGGCCACCCAGAGAAGCCTATCTCCGAGGCCTGGACTGTGCCATAAAAAACAAAGAAGCCTGGGCCAGTGGTGGGTCCTCCCAACGTGGGATGGAGAGACCCAGGGAGGGCCCCCATCTCCCACATGCCCAACCCCTTCAAAGCACCAAACACAAAGGCTTCCAGCCCCCAGGTCTCCTCATGCCCCCCCATCACCCTGGGCTCAAGTGTCACTTCCCAGATGGCCCTGTCTGGACAGCCTCCTCCACCCATCCCTGCCTATCCCAGGATCTGCTTTGTTTCCTAGAAATTATATTACTGACTTGTGTCCTTGTAGATGGCACCTCACCCCCACTAGAATAAACTTTCACCTGTCCACTGTCGTGGCTTCAGCACATTGAACAGCCTGACGCATAGCAGGTGCTCAATAAACATGTCTGAGATGAGTAAGGGAATGAAGGAATGAACAGATAATGATAGTAGCCCTTAAAGGCCTAGAAACCAGAAACTATTAACATCTCTGAGAGTCCCACATTAGCATTTTAAAGGCTCTGAGAAGCCCTGAAAGTTTTTAAAACTTTGAATGCTGGTTAATGCAGTGTTCACCAAATGCATTTGGCCACAGAGAACATTTTTTTTTTTATTCTTTTAGTAGAACGTCAACAAAATCCTGGAATACATTTTGGGAAACATCAATGTAAACTCACTTCCCACCCTTTACGGATGGCAAACAATCTCAGGAAAGAAAAAGGGACTTGCTTCCTTCGTTTTGTAGCGTCAAGTGGAGCATAGCGCTGGGCACATAGTAGGTGCTCCAAAAAGATCCAAATGAACGGATATAAAGTCAATTCGCGACTAAGTCCACGTGTATTTTCTCTGCCCCTGGACTGACAGTCTGAACCATACAAGCAATGACAAGAATCTCTTCCCCTGGGAGGCTGATACACGCACGCGCGCACATCCATGCACCTACAGAGACAACCCGAGCTAGTACACACGTGCACACACACACATGCACACACACGGCACGCACGCTCATACACACACAGACACACAGGTACACCCATTCCGAGGCATACGCCTCCCACACAGTCCCCTTTCCTGTACCTGGCCGCTGTGTCCCTTAAGAAAGGCAACTGTCCTGGAAGCACCGGACGGCTCAGTCGGTTAAGCATCTGCCTTGGGCTCAGGTCATGATCCCAGGGTCCTGGGATTGAGCCCCACTTTGGGGTCTCTGCTCAGCCGCTCAGCCCCTCCCGCCCACTCATGCCGGCGCTCAAGCGTGCTTGCTCTCTCTCTCTGTGATATATAATTAAATAAAATCAAGAAAGAAAGAGAGGAAGGAAGGAAGGAAGGAAGGAAGGAAGGAAGGAAGGAAGGAAGGAAGGAAGGAAGAAACTGTCTTTGGTGGGATGGAGAGGACATGAGCGCTGGAGAAGGCTCATTCACAATCTGGCAATTCCCAGAGGATAGGGTCACTCCAGGAGGTGACAGACTAAAAACTAGATTTTTTTTTCTCCACCCATTTTCTCCAGCACAAATGTACAGGCGAGAGAGGAAGAATGGCAAAGGTAGGCTGCCCCAAGTACGACTCCCACTCGAACCCTCTGGATGGCCATTTCTGTTTGACAAAGCCCTTCCTCACCGCTCTAGAGAGTCCACCCTCACACCTCTCCTGGGAGTGGAGCCCCCATTTCGCAGAAAATGCAGCTGAAGCTTACCAATAACATGGTGAGGATGTGGGGGGATAAGGGTGGGAGCCCAGGTACACTTAAGAATCCCCCCACACTGCAGAAGCTTGGGGGTCCCACATTGTTCCCGAGGCAGGCCCTGCCCTGGAACAGTGGCAGCAGCGAGATCCAGCCCCCTCCATGCCCTGCCCTCAGGTGCAAATCTGAAACAAGGTCATCGTGTGACCTTGGACATCTGACTTGCCCTCTCAGGGAAAATCTGATGATTCACATCAGAAGGGAGCTCAGCTCGGGATTCTCTAAGATCCATTATTGCTCACGAACAAGGAAACCTGAGGCCCCCACGTGAATGGTCAGAAATGAGCGTCCGGGTTAAACGAGATACTGCCTGTAAAGCGCATTGCCCAGTGCCTGCATACAAGTTGTGTTCATTAAATGTTAGCTGCTCTTGGTGTTGTCTTTCCGTCCTTCTGGGTCCAAATCAAACATTACCCTTCTTCCAGATCTTCCCTCCATCAAAAGGAATCCCCCCAGGGTCGCCTGGCTGGATCAGTCAATAAAGCATGTGACTCTCGATCTCAGGGTCATGAGTTCGAGCCCCATATTGGGTGTAGAGATTACTTTTTAAAAAAAAAGAACCCCCTGCAGCCCTCATCCTGCACCTCCATCTTGGGCTGCTCTACCTGGCCCTGTGGTTAGGGTCTTATATCCTCTCCAGACTGTGAACTACCTGAGGGCATGGCCTCCATTTGGTTCATCTCTGCATCTTCCTTGGAACATGGGCTAAGAGTCTCGCCTGGATAAAATACTCAGGATTTAGATGGAAGGGAGAGGAAGGATGGACGACAGATGGATAAATGGATGGTTGGGTGGATGATGAATAGATGGATGGATAAATGGATGGATGGATGGATGATGATGGATGGATGATGGGTGGATGATAAATGAATGGGTGGATGATAGACAGATGGATGGACGGGTGATGGATGGGTGATGGATGGATGAATGGATGGGTGGATGGATGATGGATGGGTGATAGATGGATAATGGATAGATGATGGATGGGTGATGGATGAGTGGATAGATGATGGATGGATAGATGGATAGATGACGGATGGATGGATGGTGGACGGGTAGTTGGTGAACAGATAATGCATGGATAGATGGATAGATAGATGGTTGGAAGGAAGAACAGACATGACTAAAGAACTAGCTGAAGGAAAGAAATGCCCAAACCCCCAAGCTCCACATTCAAGCAGTGCCCCTTACTGAAGAAGAAATAAAAATAGTCTCTAAACATAAGAAAAATGGTCAACCCAGCTAGTAATCAGGGAAATACAAATTAAAAGATGAGCTATTTCTTGCCTGTCAGATTGGCAAAAGGAGAAAGGGGGGAAAGAAGAAGGAGGAGAGGGAGAGGAAAGAGGAGGGAGAGGAGGAGGAGAAAAAAAGAGAACACATCGGCACGTGGGCAAGGGTTAGGAGAGACCCGCGCTCGCGCACTCCTGAAGGCTACATCGGTACACCCTTGTAAAGCGCGATGTGCAAATAGCTATCAAATTTTTCAAGTGACTACCCTTCAACCTAACAAGTCCACTTCTAGGAATCTAGCTAAGAAACATAAAGATTTATAAATGAAAAGGCTCTCTGCTTCATTGCTTATAGCAGCAAAAAACTGGAAACAACTAAATGTCCATGGACAGAGAATTGTAAATAGATTCCAGCGCACCCATTCTACAGAATGATGGCCGTCGCCATGGAGTAAATCCACGACACTAACCTGATGGCATCTCCTAGATGAATGGTCCTCAACCCTGGCTACTTCCTCAAATTCCCCAGGAAGAGGAAGGAAGGAAGGAAGGAAGGAAGGGAGGGAGGGAGGGAGGGAGGAAGGAAGGAAGGAAGGAATTGACCTAGGGCCCCATCCTCGAAGAGTCTGGATTGTCTGGTCTGTAGTAGGGCCCAGGCAATGTTATTCCTTGAAGTGCCTAAGATCATATTAATGTGCAACCAAGACTGGAAATTCACTGCTACTTGAAAATAGCACATAACAGAAAGTACAGTATAGTCAGGCAGTACATCACACTATAAAGGGGTAAAATTACATACGCATGGATATATACATATATACAAATGGGTTCGTGTAAAACCACCACAAAAAAAAATCTTGGGGCGAAGACAACTGCGGATAACCATGCTTCCCTCCAGGGAAGAAAGGGGCTAAATTATTTAAGATGTGTTGATTTTTTTTTTTAAGATATGAATATAGATACCCCAAAAGGTAGGTTACACAGATGGGTGGGGAGCAGGACAGAATGCCTGTGTCTTTACTCACGGCCCCCTCTCCTAGCCCAGAGTCCGGGGACTTCTCCAGCCCCCAGAGAGAGCATGAATGTCTCTGTCGCCTCTTCTGGCCCATGGGGCAGTTGTAAAAAAAGGTAATGCTTATCGGTGCAGGCTTGCCACCTCTAGCGGTATGACTCTGAGCAAAGCAGTTCTGCGCCTGTCTGTGCCTCTGTGAAACTGAGATCAGTCAGAGAGCTGAGGGGAGAACCGGAGGAACACACGGGAAGAGCTGAAGACAGGGTCTGGCACAAGTAAGTCCCTCCATGTGTCCTCCCCAGGGATCAAGGTTGGCCACGCTGGTTGCTCTGGATGGGCATACGTGGGACCCGATCATCCTCTACCCACGTTGTTCCTGGGTTAGAGAAGCACCAGATAACCTGCTCCAGTGATGTTTGGCAAAGCCCCCGGAGCCCAAAGAGCCAAGGGCACCACCAGCTGAACTCTCAGACACCTGCAAAGACACCAATATTACAGTCAAGCCCTTGACGCTCATCTGACGTGCCCCCTCCCACCCCTCAAAAGGGTCCGGAGCAAGGGAGGACCCAGATTCCCCAGAGCTGCCTCTCCAGAATTCTCACTCTGTGGTCACTTTACAAAGTAACTTGAAAAGACCTAACCATAGCTTTCTAGCCTGTTTTTTTAAATATTTTTTATTTTGAGCCCAAATGTCCATCGAATAATGAATGGATAAAGAAGACGTGGTCCAGACATACAATGGAATATGACTCCGCCATCGAAAAGAATGAAATCTTGCCACTTGCAACGACATGGATGGAGCTAGAGAGTATCATGCTAAGTGAAAGAAGTCAGCCAGAGAAAGACAAATGCCATAGGGTTTCCTCAGACGCGGAATTTAAGAAACAAAACAGATGAACACAGAGGAAGGGAAAAAATGAGAGAGAGGGAGGGAGGGAGGGAGGCAAACCGTAAGAAATTCTTAACTATAGAGAAGAAACTGAAAGTTGGTGGGGGGCGGTACGGGGGGACGGGCTAAATGGGTTATGGGATTTTTTTTAAAGATTGATTGATTGATTTGAGAGAGAGACGGCATGCATGTGCTTGTGGGGGGAGGGGCAGAGGGAAAGAATCTCAAGCAGACGCCCCGCCCTGAGCGCGGAGCCCCTCACCAGGCTCCACGTGGGGCTCCATCTCCCGACCCTGAGATCATGACCTGAGCCAAAATCAAGAGTCAAACACTTAACTAACTGAGCCACCCAGGAGCCCCTGGGTGACGGGTATTAAGGAGGGCACGTGTTCTGATGAGCACGGCGTGTGGTATATAAGTGATGAATCATTAAATTCTACACCTGAAACCAATCTTATCCTATATGTTAACTACCCAGAATTCAAATAAAAATTTGAAATAAAAAAAAACAAGAAAAGAAAAACTTTGTATTATTATTATTTTTTTTAAGTGAACTCTCCCCCCAACAAGAAGCTCAAGCTCACCACCCGGAGACCAAGAGTCGCGCGCTCTACCCACTGAGCCAGCCGGGTGCCCCAGCCTGTATTTTTTTTTTTTTTAAACCAAAGCGTCTTGTGTTTTCCCCTTTTTATGTTCCAGGAATTAAAATCCTGAACCATCTAAGGCGGGTAGCTCAGCCGACCAGTTCCATCCCATTTCACAGACAGGGAAACTGAGGCCCACAGAGGGAGCTGTCCTGCCCAAGATCACAGAGCCACAACGCCCACAACCCCAGAGAGAAATAAATCAATCTTGACTCAGGCCTTCAGCCAGAAGGGGCTCTTTCCTTTTCATTAGGAGTTTTATTTAATTGCTAGGTTCCCTTGCAAACACATCCCATCTCCTCCTTCTTGCAAACTTTCCCCAACTCCATATCTCACTCCCAGTGCTGTTCAGGGGCAACGGGTCCCTGAAAGATGAGGGAGGTCCCAAAGGCCATTTAATAAAAGCTGGGCTGCACAGGCCTGGCCAGCACTGAGCTGGCTCAAAAAATGTCCAGTCCGGAGCCCCCTGGGCCATGTGACAGGAAGGGGTGGGGGAGGAGGTGGGATAGGGACTTTATTCAATGAAAAGTTCTGTCTTATTTAGAATTAGTATTAGAATTTGCTCTTAGAGGCGTGCCTGGGTGCCTCGGTCGGTTAAGCGTTGGCCTTGGGCTCAGATCATGAACCCAGGACCCTGGGATCCAGCCCTGTGTCAGGCTCCCTGCTCAGTGGAAAGTCCGCTTCTCCCTCTCCCTTTGCTGCTCCCCCCTGCTTGTGCTCTCTCACTCTCTCTCTGTCAAATAAAAAAATATTTTTTTAAATAATAAATAAATAAATAAAAACGATGTTTTACGACGTAGCACAAGGCCGGGCACAAAGCCTTGGGTCAGCCGTAGCAGCACTCTCCCAGCCAAACCCGCAGTGTGGGGGAAGATGAAGGGGAGAACAGACACAAGGCATCCCCACCCAACCGCAAGGGGCATGAGGGCCCCCAGTGCTCCAGGAGGGGACATCTCTCACTTCCTGAACAGGAACAGGGGCTGACACGAGGTGGAGGGGGCAAGAGAGCCCATCAAAGGTGCCGAGGAAAGGGAAGGGCTGTGGGGGTTAGCCCAAGTCAGCTCCCCCCTCGCTTGTTCACTTGGGAGAGCACTCGCTCATTACTCAGTCACTTGCCCACTACCCCTCACTCACCCACCCATTCACTTATCCCCTCAAAGTTAGTGAGTGTGGGGTCCCAGAAGCCCACCAAGCTGACCATATCCCATAAGTGACTTCCTGCCCCTGAGCGAGTGGGGCAAGGCAAGCTTTGCCAGCTCTCCATAGGGCTGCTCTGGGAGCTAAGGATTTGAGTTACTCCCTAAGGCCCCAGGAGACAGAACCAGGACAAGGCACCTACATTATGGAGGCAGATCGCAAGTTTAATGGAAAAGAAGAATATATGAAACTCAAGCTTAAAAAAAAAAAAAAGGCATAGAGGTAGTGAGCTCCCTGGGAGTGGAAGTGTGCAAGTGCAGGCTGGATGAAACTAAGGATGCCACAAACATACCCAAAGAGGTCTGAATGAAGTGACCTTCGGGTTCCTTTTCAACCTGAGGCTGGCAGGAGTCTGAGAAGTTCAAAGACAAAAGGAGGGAAAGTCTGAATCTTCCGAACATGCGTGCCAGGCCCCAGGCTGGCCACTCTCTCCCTGCGGGGCCCAGGGCACCTGCAGGGCTGTCCTGAGCCCCCAGAACATGCGCACTGCTTTTATTTATTTGACAGAGAGAGAGTGAGAGAGCCCAGCACTCCACAGCCTCCCCCCCCAGGCGACAGGAGCCTGCCCACTCTTTCCATCTCCCCTCCTCTGGGAACCCACTCTCCTCCCTCCCCCTCTCCCTGGGGACTCCCTAGGCCTGGTGACTGTCTCTCCTGGCCCCAGGTTCAGACCTGCAGCCCCAGCGGGCTAGGGACAAAGCCATTTCTCTGGCTATTTGTTGCTGGTGGCTACAAGGTCCTGCAGCCCCCAGGCCACGGAGGTACACCCAGCCTGGGTGCGGCAGCCACCGCCACCCCAGCTCCCTTCCCCAGCCATGCCCTGCTCCCTAACCAAGCCCAGATGGCCAGCACTCTGCCTTCAGGCAGGTAAAATTCAGTGCAACAGGAGTTAGGTAACAGTATGTTTTATTTAATTAGGATCAACAGAAGAGATAAACCTCACAGCAGGATAGGGAATGACAACACTGCAAAAAATAATTCATGCCCAGGTAACGAAAGGACAAATTTCAATTACAGAGAAAACCGGGGGAGAGAAAGGTGCCTGGTACCTCCAAGGAGGAGAACGGTACCAGCGTCGGCAATGCCCACCTGCGGGCCAGAGGTGGCGAGCACTCCAGGAAGCCAGGCGACTAGGTGGTCGTCTCCGAGCAGCTGTCCCTCCCTTTCCTGATGGGTGCGGAGCTGGGGGAGCCAGGGGGTGCTGTCTGGGTCCTGGCGGGCAGGTATGGGGGCCCTGCGGATCTGCCCTGCTAGGGCCACTAGGCAAACTCACACCCAGCCAGGCCCGAACGAATGGTGTCCCCAAGGAGAGAGAACAAATGTTCTAATCCTGACACTGGTCACCAGATCACTCAGCCACTAAGCACCCCCTTGCCCTGCCCCCAGCCCCCGGCCCTGATGAGGTCCCCAGTCCCGAGCCCTGCCCTACCTTTGGGCGTGCCAATCTCATTTCTCACACTAGAGCAAGGAACGGCCCCGTCACATCTCCAGAGTCCCTTGATCTTCTGAGCCTGCTTCCCATGTCTACCCTGGAAAATGGAGCCCTTGAACTGCGTGGCTTCCTCCGACGGGGGTGGGTTGAGACCCCCCCACCCACCAGCACCTGGGTGCTGCCTGAAAATGAAAAGTTCATGGTGGTGATGATTGCAAAACAACGTGAAGGTACTAATGCCACCGAACCACACACTTAGAAAGGGTTAAGATGGTACATTTCAGGTTATATATATCTTACCTTCGTTTTTGAAAGGGGAACAGAATGAAGAGCTCTGAGCCCCTCCCCAGACCAGCTGAGTGAGCATCTCCAGCATCTGGGCCTGGGGACGTGCAATTTTTTTTTTAATTTATTTATTTAAGTAATGTCTACACCCAATGTGGGGCTCGAACTCACAACCCCGAGATCAAGAGGACCCTGAGATCAAGAGTTGCATGCTCTCTCGGCTGAGCCAGCCAGGAGCCCCGGAAATGCGATTTTAACCAGCTTTTCGCTAGAGCGAGGTGACCAACGCGCAGCTGAGAATTCACTCAGCTGCAGGAATCCACGCTCCCCCAAATCAAGGTTCCTCTTACCTTTTCCAGCATAATGCCATGAATTATCTCCATAAATACTTCTTGTGCAAATGAGTATTCAAAACGAGGACCGGCCCAAGTTTCACAGCCCCAGGAAAATTTTTTATTGACATATTCTCCCTCCAGAACGAGCACACCAGCCACACCTTCCTTCCCAGGCCTTGGCTGCATGGACCCCAGACAGCAGAACTCGCCCAAGTGGGCTCCGCTCTCTCTTTCTCTCTCTCTTTCCCTCTCTCTCTCAGCCCCTCACCCCAAGCGTTAGGTGACGGCAGCCCCAGCACCCCCATTAGCCATGAGGAAAATTGCTGTTAAATTAGTGAGCCCATCTACAGAGCCCCATTTTATATCCCAATTCAGAAGATGGCATGAACATCTGCTTTCACTTCAAGACATTAATTTTCAATTATTGGAGAAAAACAAAATTAGTCCTGACAAATTGCTGGCGAGCCCAGGCTCTTGTCTGGTGGTTCATAATAATAACTTCGGGGGCCCACAATTAGTGTCCTCGGACGGAGATTCCTGATGGGTCCCTGTCATCTGGAGTCCGTGGCAGCAGCATCCCGGTCCCCGGGCATTCTCAGGGAACTGCCTCTTCGGGGCCGGTTGAAAGAACTATGGAAGTGAGGTTTTTCTCTTTCTGGAGAAGGCAGGGCTGGGGTGGAGGGGAAGGGAGAGGGTGAACACAAAACGTCCACCCTGATCATTTCCAGCTTTGGACAGATCACGCCCCGCTTCCCTTCCACACGCTTATGTGGGAATGCAAATCAGTCCTGAGGCCTGGGGCGCCCAGTAAAGGCACACTTAGACACCTTAGAATTCCAGGCTGCCATCTTCGGTGGGGGACGGATGGGTGACACGATTCTCTTAGGAGACCCCTTCCACCCCTGCCGGAATGTCATCCGGGATTTCTAAGTCCAAAGCTCAACAGCTCCAGCCTCTGAGATCGGAATGCGTATGAATCTTCTATAACGAAAAAACTGTTTGCTGGGGGTCCCATCAACCCAGGAACCTGGTTCAGCCCGGGTCAGACTCTACAGGAAAAAAAGAAAGAAAACTCTGAATTTGCCAACCTCGAGGACCCCCAAATCCAGAGAACAACCCACTTGATAAGATACTATCAACACTGTAATCTCATTTGATGGGTTTTTTATGTATCTTGGCTGCTGTAGTCACTATATCAATAAGAAGCCACTGAAATGTGAATGAGCAGAAGAATTCAGAGATAATGACGTGGCAATCTTTGAATTTGACTTGTCACAATTGAAACTGGAGTGTGTTTGCCTAGCGAACGCGTTCAGACTCTTGCGGGGGGGCGGGGGGGGGGAGTGGAGGTGGGAGCCAGGTCAAAAAAAAAAAGGAAAGAAAACAAAACAACAACAACAAAGGAAAATTATATCTTTAAGATGAGAATGAAAGACGTTGCTACTTCCAAAGTCAACTCGGTAACTGAGCTCCAACATTGTGTAATTGACTTTGCAAGTAGAACAACAGCAGCGTAACAAAGAAAATGTCAGTGTTTTCACAGCACTAATCTATAACGCTGGGAGGCCCTCCCGCTGTCAGCCAGGGCTGACAATACAATAGCTTTCAAAGGGATATTACCATCATGCTTTTATTCCTGACATCAATCAAGACAAAGAGAATCCTTTTCACAAGACATTAAAAATCAAACCTCTGTACAAAAAGATAGGTAAAACAGCATTCTCCTTAAAGACAGCCACGCAGAGCAATCAGCTAATTGGCGCTCCTTGAAAGAGGTAAAGTATTTTTATTTACTGAGTGTACAACCCCAATCGTTGGCTGCCACCGATCCTGGCAGGTAAGCTATGAATCAAAACTTTCCATCAGCATTTCCCCCACGCCACTCCACCCTCCCTCTCCCATCGTAGGCAGAGGGAGCTGACAGCGCCGAAAACTTCGATTGGGATATAACTGACCCAGGCTTAATTAGTCCATTTTGGGTGCAAAACTCTTCTGATTCCCGACTACCCTGAGCTCAAAATGCCCTTGCAAGCTGACAGGAATCTGCAGAAATTCTCCAATTTGCCAATCCAGCTTTTCCCTGGCTACCCACAGTAATGGGGGGGGCCCCTAACAGTTTTCACGGTATTCTTCTGTCGCGGTTACCCTGGACCGGCAGGTAAGAAAGAAGCCCTGATATCTACGGCAAACGTTTACAAGACATGAAGATGATATTCTTTGCAAACGCCAGTGTACCATAGACGAGGTCCAGGAAAGGTAAATCCATCTTAACCTCAACCAAAGAGTTAACTGAGTCTACACATTCAGTTTAGTGAAAAAAAGGCGGGGGGCAGTGGAGGGACAGTCAGGAAAGCTAGCCACCTTCTGCTTGCGTACCAACAAGAGTTCTTCACGAGTGCATGTCAAAAGTTGGTGCCCCTTCCAGAACCCCGCGGGTCTGGGAGCAGGGAGTTAAGAGGTGTTCGTCATTCTGAGAGTTCATTCTCTGCACACCGTCCAAGCCACTGAAGTCACCCACCCACCCGCCTGCAAGGGGTCCAAAATGCCAGGTCCCCACACCTCTTCGGGGCTTGACAGGGCCACGGGTCTAGGTGGCCCCAGGCCCCAGACTATTGCTAAGGATGGGGGGCGGGGGGGAGGGAAAGTCACTCAATTTCCAGCCGGGGGGTCCCTTTGGAACTCAGGGCCAAGGTGTTTTGTGACTTTTCCCTCTGGTACCTAACAGACCATCTGCCAAAAATATGTGAGTCCAGCCACTCGAAGGCGGAGACGGTACTCTAGAAGTATCTGCAGCAGGAAAGATGGTTTTTTTTTACTTTTCAGACATAACTGTAATAGCTTTCGGTTTATTTTTTAAGTGTTTATTTTTAAACACTATCGGAACAACAGGTGCTGTTCATTTCACGGGCAGAAATGTTAAGAGAGGAGGGAACTGGCCTCAAAAGCGCCCTGAAGAATCCTATCCTCCCACCACCACCCCCAGCAGCCTTTTTCCAAGAGCCAGGCAGCAAGCACGCCCATCCCATCGGCGTCAGTGGCAGGTTCCTTTCGTTTACACAACCAAATGAACAGTTAAGAGAAATCAATGCATCTAATTGCCAGACTATTAAATGCTACATCAGGGGAAGAATTCCACAGCCACCAGCTTAAGAGTTGGCTACCGATACAGCAATTATTGCAACTTTGTATTAGATTGAACCAGATCCCCCTTTGGTCTCCAGCTAGCAGCGCTGTGCTCGAAGATGCTGCACTCTTGTTGGCCCTCTCGGGTTCCTCCGTCCTCCTGCTCCTCTGCTGACACACCGTGGCATGCCACCACAGGGCCGGGGCTGGCCGGGTCCACCGAGTGGCTTTAGGACTGTAAAGTCACCAGCATTTTGCACCTTTCGTTATGAAGGAGCGCTGGGCACCTGCGGTTAGACGTTTAGCGGGGTCCTCCTGCCACAGGCACACAGTTATCTTATTTTATCGCTTATTAAGTTTTTGCAAGGAAACAGGTGTAAGAATCTAAACAGCAATTACTAGCCATAAAAGATGTTTCCTAGAGTAAGACAGGCTCTTCCACTCGCTGGCAGTCGGTGGCTTGATAGAGGAGGGGGCGATTAAAAATTAGGATTAAATGTCACTGCCCAATCCACACAGAAAGCTAAAGAACCTATAAAGGATTTGGTTTGCCCTTCCCACAAGATCATGTACATTTAGCCAAACAAATCTCGACAATTTACACTTGTATGTGGTCTCAGCTGAATCAAGAAACCTGTAACCTCAGAACGCCTCTATTTATTACATCTCAATTATTTCCATGGAAACACAAGCAGTGGCGAACTACACTGTTCCCAAGTCCCCAGACCACCAAATTTCTAAGATGGACTTTTTGAGGAGCTCTGGGCTGGCAGGAGAGGAAGACAGAGAAGGGGAGGGGAGTGCAGAGAAGTCATTGGTGGGGGGGGCGGGGTAGTTTGGGATGTTGGCGTTGGTGGGGGGGGATGCGTGGACACAGCCTGAGTGCTAATTAATACTAAGAACGGTAATTAACAGGCAGTTGCTAGATGGAGAAAATCAACAGTATTAAAATCATTCCAAAGTTTTAAGCCGAGTCTGGGAAAAAGATGTATTAATTTTCCGTATACATAAATAAATAGGCTGTTTCTTGGATCTGCGGACGCAGCGTGGGTGACGGGAGACAGGTTACCAAGTCACCTGATATCATCAGCCAAAATAACATCAGTGAGAAGTGATGAGAACAGCCCCAGAGAATGAGGCCAAAATTATCAAAGGAAACAAATCACCTCACAACTGCCACACCACGCCACCAGGAGACAGAAATGGGGGAGAATGGTGTAGGGAGGGAAAATCGGTCAGAAAATGTGACTTCTGTAACATTCGTGGGGTTTTGGTGTTATTATTATTATTATTTTAATCACAAGGCTTTTGAAAACCAATGAGGCTCTTCTCCCCCTTGTCCTAGTGCCCTGGCCCCCTTCCCTACTTGCTGGGTGTCCTCCCTGGGAGCTGGGTTTTCCAAAGAAGGACAAACAGCCAGAGGGGACAAGTGACCCCACTCCAGAAAGAAGACTGTGTCCGTGAGTGGAAAGTGAGACACCCTCCCCCTGCACCCCCCCGCCCCAGGCCTGTTTTTTTCAAAGCAGCAACGCCGGGGCTTTCACATCACACTTTCTGAGCATCCATTAGAAATTGTTATATTTCTGTCTTTCCTTCCTGCTATGGGCTTTCACATTTCCGAGATCAATTACGAATTACAGTCCAGCGACTTTCACAGCAGAATGCGCGGGCTGGGGAAGTCCGCAATGCCTCCCCGTTAGCCCTGACACACAGCAGTGGAGGCAAGGCGAAATAAAATAAAATGTAAAAGGCACCACTGTTCCTTAAGAAGCAGCTTCAAGCATCTTTAAAGGTGAAGACCTTGTCATTTTCAACACTTGGTGTGGAGCTGCTCACACTCAAGCACACTTTTGAACATTGTCTGAGAAAGGGGGGGGCAGTTCTTGAAACGCAATAAATCCATCCCCTGCTGAAACTCTTATCTATTCAAATTATCCTCTCTCTTAATTCCTCCCTTGATAAGTGGCCACATCGCCACCCTATATTCACCCCAGTAAACTGAATAAAAGGCAAAATGGTGAGAGATGAGGGTCGTAGCTGCTTCTGGAAAATGCAAAGAACCACAGGGAGAAAACAGAGGATCTTAGGCTCCAAGGGCAGAAAGGCACTGTGTGGCTGGTATTTACAATACTTCTCAAAATGCCTACACTGGTCTTGTTCTCACTTTGCTGTCTTTCCCTCACCAATTAGTTTGAATTGTTGGCTATACGTACACACATATAGATTTAGAGAGAGACATTCATTAAAAATCATGTCAAGGCTTATTTCATGAAAGGCTGAGACGAATTCTTGAGTCTTTCTCAGAGATACACAGAGTGGTTTCAGAATTAGGTTTGAGCAACTCTGAAACACCCACCCATCTGTTCACTGCAAATTGCTCTCTACCTTTGCTTTCTGTGCCTGGCCTTCCAAAATAAGGAGGTTCGGAGCCACAGACTGAGGCTAGAGGCAGCTAAGCTTTGCATCTTCCTTTATGAAAATCCTACTCCTATACACAGATTTAACTCAAAATCAACTGCCTAAGTTAAATAAAACTGTTTTCCCAGCCACAGATCCTGAGTCCACATTTTCTTCTGGGCCACCTTAAGTGGCTCTTGAAACAGTGAGCAGTGAGCCAGGGAAAGAGAAAAGAAATCAAATATTTCAAGCCTCAGAGCCCTTCCTATTCAGCAAAAGGACAAACATCTACCATTTGCCTGTCCCCTTCTTGGGGGTCTCTTCAGTTTCCTTGTGCCTCGATCAGAACACCTTCTGGATCCCCAATTCTGAGCAGCAGGCCAGGTTACCCCAGATTGGGATTCCTGCCACGGTGAGGGGAACAAGACCAACTTCTCTCAAGGAAAAAGAGGAAAGGGAGCAGCTGCCTTGCTGAGACTCTGGACTGAGTTGGTCTGCTTCTAAGATGACAGGGACAGTCTCTGCTCAGCCAGGCGCCCTGGAATCGGCTGGGACTTTGGAAGGAGAGCAATGGCGGGTGTCTCACGACCCTCCTTGCCAGATTCAGTCCCAGCCTTTCCAGCCAGGAGCAAGGCTGGCAGGAAGGGAGCGGGGGCCCCAGCGCCTTCCCGCAAAGGCCTCCAGGAAATGAACTTTTCAGAGTAGAAATGGGCTCGGGCCAGAGGTCATCAGGGGAGTTGGGAGAGGACAGGAGCCTTGGGACTTTTGGCTCCAGAGACCTAGCAGCTCTCATCCTGTCCCTCCTCTGTCATCTCTCAGCTCGACCGGCCTGTCGGGCACCCACCCGAGGCGCTGGAATCGGGACAAAGCAGCAGGCGAGGCCTGGAAAGGCCAGTCAGTGGGGAGACAAGGGCAGGGGAGGGGCTCCGTCGCCTGCGCGAGGCCTCTCCCTGGGGCCTCTGCTCTCCAGGGGCCCCCTCTAGCCGGGGGCCTTGATGGAAACAGAAAGGAAAGCAGAGGAGACGAATGGGGGGGGGCGGGGGGACGCGCAAGCCGTTTGTGTGTGTGCGTGTGTGTTGTGTGTCCTCACTAACGTGTGCACTCCGGGGACCCGACACAGGAAGCCGGCCTAGGTGTCGAGGACGTGCGTGCCCGGGGTTGGGTCCCAGGCGCCCTCCACCGAGGGGCTAGCGCGGCGGCCGCTGCGCTCCCCTGGGGACCCGCGTCCTGCCGGCGCTGCGCAGACAATGAACTCCTGGCGGAGGCTCCCGGCCCGGTTGGCCTCGGTGGAGGAGGCAGGAAGTGCGGGGGCCCGGGCCGGGAGCGCGGCCCGGGCAGGGGACAGGGAGGGGGCGCCTGGTGGCCGGGGCGGGGACGCGGCGCCCAGGGCGCGCGCAAGCTCTGCCCGCCGCCCTCGGCTACGGCGTCCCGGGGCGACGAGGCGCGGGGCCGAGGAAAGGCGGCAAGGCCCGGGGCCCGGCGAGAGCGGCCTCGGAGCTGCCGGCCTCCCGGGCGCCGGTCCTCGCCGCCTCTTCCTTCCTCCCGCCGCCCGCCCGCCGCCGCCGAGATTCGCAATCCCCGCCAAGTCAGGCCCGCACCCCTTGATTGGCCACGCGGGCCTGGGGCCCGCACAGAGGGAGCGGCGAGAGCCCCTCAGCGGCGCCCCCAGGCCCGGGTCCCCGGCGGGCGGCGGCGCCGAGCCCGGAGAGGGTCCGGGCGGCTAGGGTGTCCGCGGCGTGCCCCCTCCGCCGCCTCCGCCTCCCGCTCCCGCTTCCTCCTCCCCCTCCTCTTCCTCCTCCTCCGCCTCCGCCTCCTCCTCCGCCGCCGCCTCCTCCTCCTCTCGGCTCGCTCGCGCGGGTCCCCGGCCGCCCGCCCGCTCGCCGGTCCCTCCTCCCTCGCTCCCTCCCTCCCCGCTCGCTCGCTCGCGCCTCCGCCGGGCCTCGCTCGCTCACCTTTCACCGAGCGCGGCTTCGCCTGCTTCCGCCTGGACATGTCCGGGGCTCCCGGCGCTCCGTCGCCCTCCGCGGCCGGCTCCCCCCGCCGCCCCCCGCCGCTCCGGGCTGCCCTTCTCCCCCTTCTCCTCCGCCTGCCTCTCGGAAACTTTTTTTTTTGCAGCCGGGTCGGCGGCTGCGGGGAGCGGATCGTAGGTCCGGGGCGGCCTCCCTGGGGGGGACGGCCCGGGCCGGCCGAGGCCGCTCGGGGGCGGGGGGAGGCCCGGGGGCCGCGCCGGAGCCCTGCCTGTTGCAATGCGGCAGCCGGGGGCTCTCGGTCCCAGCGGCGGTCCCAGCGGCGCGGGGAGTCCGGAGGCCACTCGGCCGAGCCGAGTTATGCAAAAAAAAAAAAAAAAAAAAAAAAAAAAAAAAAGCCGCCCCCCTCCTCCTCCCCACCCCCCGCCGGCCCCCGGCCCCTGCGGCCCCCTCCCTCCCTCCCCCACCCCACCGCCACCCTCACCCTCCTCCTCCTTCTCCTCCTCCGCCCCTTGCCGGATTTTTGTGCAAAGTTTGCAGGCGTCCGGCCACGCAGCCGGTGCGGAGCTCACAATGAACCCATCTGAGGAGGGGGGACGGGGCTGGAGTCGAGGGGGTCTCAGGGGGGGTGGAGACCGGGAGGCGGTCGGGAGCGCGGAAGCTCAGCACCCCCCGGAAAAAAAAAAAAAAAAAGCCTTCAAATTATCCCCTGCCGCACAAAAAAATAATAAATATTAATGGCTTAAAAATGCCCAAACGCCTGGTTTGGAGATTATGATGGATGGGGGGGGTCCCTCAACTCAGCCTACTTGGGGGGGCTCGAAACGGCCGCAGTGGCTCGGAAGCCGCAGCTCGGGGCCCCTGGCTCACGCCCCCTTCTCTGGCTCTCGGCTCGGTCCGGCGCCGGCCCCCCGGAGGAGGAAGGGGCGCGCGGGGGCGCTCAGGCGGCGGCGGGCAGGCGCGCCCGTGCCCCGGGCATCGCTCAGCCCGTGCGCCGGGCCGCCGCTGCCTGCCCTCGGGCTGCGGTGCTCAGCGCGCGGCGCGCAGCCGATCCCCAGGCCGGTGCCAAGTCGCCGGCCCCGCTAGCTGCCTCCATGGGCCAGGGGCTCGGAGAAGGGGGAGGCGGCGGCCGCGGCGGCGGCGGAGGACGAGCAGGCGGCGGCCGGGCTCCCGTCCTCCCGGGCAACGGCGGCGGCGGCGGCGGCTGCGCCCCGGCTCCTCCGCGCTCCAGCCGGCGCCGGCCCGCCCGCCAGCCTCCCTTGCGCTCCTGTCTTCTTTGTGGTCGCTGGCTCTCCTCCTCCCGATCCGGCTGCTGGGGCTGCACTGCAGAGACACATAATAAAGCCAGGCTTGGCTGGAAATGTAGCCGGGTCCCAGCAGGAGGATGTGAGGAGCGGAGTCCCGGCGGGGGAGCGCTCTGATCCCGTGGGGCGCCCCGCACTGCTCCGGCTCGGATCAGACGGAGAGAGGGCCAACAGCACCGAGCGATGGACAGCGCTGGAAATACAGCTCCGGCCGCCCGCAAAACCCGGACCGCGGCGGCGGCGGCGGCGGCAGGCACGGCGCGGGCGCGGGCACCGCACCTGCACGCGGGGCCCCGACTTGGGCGCCCGCGGCACCCGGGGCAGGAGGAGGGAACTGACACAGGGCCCACGCGTGCTGTCAAGCTCGCCAAGATGAATTAGCATCACAAACTGCAAAAAGTGGGGGGGGGCGCAAACTGGGGGGAATTGCCCTAGCACTGCCACTTCCGCAAATTATGCCCCACGCACAAGAATTATCTCCGAACTTGGCTTGTCCCTCTTGAATTCTGCCCATTGGTCGGTGTTTAAAGACCATCTCTACCCCACATCTGCAAACTCTTTCACCACCCAGCTAACTCTGTGCGGCCCTCCACACCTGCAATTGTACGGCTGCTGCGTCTGGGTGCGCATTTCTTACTTAAGACAATAAAAGGAACATCTTAGCCCCAAAACGTTACAGTGGTTGACAAAAGAAACCTCCTCCTACTTTCCACAAAGTTTTGCCCCAGCCACCAGGGGGCGCCTCGCGTCCCTGCGACTCTTGAGCCTATGGAGGCTTGGTCTCAGAACCCGCCGGGAAAGCGCTCACACTTAGGAAAAGTCTTCCGCAGGCGACTCCCCTAAACCATTCCTTTGAAGCCTCCCCCTCCCCCACCAGCTGCAGGCGGCCGGGTCCAGGGTGGGGGAGAGGCCCCGACATCGCCCCCCTCCCGGGTGAGTGGCGCCACCTTGGGCCGGCTCGTCCCAGAGCCGGGAGAGCGAAGCGGGTGCGCGGCTCGGCGCTGGGGGTTATCAATCTCGCGGATCGATAAGTTGCCACTTGGAGAGCGGAGGGCTGTGTCCCCTCGGAGACGAGTTACCCAGGGCAACCTTTCAGGGAAAAACCCTCTGCCCGCCGAGAGCCGCGCCGGGGCCGGCCGGGCAGCGGCGCCCGCCCCAAGCAGGGCGCCTGCGCCCCGCGGTTCCCCAGCCCGCCCGCCAGCCCGGCCCGCGCCCCCCTCGGCTCGCTTCGCCTTCCCACCCGGCCCGGCTCGCCTCTCTGGGCCTGCGGGCTCCAACCCCTTGCTGGGCTGATTGCAGAGGTAGATGCCACCCCCGCACCCCTGTAGCTAGGGAGCAGCCGGCGGGTGCGGGGAAAGGCCTGAGGCGGGGTGGAGGGGCAGTTGGGGGGAGGCCAAGCTCTCGCGCTCAAGGCCGTCTCCGAGGTACAGTCGGGTGACCGGCGAGACGCGACGCCAAGGCGGACACCTGGACTCCGGGAGGCAGCGAGGATCCCCAGAAAAGCCAAGAGCAGGAAAGAGATGTCCCCTGAGACCCAGGCGCTGAGCACCCTCCCCCCCGAGTTAGGGCTGCCACCCCCCGGGTCGCCGCCCTCCGCAGCTCTTGTGTGCAGGAGTGTGCAACATCTTGGCCTTCCCGGAGGGCGGTGAGAGCCGCCTCTCGAAGCTGGGGGATGGCCGGGGTAGCTGAGAGGGGGTGCCAAGGGCCAAAGCGAGGGCAGAGGCCGCGAGGCGCCTGGGAAGGAGCCAGGAAGGAGGGACCGAATCAGCAGCTCCCCCACCCCCGCCGGCGCCTGGGATCGAGGCCCGCGGAGAGAGGCTGACAGGCGGCAGATGGCACACGCTGGGGGAGGGGGCGGTTGGCCTCGGCTCCGGGGTGCCCCCGCCGCGGGCTGCCTCTCCTAGGGGGAGGGGGCGGAGAACAGCCCCCGGCTCGCCCGCCCTGACTCTCTGGGGGGCTGAAGACTCGCGGATCTTGCCCAGCCGGGAGCCGGAGAAAGGGGACGGACAAAAGGAGCGCGGTGGGGAAGGGGTGTGCTGGAGGAAAGGAGGGGTCAGCGGGCGGTGGTTGAAGACCCGCGGTGCTGCCTTTTTTCCACCCTCAGGGAACTGCGGAAGCCCCCGAGGCCAGAGGTGGGGATAGCAGGATGGGGGGCGGGCGACAACGTATTCCGAACTAAGCCAGAAGGGCTGGGGGTCCTGGAGAAGAGCGCAAAGTTTTTTGGACCCCTTCCCCGCACGTCGCAGTCACACACGTTCACGTCGCGGCGCTCACCCCTCCCCTGCAAGACCGGTCTGCGGTCTCCCAGCTCAGTGGCCGTCAGGGTGCGGTAGGAGCGCGACCTCGTCCCCGCCTCGGCCCGGCCCTGCTTTCTCTGAAGCTTGTTTCATTTTTAACTCCTTCCGGAAAAAAAAACAAAAACAAAAACAAAAAACCTTGTTTTAAGGAAAATTCCAGAGCAGCAAAAAGCCAGTAGCTCCTACCAAAGGGGTCTCAGGGGGCACTGGGTGAGGGCAGGGCTGGTCTTGTTTCTCACCAGCATGGTGACCAGGGACCAGGAAAAGGTCATTTTCAGGCGGTGTGACCGCACCTGCCTACTTGCATCAGTGCATCCAGGAGTCTGGGCCCCTTTTCTGCGAGAAAGGCCTCCCCTGGCCTCTTCTTCCTCATCTGCAAAGTGGACTGCTGCTCCTGCCCAAAGGAGTGGCCAGAGAAATCCGTTGTAAATGGAAAAAAAGCCACCATCATAAATGCAAGAGAAATTACAAATGGACATTTTTGAAAACAAATGAGATCTTGGTCACATAAACGGGCATCTTCCTTCCAGGTCATAACTTGGCCGCAGGAGGGGGCACCTCCCACCGAGGCACCCCCCATTTCTGCACACTCCTAATAATGCATCCCCAGACATGCAGCAAGAGGGGCTTCTTTTTTGAGTTTCAAAAAGAGGCAGGTTGTCATCCAGTGAATGCAGGAGAGGTGCAGTAGGGGACAAAAACAAGGTAGGACAACAAAGTAAAATAAGATGGGGTTCTGGGGTGCCTGAGTCGGTTAAGCGTCTGCCTTCCGCTCAGGTCATGATCCCAGGGTCCTAGTCCCCTGCTAGCGGGGAGCCTGCTTTTCCCTCCCCTGCTTCCCCTGCTTGTGCTCTCTCTCTCTCTGTCAAATAAAGACAATCTTTAAAAAAAACAAAATAAGATAGGGTTCCTTTTGTGGCCTGTAAACTAGTATCCTGAAAGGTCTCCAGAGTCATTCAAGAGGTGCTTTGGGGTAAATCACCAAATGACTGTCTTCTCCCCATCCACACAGGCACGCGTGCGCGCACACACACACACACACACGCGCGCGCGTGCACACACCCGTGCACACATTAACCCACACCCTTGAAGTGAACAACAGTCGCTGGAATATACACAATATGAAATTCATGATTTTGGTTCACCTTTTAATTCCCCGAAGGTCACACTCTGCTGGGAAAACTTGCATCGGCCTACGAGGAACAGCCATTTTGGGGAGAGAAGGGTGACCCCCCAGTGTTCCCCCAGGAAAGAAGTCCATTTCTTTGTTCATTTGTTTATTCAACATGTGTTTATTGATGGTGTGCCTACTGTGTGCCAAAACCGAGGAGGAAGCCACGAACAAGGACCACAGGCCCTCCCTGCTGCGGCTCGTTCTCTCGTGGGGAGGCTGACTTTTAATAAATGGCCACATAAATAATTATTTAATGACAGTTTTGAACAATCCTAAGAAGGAAAAATATAGTGTAAATGAGGCCAAAAAACAGAGGGTCACAGTGGTGGTCTGGCTGAGAGCCTGGAGGAGGAGGAAGGAGTCAGGAAAGAGGGGAGAGAACAGAGTTCCTGGCAGAGTGAACAGTGTGTGTAAAGGGCCTGAGGCGGGAAGGAGCTGGGTGATTCTGTGGAGAGGTGGTCATTGCTGCAAGCAAAGAGCGAAAGGAGGCAGTAGTCACAGCCCAGCTTAGGAGTCACTCTGACCCATCTCCCAACCCAGCAGCCTTCCTCATGGCCCCGCGGGAGAACCTCGGGCAAGGGTCTTGCTGGACCTCCATTATCCATCGGCAAAAGGGGGATACAGGTAGCATGGATCTCATGGGGCTGCCCTAAGGTCTTCATATTAGTGAGGATGGCCTGTTGGGCCCAGAGCAAGGCCACCAGGCCTGACAGCCACCCTCCAGCCTCCACTTTCCTTCCTCTCACCTTCACCACCGCCCAAGGTCAACCATGTTTCTAGAGGGAGATGCGAATCACAGAACTGCACGTTCCCTCCTTGCACTGACAAGTCCCTTCCTTCCCTGGTGTTCCCTTGAGATGGACAGACATGTCCCTGCTTTCTAGAAGCTTTCTAGCCGCTTGAGGTCTATTGACAGGGGATCCGTGTTTGAGTGGATGTGATTTTTCCTTTTTCTCTTTTGCATTTTTGCCTTATTAGCATGATCCACCCATTCGTGGAGTCCAGCTTTCTCGGGGCACTCCTGTCCTGGGGGTACTAAGGTCAAGCCATCAGGAGGTAGCCTGGCACCCCAATTACTAATTGGCAGTGGCCCACCATCCCCACCTCCACACCGGTATTTACAACATTAAGGATCCCTCTCACAGGGCTTGTTCTTGAAGCTTCTGAGGCTTCAGAACAGAGTAAGACAAGAGAGTCTTTTCCCTTGCTCTCAGTTCTCAGCCTGGCTTTTTGGGGAGGGAAGTCCCCGCAGATGCTCCTGAAATTCTCCAAAGGTCCCCAGTGCCCCCCCCCCACCAGGACCACGACTCAAAGAGACCAGCAGCGGGCCCAGACATCTGCCTCCCGGGGGCTTTGGGAGTCTGGTGCCAAAAACAATACAAGGGGTGTGGGAACCTCCTTGTCTTCAGTTTCTGTTCAGCTGGGAAAGCCATTTCTATTTTATCATCATTATTATAATTATTTAATTCTTCAAGTGTCAGCAGTCTTTGCAGGGAACACCCACAAGGCAGCAAAGAAACCAACTTGGCAGGAGGGTCCCAGCGGACTCACACCCTCGGAAAGCTTGCAACTCTTGGCCTTGGCCCTGAGAATCTCCACCCGGACCCCCTCTAACTGCCCCGGTGTGTGGCACACGTGCCTGGGGTCACTTGATTCTGGGTCACTTGTTGCTTTGTTCTCTCGAAATACTTCTTTCATGATGCCTGTGATTCTTTAAAAGAAAGAAGTCAGCATATAATGAATGTGCTAGGTGCCCAGTTTTCTAAGTTTGAACGAGGAGCGGTTGTATCAGCCAGGGCCCACTCCAGAACCGGTCCCAAGACCTTGGGCCACCGATGTCTTGCTGATTAGTAGACAGGATATTCAAAAATGTGACAGATTTAGAAATGAGCTCTCATTGGTGAAATGAAAGGCCTTCAAAATGTGGTTTAGTGCAATAGTCTAGAGACACTTCCACCTTGCCTTAACGGGGAATACACATCCCATGAGACTGGGGTCACCTGTACCCTTAGGACCCCGGCTTGATGACTCAGGGGTCCAGTGTGCAGCCAGAATTTCTGACTGCATGGTGCCCAGCAGAGCACACGGAATCCTGCCCAGGAGTGGAACAGGGGCTCATCCCCAGCGTGACTTTCACCCTGGAAGTGCTTAGAGCACCTGAAATCAGGACAGAATGCGGGGACTTCACTGAGCTGGTTATAGGACCTGTTTGGTCCCTGAGGGGGTACCTGCTTTGATAACCACCGGTGTGTGTGGCAGGATCTGGTCAGGGACTTGCCTCACTCTCACCTGGTAGAGAGGGTACGTGGGAGTCGCAAACCGTCTCCCACCTCTTTTGAAGCCACTATTAATTACCAAAAGGGACCTAAGAATGTGCAGGACCAATTAAGCTTAGGTCATTTTGGAAAAAAAAAAAAAAAATCTGGTATTTGCTTGTTTCCTATGCATGTACCCTCTCTCCTTCAACAGCCTACCCACCCCCCACAACTGTCATGAAAAGAAGTCACTTGGTGCCCAGGTCTGAGAGAAATGCCATGGAGATTTCTGAAAAGTACTAATCTGTGCGGTCCTGTGTCCCGCACATACAGTTGGGGACCCTATGCCCATGGGCAGGAAGGAGAGAAGCAGGATCAGCAGGCTGAATCTACCCAGCTCCCCATTACATCCCTGGTGCCCTGCAGACGCCCAGAACTTAGGGATGGCATTAGGAGAAAGAGCGCCAATCTGTGCGACATACAGAGGAGTCTCCCAACACATTGCTGGGCAATCAACCGTCTTCACACAAAGGGTTTCTGGTGGACAACACAGGCCGATGGGGAAGATTCTCTGCCCACTGAGCTATGTTGGAAGCTATTTCAGGGAAGACCCCTGGAGTCTGATGTATCCCCCCCAGCACCCCATGGTGCTCACTTCATGCCCAGCGAATGGCTGTGGCTGGAGAAGCAAGCTGATAGAGAAGCCAGAGGCAGGCTCTAGGCAGACAGGGCACAGTACCATGGAAAGGGCTCAGCCTCTCGGGCCAAAAGGGCCTGGCTTTCCGTCCCAGGACAAAGCAACTTCATGGATAAAATGAGGAGAATAATGCCAGGGGCATAGGATGGTAGTGAGCAATAAGGTAATGTCACCAGGATGTGTGAAGGGCATGAAATGACTTTGCATGTAGTAGGTGGATGATAAATGTCATGTTTTGATTGTGGTCCTTCTTCCGTGATGGATACGGTGTGACCCTGCTGCAGGGTGGGCCGACAAGGAGGAGAGCTCATTTGCAAGGACTGGAACCAGCAAAGTCCAGAGAAGAGAGCTGGTGAGGCAGTTTCCCCGACAGGGGACTCACCTCTTTCTATCTCGCAGGTCCCTGGATTCAGTAACTGGGCCCTTCCATGCTCTAACGGCAGAATACATGTTAGCTCGTGTTAATATTTATAGGCAAAGCACACCCAAGAAGTTTAGGTCCCTTAGGTTTACCTCAAGCGAACCCTCCCTCTGCCTCAGTCTCTCCGTTTGTGAAATCCCTCTAGTTCTCTGACTGAAGGAAGTAGCAGGCCTGGGTTTGCTCCCACCCTCTGGCCCGCCTAGCACCCAGCAGCATTCAGAATTAGAGGAAGCAGAGGAAATTCAGGTGAAAGACCACCAAAGCGGGGTGGTAGGGCTTGGGCTGGGAGCAGAGGGGGGCTGGGCCGGGCTGGGGCCCCAGTGGCCCCAGCCTGCTGCAGTATTTCCCAGGGCCTGCCACTGTCTCCTCTGAGTGCCCCGGCCCCATCCCCGCCGCACATTGGGACATGCCAGGGCCTGGCTTCCCAGGGGCCAGAGGGAGCTCCCGCAGGGGACATCAAAAGCCCAAATGCCTTTCAGAAAGGAACTAAAACTTTCTGCCTAACCAAAGCCTCCACAGGAGAAGAACAGCCTAGCCCTTTTCTTTTTAAGTCTCTTTATTTTCCAGCCGGCTGGCCTGGTCATTCTCTTTTTTTCCTATTATAAACGGTCCCAGCTGCAACACACAGGGAAAAAAACCATCTCCCAGGCCTGGGCAGGGGCTGCCTGCAGCCAAAGCTGCCTGGCTGGCCTCCTGCGGCAGACAAAGGCGGCTCCAGCCTCCGGCACCCACTGGGAGAGGCCCCGGAGCCCCCACCCAGCGCCAAGGCCACAGCAGGAGCCAGGGGAAATTCAGGAAGTTTCTGCCAGCATTCCGAACCTTCTCCTGCCCCTGGGAGCAGAGCCACCATCCGGATAAGCCAAGGACTCCGGAAGAGCCTATTTGCCAAGGGCAGAAATGAAAGATCAGGCCCCCTTTATAAAGGCCACGCGATTCCAGGCTTTGGGGAGGATCTAGTCCAACCACATGTCTCCAAAGATGGGAGTGCCTTTCTAATATCTTGGGGGCAGGGGAGACTTGCCCAAGGTCACATTGCCAACTAACGACAGAGCTGACTCTGGAAGCCAAGGCTCTTAGTTCCTATACCAGGTGGCAGAGAAGTGCTGGGGGAGCAGGTGAGGGACCTTAATATCCTGAGCTCGCTGGATGGGGTGAGGATGTCGTTTCTATTAGTAATAGGTAAAACTGATGTGGAACAACCCAAAAGCAGACAGCCAGCTTTGTATTCTTGACTGCCTGCCTTCCAGCAAGTTCTTTTGTTTCTCTGTGCCTCTGTTTCCCTGTCTGTGAAAACAGGGATATGCTGGTTCCTACCTTACAGGGCTGTCGTGAGGACTGAATGCGCCAGTACAGAAAGCACTTAGGATAATGCCCAAAAAAGTTACCTCTTGGGGCCCCTGGGTGGAGGCGTCTGCCTTGGGCAGGCCCGGCAGGTCCGGCTCCCTGCTCAGGGGGCAGTCGGCATCTCCCCCTCCCTCCGCCCCTACCCTGCTCCCCCTGCACAAGCCCTCACTGCCCTTCCACTTGTGCTCTCTCTCAAATAAACAAATAACTTTTTTTTAAAAAAAAGTTACCTCTTACTATCTGTAAATGTAAGGATTTGTTTTCTTCAGGGGCAAACGTTTATTTTCAGCCTCTGGGGTCTCCTCTGTGACAGACCCCGGGCTACTGGGGATCCAGCGGGACCCGGCAGAAAGGTCCGTGGCCTGCTGGAACTCCGCGGCGAGGGGGAGAAGGGGTCTGAGGGACACGGGTTGTCTAGCCCAGGGCCTGACTCACGGAACCCCAGGTCCTCAGACCTGCTAGGAATCTAGCAGGGCTCACAAACTCAGGCGTCTCCAAAGCAAAGCTGACCCGGCGGATGACGCCAGGATCCTGGAGAGCCTCCAAGGAGAACACCCTTGCGAAGAGGTGGGAAAGCTACCACGCCACTCCGTGTGCTTTTGTATTTTAAATCCTGGCAACCAGCTGAAGTATTTTTAATTATGTTTTTAAGTGGGATTGGGTCCCGGGTCGACGGTTTGCGACCTCCTCCGCCTGGCGGGTCTGGTTCACGCTCTGAAGAGCCCGGTCCCCTGACTCCCCGCCCCCGGTACCAGGGAGGCAGGGGTGGTGCCGCAGCCAGAGGGAGCGGGTCCCGGGCCTCTCGCGGCGCAGCATCCGCCCCTCCCGGGCCAGCTCCAGGGCGCCCCCAGCGAACTTCCAGCGCTCGGAGAGGGAGCCGCCCAGGGTGCCGCCAGCGAGCTGGGCGTGGGGGCTCCGCGGCCCGGCTGTCGCGGGGTGTCCCTCGCCGCGCCAAGCTCCGGCGCCCAGCCTGGCCCCCCGCGGTAGTCCGTGGGGACGCCGCCGGCCGTGGGGCCCAATCCGCCTTCAAAAAGGCAACACACCCTGAAACAAACTCCCCTCCTCTGCCCTCTGAATCCTCACCGACTTCCCAGGAACTTTGCCTCCATCGAAGGGTGGGGGCGGGGAGGCGCAAACCACCCTAGGCCGGTCTAGCGGAGGGACAAGCGCCCTCCTTCCCACACTTCTGTCCCCAGCGCCCCACCTGCAAGGCCCAGCCCGATAACCTGTGCAGAGCTCTTGGGGCCTCGTCTAAGCTGTTGCCCGCGCTGTTCATTACCTCCATTATACAGAAGAGCACGCGGAGGCTCAGGGAGGCTGCGGCACTCACTAGCCCAAGGTCGCAGGGCGCTTTAGGGATGGAGCCAGAATTGAAATCAAGGCGGACCTCCCTCTAAAATTGAAGATTTCCCCCGCCCAATTGCCGTTTCTATGCCTTGCCTGGAGCATAGCCTTGATGTATTGATTTTAGATGGATAAATGTTTAAATATGCACAGACAGAGAGATCAAGGTGGTGTCGGGAACTACAGACAATTACCTGTCTGGTTGGTAGGGAGGGATTTCCTTCCCCCAATCTACATCAAGGCCCCTGTTCTTTTGTTTTAATTTTTTTTTTTAGTTTATTTACTTTTTTGGTAATCTCCCAATGTGGGGCTCCAACTTGCCACCCCGAGATCAGGAGTTGCATGCTCTTCCAACTGAGCCAGGCCCGCACCCCTTTTTGTTTTAATTTTTTAAAAATATTTTATTTATTTATTTGGCAGAGTGAGAGAGAGAGAGCGTGCACGTGCACAAGCAGGGGGAGGGGCAGAGGGAGAAGCAGACTCCCAACTGAGCAGGGAGCCCGATGGGGGGCTCGATCCCAGGATGCTGGGATCACGACCTGAGCCTAAGGCAGACGCTTAACTGACTGAGCCACCCAGGTGCCCCTTCATTTTCTAATTTTCAATTAGAGGACATTTCAAGCAAGCAAAAAATAATGTAGCAGATACCTGTATGCCCCCAATATATGTGAAAATTTTACATTTTGGGGGGGTGTTTTCTCAGTGGTACTCAACTGGACCAGCTTCAAGTCAAATCTCCGAGGTACCCTTTCCTCTCTCCAACGAAACCTAAGCCTGTCTTATTTTTAAATGCTGCTGTAGGATCAAGGAGCTCTGCCCTGGGTAAGCAGCAGGGCTGGACATGCCTCTTAGTATGTAGGTATTCACTTGTCGGAAGGGAAGCTCCAGGAGTCTTCTCTGACATTCAGGGTCTTGAATGGTACTGAACTGTCATTTGACCCTGAGGGGAGGGCCCTGTGAACAGGCAGTGGAGGTAGTGAGGGTTCCATTTTACAGGGGTGCAAACTGAAACTCAAGAAGCATCCACTCGGAGGGCCTGGGTGCCTCAGCCCCACATTGGGCTCTCTGCTCAGCGGGGAGTCTGCTACTCCCTCTCCCTCTGCCTGTCCCTTCCCCCCCCCAGTTCATGCTTGCTCTCTCTTGCTCTCTCTTAAATAAATAAATGAAATCTTAAAAAAGAAGAAGCAGCAGCAGCATCCAGGCAGGGGGTGAGCAGAGACATCCAGAAGGGCATCTGGGGCTGAGAAGGTGTGTTCACAGGCGCCCTCAGGAATGACAGGCAGCATGTCAGGCAAGCTCCTATCCCTAGGCATGCGGAAGGGTCCGCCCGCCACAGTGGACCAGCCACCCGGTCACGTGGTACACTGTGGCTCTCGTGCTTAAATGTCTTTCAACAGCCAGGATCACACAGAGAGAGGTGCACGCCTTTTTGGGACCTTCCTCATGTAAATGTATCTGCCAAGCGGACCCCAGGGTTTGGGGACTCTAATGCCAGAAATGCCACATCGTCTCTTGAGCAGGTCCTTGGCCTCACTGGGGCTTTCAGCAAAGTCACAGAGTAGAAGCAGTGGGATAATGATAATTAATAACTATATTACCTTAGGAATTTTTCTTTCACAAGCAACTATTTTTTAAAATCTACCTTAAACTGGGGCACCTGGGTGGCTCAGTCAGTGAAGAGCCTGTCTTCGGCTCAGGTCATGATCTCAGGGTCCTGGGATGGAGCCCTTCATCGCATTGGGTTCCCTGCTCAGTGGGGAGCCTGCTTCTCCCTCTCCCTCTGCCTGCCGCTCCCCCTGCTTGCGCTCTTTCTCTCTGTCAAATTAATAAAATCTTTAAAAAATAACAATAAATAGGGGCGCCTGGGTGGCACAGCGGTTAAGCGTCTGCCTTCGGCTCAGGGCGTGATCCTGGCGTTGTGGGATCGAGCCCCACATCAGGCTCCTCTGCTATGAGCCTGCTTCTTCCTCTCCCACTCCCCCTGCTTGTGTTCCCTTTCTCGCTGGCTGTCTCTATCTCTGTCAAATAAATAAATAAAATCTTTAAAAAAAAAATAACAATAAATAAATAAATCTACCTTAAACCAAAAGGGTGTGGTTCCAGCTTCAAGCATGAGAAGATTCAGGTATCCAAAGACTATCACCAGGGCTAGGGTATCTCCATCACTCTGCCTTCTCCCCTGCGCCGTGGTCTCTGAGAATCAGACTCCACACAGTGACAATACAGCCGCCCCGCCAGTTTCAAGATCAGTGCAAAAGAGCCAGCCTCTTTCCCCAACTCCTGATCCTGACCACTGTGACCGGCCCAGCCAAGGTCAGGCACCCACCCTCCCCGCGTGCCGAGCACCATGCCACACCCACATCACAATCTCCTCTGATGTTCAAGTGCATACGCATTTGTTCTTACTTCATAACGGTCTTTCCCGTTAGATTGTAAGTTCCATGGGGACAGGGACCTTGTGTTTCTACTCACTGCTGTGCCCCCAGTGCCTACAACAAACCTAGAAAAGCCTAGGCACTAAAATACTTATTGGAAAGGATGCAGTTTTACCCTTCCAGAAGCAGGGAATGGGGGTGGGGGATAGACAGTTTTCTCAACTTCTGACCAGCTCACTTTTCAGCCAGTTTCTCTATAATGGAGGATGTCTTATCTTACCTCTCTTCCAAAGCTCCTTTCAAACTCCTGAGCTTCCCATCCCTAGAAAGAAATAACTGGCCAGTCTGCAGTTTGGAATTGTGTTGCTATTACATGATCTTTCTCTCTCTCTCTCTCTCTCATTTTTTTCTCTCTGCTTTTTAAACACTGTATAGGAAACACTATAATGGTGGGAACGCCTGGGTGGCGCAGTCATTAAGCGTCTGCCTTCGGCTCAGGGCGTGATCCCGGTGTTCTGGGATCGAGTCCCTCATCGGGCTCCTCGGCTAGGAGCCTGCTTCTTCCTCTCCCACTCCCCCTGCTTGTGTTCCCTCTCTCGCTGGCTGTCTCTCTCTGTCAAATAAATAAATAAAATCTTTAAAAAAAAAAAAAAGAAAGAAAGAAACACTATAATGGAAAAGATAGAAATCCAGAAGGAAAACTGCCCACAGACCCACCCAAGATTAAAACAGTGTTTTCCTTTGTCTGTGTCACTGGCTTCTCATTGCCCATGTGCAAATCTGTTTTCACAGATTTACAATAGCATCCTACATAAAACATTAAGTTACGTATTTTCAATACATACTTTCCCAGTTTTGTTGTAGACCAAGTTAGCTTCTTCCCTTACCTCTCTACTTCCTTCCCAGCCCCCACTTCCAAGGCTGGCAGTCTGGTGTATAGCCTTCCAGAAGGATTCTCCCTGCTCAGTCCGTTGAACGTCTGAGTCTTCATTTCGGCTCCGGTGGTGATCTCAGGGTCCTGAGATTGAGCCCTGAGTTGGGCTCCACGCTGGGGATGGAGCCTGATTGGGATTCTCTATCTCCCTCTCCTTCTGTTCCTCCCCACTCGAGCCCTCTCTCTCTCTCTCTTAAAAAAAAAAAAAAAAGTCCATCGTATTATAGACAATAGACGTTTATCCACCTCCGATGCTCCTCATTTGACCATATATTACGGAAACTCTCCAGGGCACTTGGAGTAACGCCAACTCATTCTTTTTCATAGCCACATAATATTTTATGTACGGCTATAGCACCACAATTTACCTTTCATCCTGGAGTGAAATGTTTCCTTGTTTTCAACACTTCAAAACATATTTTAATAAGTATCTTTGTATATTTATCCTTAAGTCCCAGAATGGAATCTCAGGAGCGTGGTTGCAGGACAAAGGCTATGTTTTTTGTTGTGTTGTTTATACTTTAACATATATTGCCAAATTTCTTTTCCCCTAAAGCTGTAACAATTCATATTTCCTCCAACTATGTATGAGACTGCCTTCCCCCTGCCCCTTACCAAACAGAAGTGACATCACCTATTTTAAATTTTGCTAATCTCATGGGCATAAAGACGCATTTCATGTGGCTCTCATTTACATTTGTCTGGACCAGGAGTCAGATTGAGTTTCTTTTAATGTGTTTTTGGCTGTTTGGGTTTCCTCTTCTGTAAAATGTCTGGTTGTATGCTCAGCCCATTTGGGGGGGGTCCTTTGACTATGCACTTATCTCAATGCATCATAATTATTTATGGTCCAGAATGCCCTGGGTTCCACGCGGGAGGGAGGGGCCAGATCTTACTCCTGGCAACAGCCCCAGAGCCTAGCACACAGCAGGACTTCAGGAAACACTGAATAAAGAAAGGGGCCTCAGCCCGCCTGCCTGCCCTGGGAGCCTGGGGCTTGCAGCCCTCAGACCCTGTCACCTGGGTAGATTGGTCTGCCCGCCAACAGAAGGACCCAAGAATGTTCCCACACTGGGATGATCTGTTTATTTCTCCCAGCCAACTGTCACAGGAATCTCTCACCAGGATCTTTGAAGGGCCCCCTGGGCAAAGCTGAGAGGACTCTCACCGTAAGTGCTCCCAGCAAGCCTTGGGCCTCCCCTTCCTCCTCCCTCCTCTTTCCTCCAGGAAAGGAAGGTCCACCCACAACCCCTTTGCCATGAAGCACCTGGCCCAGGAAGGTCAAGTTCTTCTCCTCAGGAAGCTGTCCTCAAACTCCTTCCTGCTGTGAATGGGTCAGAGTGGGAGGAAAGGGATGGGGACCTCCCAGTGATGACCCCAAATTGCCTCTCTCTGGGGCTTGCTCATGTGGTTTGATAGAAAGGACTAGACTTGAACAATGGGAATGAATGTCTTCCCTAAGGGAAGGCTGAAATAGGCAGCAGTTGTTTCCCTCTGAGGGGTGGGGGGGTGGAGATCCCCCTTCTGATCTCCAACGAAACAGCTACCTAAATCATTAGGGACCCCCATTCCAAGCTCAGGAATATCACAGCCTCAGCCCCAGCGTTACCTAGGGCTAAACTCATTCATAGAACTTAATGGGCCTCTGATATGTTCCAGGCGCTGTTCCAGGCACTGGAGATACATGAATGATCAAACAGGCAGAAGTTCTTGCACTTGGTGGAGCTGACATCGTCACAACTACTTACCTCTGCCCTTGAAGTGTGAAAGCAGTCATAGACATCATGTAAATGATGGCTGGGGCTGTGTTCCAATAAAACTTTATTTATGGACACTGAAACTTGAATTCCATATAATTTTCGTGCATCCTGAAATAGTAGCCTTCTTTTGCTTCCCTCCCCCAACCATTTTTTAAAATGTATACACCATTCTTGGCTGGAGAGAGGGCTGTATCAAAACAGGTGGTGCCAACCCCTGTTCTAGATAATAAACAGTGAAACTTACACAGCACGAATAGGTGTCAGGACCATTCTAGTGCTTACCTGAATTAGTTCCTTTCGTCCTCCTAATAACCCTGGGCAGCTCCCCACTACCACTGGCTCCACTTTCCAGAGAAGGAAAGAGGCACACAGAGAGGTGTAAGTTACACAATTGTGGGGCCAGGATTTGAATCCAGAATCCAAAGTGCGTGCTTCTCCGCACCAGAGTCTCCCTCCTCCCGCACAAAGCCCGCACACTAGTAACTTGTCTTCGGTTCGTACCTACTATGTGCTAGACAGGGCTGGCCACGGAATGTACCATAAAGGAACACTGGTGGACAGGTGTTAACATCGCCACGTGGGCGGGGTGTCCTCACCTCCAGGGACTTCACTTGGCTCCTCTAGCTCTCAGTTTCTCTGCCACCCCCCCCCTCCCCCCGCCCCCAACCACATCTCTCCTCCGCGGGTCCCACATGCTGGCCACATTGCAGCTGGAATTCCACAGCCATCCCCGTAACACTCCCAGATATTCGAAGGGGTAAGATTCAGAGTTTAAACAGCCCCAAGGGAGAGACAGACTGGGGAGCTGGGGGTGGGGGGGTGGCGGCAGAAAGCCTCTAGGGGCGAGGGACACGGAGGGGTGGGAGGACGGCGTGGCCCCCCAGAAGAACCTTTTCCTCACTGCAGGGAAGCCCCCCCTCCCCCGCCCCCCATCAAAGCCTCTGCCTCCAGGTCTTTAAGCGAGGAGGAGGGAAGCAGGTGAGTGTTCTATGACTCCCAGAGCGTGGGGGAAATGCTTCTGGCATTAAACAAAGCCTTTTTATATTTAAACTGCCAGCCCAGGATTTTCAGAAAAGTTTCCCCAAGCGTCACCGAGTGTGTGTGCACAAAAAATTATACACCGGTGTATAAACACAGTTGGATGCAGAAACACACACGTGTGCACGTTAAAACACCCCAGATAGGTCTAGGCACGGCCACGACCGCCCGAGAGTCACATTCATTTCGGCGCACACCGCGCCCTGTCCTGCACACCCAGGGCGGCACGCTCCGTGGGTTTTTTTTTGCACACCCGGGTGCAGAGCCGGCCGGGGGTGTAGTCTCCACCAGGAATTCCAGAGCCACAGGAGGTGGGAGGAGGAGGAAGCCACCGCAGCGGGGGTGGGGGTGGGGGAGCCGCGAGCCCCCGAGCTGGGCGAGCGGGGCGCGGGGCCAGGGGGCCGGGGTGGGCGGAGGTCGCGGGAGGAGGGGTCGGCAGATCGAGGCCCCGGCCCCCGACCGAGGAGCCGCCCGGCGGGCGGTGGGGGAGGACCCGGCGGCGGGAGGCCGGAGCCAGATCAGACGGCCGAGGGGCCGGCGCGGGGGGCGGGGAGGAGTGAAGGGGGTGGGAGCCCGGGAGGGGGCTGGCGGGGGAAGGGAGAGGTCAGGGTGCGGCCTGCCCGGCCTGGGGCGGGGACTGCTGCCCAGGGTCGTTACCAGCCGGAGCCGGGAGACGTGTTCTCGGTCCTCAGGGCGGAGGCTGGGGACGCGGGGAGCGGGGCACTGCGCCGGCTCCGGAGCCCTGGGCGGGACTCCGCAGGCCCTCGGATTCCTTTTGCACTCCTCGCGGTCTGTCGGAGAGACGAATGGAGAAGACGCAGGTTCAGCAGGAGCTGCAAGGGCTCGAGAACTAGGGGCCCGTGGACCTTCATTGGCCAGCCGACTTGTGTTCAGTTTTTCTTATTATTACTGTTATTTTTAATGTGAGTTCCTTTGGCTGCAGTCTGGGCCCTTCAGACCAACAGAGAAGTCCAAAAGCCAAGGCCTGGTTGAAAAAGAGCCCCAAAGAGCTGATGAGGGTTTGGCAAAGGACAGTCTTTGCTCTCTCCCCTTGACCACAAACCTAGCCCCCCTCTCTCTGCTTGCCCTACCTGCCCAGCCCCTGAAGGCATCCGCCTCCCAAATCTTGGGAGTCAGAGATGCTTGTGTCTTGGGGTCCAAAACCAGCTGTGCTCCTCCTCCCCGGTCTCCCTGAGGGAGTCACATTACTTTACCCTCCGTTGTTTTCGTCAAATGGGCCAATCCTACCTACCCTCTAAGGCTACTGAGGATTCCGTGGGCCGTTGTGGGTGCTGGGTACACCAGAAGCTATGAATGAAGTCCATGCCCCACCCCTAGATAGGTTTGGGGTGAATTTTTGGCATTCACAATGAAAAGAGAGCCTTGGCCAATACACTGTTAAAGTAGGTGACACTGAGCTCGTCCCAAACTCCACAGTGGGCCACACAGAGGTGGAGCTGAGCCCCATGTCTCCCAACCCCCCAACCCTGGGACACCTTTCCATTGACTCAGTCTTGCAAGAAAATGGCATTGTTTTTCCAAGGCAAGATTCAAGCCCACCAAGTCAAAAGCAGCTACCAATTCCTTTTTAGCCCTTCATTCACTGAATACCATATATGTGCCTGTTCCTTCATGTGAATGAATCCTCCCTGCCCTGCCTACGCACTCCGCCGCTCCAATCTCAAAGACAAGACCCAGTGATGTGACGTCCGTGACCCAGGTCACCCTGCCGGTGCATGACACAGCCAAGATGCAGCCTCACCCCAGGTGTCTCATGTTCACCCAGATGCCTCGCACTCAGACCTTCAATCTGGGAGGTCAGCTTCTTCTAATCCCCAAGTGATTCTAGTGTGTAGCCGGGATGAGAGCCATAGCACTAAATGTCAGATTGAGATTTTCCAGGCCAAAATGAGCAAGCAGGGGTCCCGGGCCCAGTCTGGCACACACTGGCATGTTTTCTTTGGCCCCCACACTGTTTGTTTTATATGATTTTGAATTCACTGCCAGGGGGTAAAAATCAGGAAATTTCACACTAAAATCTAGATTTCTGACATCTTCTTCAATAGTTGGAGAGTTAGACAATGCAGGATGGATTTGCACAAGACAGGAGTGACAGTTGGCTGGAGCACAGGGACAGCACGGAGCTGCGCAGACCTGGCACTAGCCGCCCGTTCAGGGCCCCACCCACTCCAGTGCACCGGCTGATGGCCCCTTTCTGACCTCGCTCAGTGTGCAAATGGGGAACCTGGCGTCAGAGGGGCCAGGGGCTTGTCCAGATACCCACAGATTAGGTTCAAGGCACAGAACGGAGACTGGGAAGAAACCAGGTCTCCCAGCTCGCATCTCCTGCTCCAGCATCTTATAGGATGTGTAGCTCAGAGAGCCGGGAGGCTCCAGCGAATGAGTCAGCGTCTGCGCAGATAATTTCAATATCCCTCCAATTACAGGTGGGTACGTCATGAACTGCGTTTAGCTACCTGTTGAGAGCTGTTAAGGGTCACAGTGGAAATCCATAGGTAGAAGGAAATGTGCTGGGGTGGGAGCGGGGGCAGACCCCGAGGACACAGATGCCCAAGTGAAGACAGTCTGATTCACGCTCTTCACTCCTTAGAATGAAGGCGTAGGTAGGGGTCTCCTCTCTCATCCTGCAGATGGGCAAACTGAGGCTGGAACCGTCTTAGCAAGCAGAAGGTGGAAGCCGGGAGACACCTGGGGACTTGAACTTGTTCAGGGGTGGCAGATGGGTTTCATCTACGTGCCATCTGTGACCAAGTGGTCCTGCTGCCTGGGGCCTGGGGTCTCCAGGTGGGCCCAGCAGGAAGGAGGGCCAAGATCTGTTGGTATGTCTGCCATGGGCTGGGTGTGGGGAACAGGGCAGGGAGATGGGAAAGTCTCTCAGACTGAGAAGATGTGCCAAGGCCTGCAGGGCCCACAGAGAGTCAGATACACAAAGATTTCAGGGGCGGGGGAGACCCACTCAGGACAGAGAGCTCATGCAGGGTGCAGAGAAGACAGAAGCCTGATGAGGAGGCTGTCCCAGATGCCCCGGCCAAAGAAGATGGTTCTGGCACATATCCTGGGATGGGGGGCAAGGAGATTCAGAAACACACCCCACCCCACCCCCTGCCCAGTACAGGCCAGATTAAAGAGATCTGTGGATGGGCAGCTGGGAGTGGTACCTTCTATCTTTGCAAGTCAGCCTGGGAGCTGCTGAACCTTTTTTTGGTGCCCAGCTCTCTTTTCAGGGGGAAAAAAAAAAAAAAAAGCCACAGCAGCTCAGGATACCTGAGGGCGATGCGGGTGTGAAGAGTCAGAGGGCGCACAGAGACCTGTTTCAGTCTGTGGTCCAGGGAACCATGTCCCCACCTGGTGGGCCCTTGGGCTACAGGGCTGATAGTGTGGCCTCTAAGCCAGATTTGCTGGCTCTTCTTACCTCTGAGCCAGGCTCAGAGTGGAGACTATGATGGGAGCCTGCAGAAGGTACAGGAAATGGGGGCTGCACCCCTTACTGGGTAAAGAGGCAAATCAAGGAGACCTATTAAGTTTCTGGATAAAGGTCTGTCCGGTGAGGGCCACAGAACCCTAAGAAGTCCCTCCTTGCCACGCAGGCCTCTGAGCTCAGGGAATAGCATGGCTGTTAACATGGAAGCAGCGAGGCTGTGGCAGCCTTTGGGGGTGCTGGTACCCTGCGATATGCCCACAATACCAGACCACTCAGAGTCCAAGGTTCTCGTCTCTTCCCAGGACCCCGGGCACCATCTCATCTCCTTCTGGGGCTGCCTGGAACGCGGAGCCAGAGGATGGGACCGGAGGCTGTCGGAAGAGCAGGGTCCTCCTTGCTCTTTCGCTGCTTCCCAGCGTGTGTCCTTGGACACGTTGCTTACCGCTGTGAACCTCGAGTGTCCATTTTCATATCTGGAAAATGAGAAGGGTCATAGCCACCTTAGTGAACACCAACTGTGTTCCAGGAAATGCTCTAAACCCTTCACACATTTTATTTATTTTATTATTTTTTTTAAGATGTATTTATTTGAGAGAGAGACAGCATGAGCCGGGGGGGGGGGTGTGAGGCGGGCAGAAGGAGAAGGGGAGAGAGATTCTCAAGCAGACTCTGCACTGAGTGCAGAGCCCAACATGGGGCTCGATCCCACGACCCTGAGCTCATGACTGAGTTGAAACCAAGAGTTGGAGGTTCAATGGGCTGCACCACCCAGGTGCCCCCTTTCATACGTTTTAAATCATTCCTTAAAACCAGTCTAGGGTGCACGTACTACTCTGGGGCTCGTGGGCAGTTGAGGAAGTAAGGCCCAGAGAGGCAGAGCACTTTAGCTGAGATCACACTAGCAGAGCCAGGCTGACCCGACAAGGTCCCCGATCTTTACCTTCCAGGGTCAGTGAGGAGTGAAGTGACACACGGAGTGGGCCCGGCTCCAAGCCTGGCACGCAGGAACCTCACAGCCCGTGTCCGCGGCTGGTAGGGCTGATGGGAGGTGTGTGGGTTGGCTAGGGCTGCCATAGATGGATGGCTTAGACATTAGAAACAGGGTTTCTCACCAATCTGCAGGGTGGAAGTCTGCGATCAGGGTGTCGGCGAGGCTGGTTTCTTCTGAGGCCTCTGTCCTTGGGTCAGAGCTGACACCCCCTCCGTGTAGGTTCACCTCGTCTTACATCTGCTCGTGTCTGGGTCCAGATCTCCTCTTCCTGCGAGGACACCAGACACATGGATTAGGGCCCAATGACCTCGCTTTAACTCAGTCGCCTCTTTGAGACACTGTCTCTAAATGCATTCACATTCGGAGTTACTGGGGGCTTAGGACTCCGAATACCGAACTTGAGGGGACATCACTGAGCCCATCACAGTGGGAGATGTGGTTGCTGGTAACCAGGGCAGGGGCAGACAAGGACCAGGACCCAGAGCCCTGGTCAGGGGTAAGAGACTGGCTCAGGCTTGGAACCTGGACACCACGTCAGGGCCACCCCCTGAGGGTAGGGCCCACAGGGGAGGAGAGCTCCCTCTCCCAGCTTCACCCACTCAGCCCCCCACGTGGGAGTTGGTGCCCCAGTACTGTGGGGCCGGTCTCCCCAAACCTCGCCTCCATGAAGACCTTGTCCCCAAGGCCAGAAAGGGCACGTGGGCCCCTGTGGCCACCCAGACAGCTTGTTGCCATCTTCCCTCTTGCCCAGCCGGATCGTGTACCGAGAACATGCTTGTGGGATCAGGAAGCTTCCTCCAGCTCTTGCTCTTCCTCAGGAAGACCTTCTCAGACCTCCTCGGGAATTCCGCCTGCCAAGAAACATGACAATAAAGGGATCCCTCAAACTCACTCAGGGACTCAGCGCTTTTCAACATGTTTTATTTCGGCCTTGCACTTGGCTGGGTTTGGCCAGTCCTGGAATGTGTGCTGACCACAGCCCCAGATGTGGCCTTAATGCCTTCAGAAGTCAAATCCTGGAGCCACCACCACAGCTGGGCCTGGGCTCATCCAGGGGAGAGGGGGCTTCCCACTGCTGTCGGCTGCCCCCTCTTCTCCCAAAGATGCCCCTCCTCTCCAGCTTGCTGCCACCACCATCACTGTCACCTGAACAACTACAGTTTGCCTCCTGGGTGGTCTGTCTCGTTCCCCACAAAACAGCCAGAGGGACCTTCCCATACGTCATTGGATCAGATCCGTCCCCAACTTAAAGGCTGTTAAGAAAGTCCAGACCTGACCTGATGCTGTCCCCAGCCTCCTTCTGCCCAGCCTGGCCTTGCACTTGCTGCCCTCTGCCTAGGATGCTGGAGTGCTAAGTGTGCTCTCGCTTCCTGCCGGCTCCCCCAGGCTCTCATGAGCCCCTCCTTCTCCAAGAGCTTTGAACTTCTCGGCCTTCCAAGCACCCACTGCATGGCTGACACTGGCGAGCACGCCCACACTCTCCGCTTCTTCTGCAGCTAGGGCCTGTGTCTGTCTGGATCATGAGTGGAGAATGCCTGCCTCTTGCGTTCACCAGAGGCTCCAAAAGAACTAGGGAATGATTTATTCTACCCAGACATCTCTGAGCTCTGAGACCTCCTACCTCCTGTGTCCTTGGGACTCTTTCAACCAGAACCAGGGCTGAACTTGGGGCAGGGGTCTCGGGGTAAAAACACTCTGCCCAGGCGTCCACATCCTCTGATAGGCTCGGTCTGCCCCAGCTGCTCCTGGATGCGCGGAAGCTTCTGCTGTCCTCCCAGAGCACAGACACTCCTCCTGAAGGACTTAGTCAAGGTCACTGTATTAGTTTCTCAGGGCTTCTGTAACAAATCCCCACAAACGTAGTCACTTAACACAACACAAAAGCATTACCTTACAGATCTGGGGGTCAAAAGCCTGAAATGGGTCTCACTGGGTAAAATCAAGGTGTTGACAGGACTGCGTTCTTTCTGGAGGCTCTAGAATCCATTTCCTTGTCTTTTCCAGCCTGTGAAAGCCACACATGTTCCTTGGCTCATGGCCCCTTCTTCTATCTTCAAATCCAGCAGCAGGGCATCTTCAGTATCTGATTCCTACCTCCTCTTCTGCCTCTCTCTCTTTCACTTTACAGGACCCTTGTGATTGCACTGGATGCACCAGGATAATCAAAGAAAATCACTTTATCTTTTTATTTTTTTAAAGATATACTTATTTATTTGAGAAGGGGTGGAGGGAGAGGGGAAAAGTCTCAGGAAGGCTCCACACTCAGCGTGGAACTTGATGAAGGACCTGATCTCACGACCCTGAGACCACCACCTCGGCCGCAACCTAAAGTCAGACACCCCACTGACTGTGCCACCCAGGCACCCTGAAAATCTTTTTATCTTAAAGTTAGCTGATAGCAACTTTAATTGCATCTGCAACCTTAGTCCCCTTGTCATCGTACATGCCATATTCACAGATTCCAGGGCCTGGACCTAGACACTGGGGGCCTTATTCTGCCTACTACAAGGAAGGGCCTCGTGGCCCCACTAGAGAGGGGGCACAGGTGGCAGGCGAGTTGGCCCTGGATGCAACCACCTCAGTTCAAGTTCACTACTTACCAGCCATGTGACCTTGGGCATAGCCCTTTTGTGAACTCGAGTCTCCTCATTTTTAAAATGGGGGACAAAGGTGCCTGGCTGGCTCAGTTGGAAGAAGATGCGATTTTTGATCTTGGGGTCGTGAGTTTGAGGCCCACACTGGGGGCAGAGATTACTTGAATAAATAAATATTTAAAAAATAAAAATAAGGGGCGCCTGTGTGGCTCAGTTGATTGAATATCCGACTTGTGATCTCAGCTCAGATCATGATCTCTCGGTGGTGGGATTGAGCCCCAGGTCGGGCTCTGCCCTCAGCGTGGGGTCTGCTCAAGATGCTCTCCCTCTCCCTCTGCTCCTCCCCTCATTCGAGCACGTGCACTCTCTCTCTAAAATAAATAAATAAATCTTAAAAACAATAATGAAATAGAATGAAATTAAATGGGGGACAATGCCATACCTCCATGCAATGGAATACTTCTCAACAGCGAAAAGGAGTAGACTATTGACCCATGCAGCAAGGTGGAGGGGTCCCAAAATTATTACGAGTGGACGAAATCAGACCAAAAAAGTACATACTGCAAGATTTGGATTCTATGACATTCCAGAAAATGCAGATGAATTTATGATAACAGAAAGCAGATCAGCAGTTACTCAGGGACAGAAGCAGCCAGGACGGTGGGTGGGGAGCAGGGATCCCAAGGGGCCCAAGGAAACTTCAGAGGGTGACAGACATGTTCCTGTCTTGATCGTGTTGATGTGTGTTGATATGTGTGTGTGGGTGTGCGGGTGTGTGTGTAGACGTCAAACTCTATCCTTTAAAAGGTAGAGTTTACTGTATTCAGTTATACCGCAATAAAGCCATTAGAAAGTGCTAGATGATGGTAGTTTCCCTTCATTGGGCGGTGGTGTAGTAAATGAGTTAATTCATGAAAAACCGTAGGTTGACACCTGGCACGTAGTGAACATTCAAAAAGCGCTGGCCAGCGTCATCATCGGTGTTGCTGTCATGGTTAAACAGCAGTGTTTCTCCACTCTGGCTGCCCCTGAGGAGCCCCTGGCAGGTATTTTTAAAGCACCAAGACCTGGGCCCCCCCTGGACAGAGTGTGGCTCCGCTGACCTGGGGCAGGGCCTGTGGCTGAGCCTTTGTGAAGAGGCTCACGGGATTTTATAGGAATTGAACGAGTCAGGATTTTTCTTCGCTGTACTATCAGCCATCTAGTCCCATGATGTGGAAACTATGTCAGTATCTTCCAGATAGTTCTGTCATGCAGGCCAGCTCCTGCAGAGCAACCACTCTGGCCTCCTTCACGCATCATCATTCAGCACATGTAACCTACTACCTTGTGCAGCCCTGACCAGATGCTGGGGGGAGAAAGGGGAACCCCAGGCCTGCCCTCCAGGATGCCTGGTCCAAGGGGAGAGAGGGATGAGGAAACAGACCTACGCAGCTAGGAAAAGGCCATTGGAGGCACACATGGGATTCTGTGAGGGCAGAGAGGAATCATGGAAGGCTTCATGCAGGAAAAGGAGACATTTTTACAGGGCTTTGAAGAATGTGCAGGAGTTTGCCAAGGAGAGGAGGAGGAAGAGGAGGAGGAAGAAGGGGAACAGGAATGGGAGGGGGAGGAGGAGGAGGAGATGATCGTGTGTGTATCAGTTATCTACTGTTGTGCAACAAATCACTCCAAAACTTAGCAGCTTTAAACAACCATTCTATCATGTTTGCAGACTGCAGGTGGGGAACGTGGATAGGGCAAGAGTGCAGAGAGCTCGTCTCTGCTCCTCGATGTCCAGGGCCTCAGCTGGAAAACTTGCAGCTGGAGCAACTCCAGACCAAGGGCTGAAATCATCCCAAGTCTCCCTCACATGCCTGTCCCCAGACCAGGAGGACACAAGGACTAGGTCAGCCGGCCAGAGGGCCTGCATGGGACCCGTCTGTGTAGCTCGGGCTTCCTCACATCATGGCAGCCTCGGCATGGTTGGACCGGAAGCTCAGGGCTCTAGTTAGGAGTATTCCAGTGGAAAAGATAGAAGCCGAACTCCCTTCTGTCACTTGGCCTCGGAAGTCACAAAGCATCGGGCGCCTGGGTGGCTCAGTGAGTTAAGCATCCAACTCTTGCTTTCAGCTCAGGTCATGATCTCCGGGTCCTGGGATTGAGCCCCACATTGGACTCCAAGCTTAGCACTAGTCTGCTTCTCCCTCTCCCTCTGTTCCTCCCCCACTCCTGCTCTCTCCTTCTCTCTCTCAGAATAAATAAATGAATAAAATCTTAAAAAAAGAAAAAAATGAATTCATAAAGCATCATTCCCACTGCATTCTATTGGTTGAAGCGGTCTTAAGCCCACTCGCATTCAAGAGGAGGGGCCAGGGACCCTGAAGGTCATGTCTGAAAACTGCTCAGTGTGTTCAGGGAATAATCACAATTAGAGGGGGGAACACCTTACAGAGCTATTGAGTGCTTATGAAACTCCAAAGACCATTCTAAACTCTCTTCATATATTAACTCAGAGTCCCCCTCACCCAAGGGATGGACCGGAGTCCCTCACTACCCTTGTCTCCCAGCCGATGAAACCTGAGCAAAGTCAGAGCTGAGATTGAACCCAGGTCCTAACCACTACACTGCACTGCTTCCCGCCAGCGGAGACCCGGGTGGCTGGATCCTGGGGTGCCCCTGGCCAGGGGCTGGAGCTGCAAGACCCTTGGCAGACACATGGGAGAGTCTGGGGTTTGTCCTGAGAACAGTGCGGAGCCAGGGAGGGGTCTTAAGCAGGCAAATAACATGAGCATTTCCGGGTCACAGAACAATCCCATCAGAAATGGGTAAAGAATGGATTGGAGGAGGTGAAGCCACGGGGGGGGGGGACATTGACCAGTGAGCGGGTGCAAGGGCTGGAATATTGAGGGCCATGACGGGGAGAAGAGGCCTGGGCACAGGGGTGGCCGGTAAGTGCCAGTCCTTGGGATGTTCCGCTGCCATTAAATATCATGATTTTGAAGACTATTTGGCCACTTGGGAACATTCTTGCCATATGTAATTATAAGTTTAGTTTAAAACAAAAAAGGATGCAAACTCACATAAAAATAGAATGTATTTAAGATGTATTTACCCCCTGCACTATTGACTCCCCATTTGGCCCCTCTACATATACTCTTCACCATTCTCCCCCTGAATCCTGGTCTCACTACTCCAGACCACATCACCAGGGCTCCCCTGCTCTCCGACTCCCTGTGTCTCAGCCATGGGGGGGCCCCTGGAGGAGATCAGAGGGCAGTAGATCAGAGCGTGGGAGAAGGGAGAGGCCCGAGTATTTAGCTCTCTGGCTCCCTCTTTGCCTTTCTGTAGTCCTGGTAGTGGCTCCATGCTTCAAGTTAAGGTCACCGTTCCAGGCGGCCCCTCTCCCACTTCTCCGGCCCTCACCGGGTCCCCGGGTCCCCAGTAACACCACTCCTGCCACCCCCCCACCCAACACGACTGTACACAGAAAAAAGCCTGGATAGAAAAGCCAAACTGTAAATAGCAATTATTTAGGGGATAGGATGAGAGGTGTTTGTCCCTACTTTCTTTACTTTTCGGTGCTTGCCGAATTGTTTGCAATGAACCCATAAAACTGTAATTTTTTAAAATTCACATTCACTGTTTAACATTTGAAGCTGGATTTGAAGCTGGTCAGATGTAGAAAAGACAGACGTAGCAGGGAAGCATCTGCCATGGTTTCCAAATGCGTCTGTAACCCTTTGACACCCCTCCCTCCCAATGGCGAAGCTAATTCCCTCCCCTCGCGTGTGGGCCGTCCTTAGTGACTTGCTTCTAATGAATCAAATATGGTAAAAATAATGATGTATGTCTAGGTCATAAAAGCTTTCTCCTTGCTCTCTCGCTCTCTCTCTTTCTCGTGGATCACTGGCTCTGGGGAAAGCCGGTGGCCATGCCATGAGGACACTCAAGCAGGCTTCTGGAGAGATCCACACAGAGAGGAAGGAAGTCCTGTCAGCAGTCGAGTGAGTCATCTCACTCATCAAATCTTCAGGCAAATACAACCCTGGCCAACACCTTGACAGCACCCTTGTGAGAGATTTTGATCCAGAACCAACCGGTTCAGCCGCTCGGAGTCCTGACCCACAGACTACGTAGGAGGTGACAAATGTTTACTGTGTTACTGCTGCTAAGTTTGAGGGTGATTTGTTGCACGGCAGTGGAGGCTCCCAACAGGTTCCCCGGACCCCAGCTTGGATATTAGGGTAAATGAGACGCGAGGTAGGGAAGGCACCATGGGGGAAGAGGGTAGTTTCCACTGGGGGATGCTGAGCGTGGGGACCCTGGTGGAGGTGGCCCATGTTCCGTGGGCATAAAGTTTGGTGGGAAGGATCTAAAGAGAGGACAGAGGTCTGGAATCATCGGCAGGGGAGGAGGTGAAGAAGAAGCTTCAAGAATGCAGAAGGTCACCCAGAAGAGTGTGCAGAGTGGAAGGAGCCAAGGGCTAGGTTAGGGGAGAACTGGCACTGGAGGCGGGGTGGGGGCGTCCTCAGGAGAAGCCATAGGACAGGGAGGCAAGATCAAGGGAGAGAGACAGAGAGCTATCCAAGGCCATGAGGGATGGGACGAGGATTGTGAAGAAGTCGCTGGGCCTGGCCAGAGTGTCCTGGGTGACCTTGCTGTGAGAAAGCAGTTTCCTGGCTTCTGTCCTGAGTCCCTCTGACTGAGGCTCTCCCCATGACATCCTTCCAAGGGCTGGGGACGACACAATTCTCTCCTGGACCAAGCTGGTTCACTCAGGTCCCCCAGGCTTGGGACACCAGCCACCCAGACCTCGTGGGAGAGAGAGAGAACTCTCCAGTCTGGTTCAGCCTGAGAGGGGAGTGGGGTTTTTTCCCCCATTCTTTTCAAGAGCTTTCTTAATTTCTCCTTTCTTTCTCCACGCTCCTGTCAGGAGACTGAAGTGTGGAGAAACCCACCTCTAAACATACAATCGACAGAAACATGATAAAAAGCCGTACGTTCAGACCAGGGAGGCTGCCCTTAAGATCCTGTGTCTTCTCGAGTAATTTCAGAGGCAGGAGCTTCCCGGGGACGAAAAGGCTCCTTGAACACCCTTACACAGCGTCCGTGTGGGACTAACTCCGCCTCCCTGGGTTCTCAAAACCCAATTTAATCCAAGCTTATTAACACATAACATTTTAATTTGCCTTTTCAATATGCTCTGCGCTGTATAAGCGTAACAAATTTAATAACATCAGAAGTAAGGATTTCATATGTTAATTACAATGTTTCCACTTCTTCCAGAAGCTCTATCCAGTTGGGGTAACCCCTGCGGAAAACAGACCACCCGAAAGCGAGCCCACTTCTGGTCCTCTCCCAACTCCACCCCAATCGCTGTATTGCAAGCGATCAGAAAGAAAAAACCGTGTTTCTTTGGCCTGGGGCCTCGTCTGCAATATACTCTTTTTCAGGATGCACGTTCCCCCAGCCACACAGGCTGAGAGGAGGGTTTCAGTGTAAGTTGTTTCCTTGGGGGGGGGGGTCTCAGGAAGTACCCTGGGAAAGAGGGGAGTAGACAGGGAGGGGACAGCAGCCCCAAGAGGGTGTGTTATCAAGCAAGTTAGCCCTGAGGGCAGCTGGGGCTCAGTCCTGCTGGGCAGCCTGGGCGGACACATACCACGAGGGCCCTGGCCGAGGGACCTTGAGCATGGGTGAGGGCTGTTTCCAGGGCCATTGATTCTCTGGCACTTCAGTCTGCTCTGTGAGTGGCAAAGTGGGCTCCTGTGCCCGGCGAAAGCCTGCGGGGACTGGCTGCTGGAGTCCAACTGGGGAGCACTGACTGGTAAGGGTGAGGGGACGTGGAAGGGTATGGGGGGCCAGGCACACGAGCAGAACCCCAAGCCCCAGCACAGGCTGGTGCAGATATGAGTTCCTGGGCATGCTAGGTTGCTGACGAAACACAGCTCTGGATTTTTCCGGCCAAAGGAGCCACTGAGCCTCAGGCCTAAAGCAATGAGCAAAGCATTTTGAACAGGGCACCAGGCTCTGGCAAAGCCTAGAGACTCAGCCACGGAGGGAGCTTGCTTTTGTCCTGTAAATGCAGCAGTTGCCCAGAGGGGCAGGTGAAACCCTGATGGCAGGCGGGATCCCTTCAGGAGGTCCTGGACACACTTTTATTTTCTTGCTTGGTTGGTTATAGATTTATTTTCCTCGGTATTCAAAACAAAATTTACCATCTGACTCTTGCTTTCATGGATAATACTGCTTTGGACAAAGCTGAGTATAAAAAGTAAGTGAACCCAAGGGTGTCTGGGTGGCTCAGTCAGTTAAGCATCTGCCTTCAGCTCAGGTCATGATCCCAGAGTCCAGGGATCAAGCCCCACATGGGGTTCCCCGCTCAGTGGGGAGTCTGCTTCAACCTCAGCCCCTCCCCCTGCTCATGCCCACCCCCCCTCTTTCTCTCAAATGAATAAAATCTAAAGAAAGTAAATTTAAAAAAATAAAAAATTGTTAAAAAGTAAGGCAACCCAAACATCCATTGACAGAAGAATGGATAAACAAATATGGCAGATACATACAACGGAATATTAGCCAGTCATAAAAACTTAAACTCTGCCACATGCTACACTACGGATGCCCCTTGCAAACACTGCGCTAAGTGAAGTAAGTCAGACACAGAAGAACAAATATCATATGATCCCATGTACATGAGGCCCTAGAATAGAGAAGTTTCTAGACACAAAGCAGAATAGAGGTTACCGGGGGCTGAGGGGAGGCAAAGGGGAGCGTTACTGCTTGACGGGGATGGTTTCAGCTTGGGAGATGGATACTGGTGACGGTTGTACAACTTCGTGCCACCAAATAGTACGCTTAAAACTAGTTTAAACGGAAGTTTTGTGTTGTGGATATTTTACCACAATAAAAAAAAACTGAGCTGGTTATAATGTTGATTTAAATAAAAATATCAAGTAAAGTAATAGTACATCCTACATCCATCTGTGACAAACGGAGATCGGGAAACTATCAGGTAAGCGTAGGGGGAAAGTGACAGGCCACCAGGTTTCTAGAAGCAAGCAGATCCATGAAGTTTGCCAAGGGTAGAAAGGGGGGAAGACAGTCCAGGGAGAGCCCACGGCATGGGTAAAGGTGCGACGAGCATCACTGAGCATAACGTGACTCGTTTGGGGCCTCACATGGGTCTTGGGTGGCTGACAGAGGGAAGGCATGAGGAGAATAAAGGAATTGAGGAGACAAAGCCAAGTTAGTGTCCCCGCTCCTGGTTATTTTTAGTTTAGGTCCCCCACCCCCAAGGAAATCCCAAGATGAGGGATTTCAACTCGTCCTTGCACCGGGGAAAATCTAGGGTTTCGAGACTTGTATTGCTCTTACCACTTGATCCCTAAACACAAAGTGAAAACATCACTCAATCCAAAACCCTGGCCATGGTGGGGAGAGGAAGGCAAGATGGCGGCGGCTGAGCGGGAGGACCCTAGGCTCACCTCCTCCTATGAATACAACTAGGTAACTCTCAAATCACCCTAAATAACCTCACAAACTGGCCATATTGGATTCACGGGAGACACTGGGGTGGGTGTGGGGTCTCCAACATGGTACCTTCCTAAGGTTTAACAGAGGCCTCTTTTGGTGCTCCCATGTCCACCCCCCTTGTCCTCCTGTGACCCTGTCACACCTGCCTTCCTTGTCAGTCTTCCTTGTGAGGTTCTGGGCTCCACGGTCGGTTGGAGACAGGAGCCTGTCAGCTGGGTTCACGTTGTAGCTGTACCTGCTGACCCCGGGCCTGGCCCCTGGAGGCTCTTGGCAACTATCCGTCACCTCAAGGAATGAAGAGCCCGAGGCACAGCATGTGCAGGGCACCCGACGCTGAGGCCCGCGCTGCACAGCACTCTCTCATTAAATCTCACAAGCACCCCAGGACACAGCGCTCTGCACCGCACCGGTTTTGTAGAAACAAGGTTGTTCTTATTATTCTAATTTTACAGCTGAAGCAGCAGAGGCTCCAGCTGAGCAACTCACTGTAGCAGACGCCAAGGGTGCGCCAGCCATAACCCAGCCCAAGTCACGTCAGTGCCCGAAGGCCTGCCTTCCAACAGCCAGCAGCTCCGTCACTCTGCCTGGGGTCTTTCTCTGGTCACCCAGGAGGGCTCTGCCCATGCACGCGGCCCGCCTGGGTGCTGCGGAGCTGACATCCTTCCCAGCAGCCCTCCGTCGGGGGTGGTGAGAGGCGGCGTATCAATAGCCCAGCTCCCGCGCCTTTGGCTACCCTCTGTACAATCATCCCAGACCTCCCCAGAGGGATGAGCTCCAAAACCCACTCTTTATGGCATTTTTGACCTTCCCTCCCTGCCCCCCATTCCCCGCCCTCCTCCTGGCGCTCCCCGAGATCACCTCTAAATAAACACTTGCAGTTGAGGCCTTGTCTCCGTGAGTGTTTCCGACTGAGCAGCTCTGCAGACTCCAACATCGGGGTGCCTCGCTCCACACCCGCACTCTTCACCTTGATGATGCCCTGAGTTATTACTGACCCTCAGGTTTCTCCCGCCAGAAGCTTTCAGGGCCACTGACACTTCCACGTTCCCTTGGAGTTGCCATCTTGCCAGAACCAACCAGCCTTGAGTGGGGAAGCGCAGAGTGAGAATTTTAAGCACATGTAAGGGACTCTTTCTGCATCTTTGTTACTTTATCCCGATTCTTCCAGAGCCTTTGGAAAAATGCGGCCTTGGCCTGCAGCTTCACCTTTTTCAACCTTCTCCAGCCACCCCCTAAGCTATTCCTCTCCCTTTCACCAGACCTAACTTGAGATTTTTCTATTTAGAATTTACAATTGGATGTTTCTTGCCCACTGGCAATGAGAGACTGGGTCATTCTGGTGACGGTCCAGAGACAAGAGGGGTCAAGCTGTTGCCCCAAGAGCATCCTGCAGAGAAGATTATTACTAGTTGAATAACGATCATAGCAGCAAGCTTCCACCTCACCACACTAGCTCTAGGTAAGTGCCCGCTTTTCATCCTGAGGGCCAGTGGGGAAATCAGCCTCCTCTGCCCCCTCCACTGGGCTTTGTCCCAGGGTGAGGCCATCCGTGGTGCCCGCTGACCATCTGCCAGCATCGGCCTGGCCTTCCCTGGCCAGAGGTGGTTACCCATCCCTCTAGCTCCTCCCATTCTGGAAAGCAGAACTATTTTTTAACGATTACCTTGGCCCCCCTCTAGCCCTACAGCAGCCACACATGGTAAATTAAAAAGCAAGGTAAATCCCAGATGCAAATGCCTCGGCAGGTTTGCCCTTTTGTTGCCTTGAAGACTGAAGTGGAAACTCAAAGCATTGCCCCAAGCACCTAAAGGGCCTCCAAGGTCTTCAGGGACCACCCCCAAGTTCATCCTTCACCTTAACAGGTCTCCCCCACTTGCTTCTCCAACCTGTTCCCCTTGTAGCCTCCAGGACGATGTTCTGCAAATACCAAGATGGTCACATCAATCCTCTGCTAAAACCTTCCAGTGGCTCCTCTGACAATTAGGATAATAGTCATCCTGCACCCATGGCCAGCCTGGCCCAGCACGATGCAGGCTCTGCTGACCTCGCCCCTGACCACCATGCAGACACTCTGGCCATCTTTCTGCACCTGGAATGTCTCCAGAACTTCCTGCCTCAGGGCCTTTGCACGTGCGTGGGGCCACTGTCCTTCCATCAAACCTGTGAAAGCGCCCATCCTCAGAGAGGCTGTCCCTGGTTGCCTGGCTTCCTCACCCCCCACCTCATCGCTTTCTGCCAAGCCATTGTGATGACTGGCACCACAGCTCCTATAGCTTTTGGAGGACGTTTTGTTTGTCATTTGCCCACTTCCTGGCCATCGGTTTGCTGAAGTCGGGGACTTTGCTCCCCTTGTTCAGCACTGTGTTCCCCCTCACCTGGCACGGGCCTGGCACACGGCTGGTGCTCAGGACGTGTGTGCTGAAGGGATGCCCCCCATGTCATGTGACAACCTAGACGAGGTGGATGAAGTGGAGGAAACCGTTGCTTCCTTGCACCAGCGTCTCTCAGGGAGGGCAGGCTGCCTCCTTCCGCTTGGAAATCCAAACCACCAGCCATGTTCAGGAGGCTCCTGTAAGCTGCTCCTGTAAGATCCCTCTCCAGCTTTAACTCCGCCATATTTATCTTCCACCCAGGCCGCTCGTGGGCCCGGGGGAGCCCCCACCCTCCAGGAGCTCGGGGAGTTCAGTTCTGGTCCTGGAGTGGGAGGGCCTGGCAACCAGGCCCTGGGAGCAGGAGACCTTGGGGCTTTCTCCAAGCTTCTCTTGGTCCCCAGGGTCTTTGGTGGCCTCTGCTCAGCAACCTGGGCCCCGGCCTGGGGAGGGGACAAGTCCCTGAGGGAAAGGACTGGAAAGTGTGGCTCCAGGGTCAGAGGTCCTCCTGGGAAGGAGCCCTAAGGGGCACGTAGTTTGCTTGGAAGTTGCCAGGCTCCAATCACCCACAGCCCCCTCCCCAGGGCCCAGCACCCATGGGAGACAGAACCCAGAGAAGCAGGAGGCCACGTCCTCAGAGGAAGCTCAGGCCACTGGAAAGTTGCTTGTAAAAGTTTACCAATGCTCTCTCTCTCTCCCCGACAGGTACCCTCCGGGTCTCCTGGGCTCCTGCTGTCCAGGGAGCACAGGGACGTGGATCCCAGGAGGCCTGATGCCTGGCTGGCCTCACTCTTTCCGAGGTGGGTCCTAAGAGCCAGGAGCTCCTGGAGAATCATACTCTGGGCCCACGAGACCACAGATCTCACTGGATCCAGGCTCTGCTTTCCTCTCACCCACATCTAACCTACCCGGAACAGTGTATTATCATATAGTCAGGAAGTGCTTTCTTGGGTCTGACTGTAGTCTCTCCTGCTTTTATGGAAAAGCATATTTTGAGATGTGGCATCCAAAGGTCACATCCTATCTATATCTTGGATGATAAGGAAATCAGATTTAAAGACTAGACATTTGAGGGCCCGGCATAGGAGAGTAAGGAAGTGTCAGGACACTGGGGAGGAGCTGTTTTCTCTTTTCTCAACTTTCTCCTTGAGCAAGACGCAGCAGGGAAAGTGAGGGCCAAGCGCTTGGGCTCTGGAAGCAGGCAGACGTGGGTGCCTCTGGCTCTGCACCCCACCCTCGTTGCCTCCAGAACCCACAGGTCCACACCTCTAACGGGTGCAATCCAGGTACCAGCCTCAGGGGTAGGACGACCCGAGCTGCAAGCAGGAGCCCAGGAGCGGCCGCGGCTGACGGTGCGGTTAGCACGTAGTGTGCTGGGGACACTGCCCTTCCGCCTCTCCCTCCTCTGGACTTGCCAACCCTGAATGTGCACGTTCTCCCGGCGAGAGTGGAAGGCACGCAGCCCGGGCAAGGATGAGCCTCAGCCCTTACGCCTCCTCCCACTACAGGCCAGCCTGCGTCCCAGGCGCCCGGGCCAGGAGAAACACGCCGCGTGAGACATGCCAAGGAGGGAGTCCTGAGTCGGGGATGAGCAGGAGCCTGGTGAGGTGGGGGCAGGGCAGAGGAGGTGCTGGAGCTGACAATGTCAGGAGCCAGGCAGGCCAAGGAGACTCGCGGGCTGCCCACAGAGAGGCTGCCTCCTATCTCAGGGCCCCGCGTTTCGTGCCTTTTATTTATTTCACATATATTGTCTCCCTGTATTTATTTTTCCTTTTTTTTTTTTTTTTTTAAAGATTTTATTTATTTATTTGAGAGAGAGTGAGCACAAGCTGGGGGGGGGGGCGGAGGGAGAGGGAGCAGCCTCCCTGTTGAGCAAGGAACCGGATGTGGCAGACGCCCAACCGACTGACCCACCCAGGCGTCTCTCCCTTTATTTTTTAAACTGGTGTGGCTTACACAGAGTCAAGTGACCCCCACTTTTGTGTACAGCTCTGTGAATTCTTTGCACATGGACACCTGCGTGACTACCTCTCGGTGTAGGTATAGGACCCCAGCCGCCAGCAGCCCCGCGTGCCTGCACCCAGTCCATACCTCATGTCCCAGGCCCCAGTTCCGACTCTGTCACCACCCACGACAGAAGGCCCCCTTTTATAGCATATTTTGTCACACCGTTTTCACCGTCCTCAAATGAAATTCATAAATCCCCACCTAAATGAGGAAGGGAAATAAAAGAGAGCATTACATATGCACGTGTGTTTATAATACAAGAGCAAGTACGGTGGGGCAGGAGATGAAGGCTCCCACGAGAATATCCCAGACGTGCGGCGCCTGGGTGGCTCAGTCAGGTAAGCGTGTGACTCTTGGTTACGGCTCAGGTTGTGATCTCGGGGTCGTGGGATGGAGCCCTATGCCAGGCTCCACACTTAGCACGGAGTCTGCTGGAGAGTCTCTCTCCCTCTCCCTCTGCCCCCCTGACTCATGCTCTCTCTCAAATAAATAAATCTTTAAAATAGTTGATGAGGTAGTTTACCTTCTTTCTTTCAGAGTAATTTTTTTAATGGATTTTTTTTAAGACTTTATTTATTGGGGCGCCTGGGTGGCTCAGTCGGTTAAGCGTCTGCTTTCGACTCAGGTCGTGATCCCGGGGTCCTGGGATTGAGCCTCACTTTGGGCTCCTTGCTCAGCAGGGAGTCTGCTTCTCCCTCTCGCTCTGCCTGCTGCTCCCCCTGCTTCTGCTCTCTCTCTCTGTCAAAATACATTTGAGCAGGGAGCCCAAAGTGAGGCTCGATCCCAGGACCCCGGGATCATGACCTGAGTCGAAAGCAGACGCTTAACTGACTGAGCCACCCAGGCGCCCCCAGAGTACATCTTTGGCATCCAATGTATACATTTACACACGGTGAATCTCAGTGGAGACTGGCCACATTTCAAGCCCTCCGTGGCAGCACGTGGCCGGCCAGTGGCTTCAGTGATAGAGCAGCTCTATTGTCAACACAGCAGCCAGGAAGTCCTTTTTTTTTTTTTTTTTTGGTTTATTTTAATTCGTTAGTTAACATGCAGTGTTGTATTAGTTTCGGGTGTACAACATAGTGATTCAACACTTCCGTACGTCACCCAGGGCTCACCACAGCAAGTGTCCTCCTTTATCCCCATCATTATAACCCATCTCCCCGCCCACCTCCCCTCTGGTAACCATCAGTTTGTTCTCCAGAGTTAAGAGTCTTTTTCTTGGTTTGTCTCTCTCTCTTTTTTTTGTTCCCTTTGCTCATCTGTTTCGTTTCTGAAATTCCACATATGAATGAAATCACACGGTGTTTGTCTTTCTCTGGCTTATTTACTTAGCGTCATTCTCTCTAGTTCCATCCACGTCCTTGCAAATGGCAAAGTTTCATTCTTTTTGAATGATATGGCTGAGTAATATTCCATTGTGGATACACACCACATCTTCTGTATCCATTCATCTGTCGATGGACACTTGGGCTGCTTCCGTATCTTGGCTGTTGTAAATAATGCTGCTATTAACACAGGGGTGCATGTGGCCCTTTGATTAGGGTTCTCGTATTCTTCGGATAGATAGTGTGTGTGATTGCAGGGTTATATCGTAGTTCTACTTTTAACTTGCTGAGGAACTTGCACAGTTTTCCAGCGTGGCTGCACCAGTTTGCATTCCCTCCAACAGTGCAAGAGGGTTCCCCTTTCTCCACATCCTCACCAACATCTGTTGTTTCTTGTGTTGTTGATTTTAGCCATTCTGACAGGTGTGAGGTGATATCTCCTTGTAGCTTTGATTTGCATTTTCCTGATGATGAGTGATGTTGAGCATCTTTTCAAGTGTCTGTTGGCCATCTGGATGTCTTCTTTGGAGAAATGTCTGTTCATGTCTTCTGCCTATTTTTTTAACTGGATTATTTGTTTCCTGAGGGCTGACTTTCATAAGCTCTCTATATTTTGGATATCGCCCCTTTATCTGATATGTGATTTGCAAATATCTTCCTCTATTCCATAGGTTGCCTTTTCTTTAAGTTTTATTTTTAAGTAAACTTTACACCCAGCGTGGGGCTCAAACTCACAGCCCTGAGATCGAGATCAAGAGTCCCATGCTCCTGGGACTGAGCCAGGCCCTCCACATTCCCATAGGTTGCCTTTTAGTTGTGTTGATTGGTGGTCCTTTTGAAATGCAGGCCGGCGCATATGCCTCCTCTGTTTGGAGCCTGGCAGTGGTTCCTAGCTTCTCTCAGGGTCATTTCAAAGTCCTCGCTGGAGGAACACACCGGAGTCCCTCAGGGCCTTTGCACTCGCTCTCTCCTTGTACCTATAACACTTCCAACCGCGATATCCCCATGGCTTGCTTCCCAGCTTCCTCCAATTCTTTGCTCAAATGTCACATTCTCAAGGAGGCCTGCCCCCCCCGCCCCCCCCCCCCGCCGCGCTCAACTTGAGGCCCCACCCCCACCCTCTCCTTCCTATCTCATCCTTCATCCCTAATTAGTTTTTTTCCAAAGCACTTATTATCTCCTAATATACTGTATAATGTTCTTATTTATTGTGTTTGCTCTCTTTGTCTCCCTTGTGACACGTCAGCTCCAGGAGGGGAGGGATTTTTTTGTCTGTTTTGTTCACGGCTCTATGCCCACAGCTTGGCACATAGTAGCTACTCAACAAATATTATTTGGTTGGATGGATTCACAGATGGACAGATGGATGGACAGACGGATGGATGGATGGATGGATGGATGGATGGATGGATGGATGGATGGACAGAAGGTTGGACAGGCGGGTGGATGGATGGATGGATGGATGGAGGGATGGAGGGATGGACGGATGGACAGACGGATGGACAGCAGATGGACACAGACCTGCCATGTGCCAGGCCAGCCGAGCGGGCAGAGAGCCATTAGTCACACACACAAGCAAGCGGCAGAGCTGGGAAGGCTCCAGGGTGACCACCTTCCCGGTGAATGCAGACATAGCAAGGACAACTGTGGGGGGGGGGTGCGGTCTGGGCCACCCCTCTGGAAGTGTATTTCCTCAGGCCAGTTTCTTGTGGTCTGGGAGGTTTTAAAATAGTCTGTGACTTAAAAACAGAAAATCTCCCGGTCTGCTCAATTAATGTTCACAGTTCATTGTTTAGAATTGCACATAAAATTTTATAACGGGAAATTACGAGAATTCTCTTTGAAGACTTCCCCGAAGGAGCAGATTTGGGAAGAAAAATCCCATTTCTGCTTTCAAGGGATAGGTCCTCTTAGCAGAGTCTGAAATCTTCCCAAGAGATGAGCTGACGGGGGCAGAGGGAAGCAGCAGAAAGCAAGCGCAGGAGCAGTGGGGCTGCGTCCCAGCTGTGTGGATGAACCCCACAGCCGTCGCTAAATCCGTGCTAAGCACTTCCCACACAGTCATCTGCGACTCAGCCCAGCGGTGGACAAAGGAGTGTGCCCATTTGTTAGATTTGAAAACTGAGGTTCAGAAGGATTCTGACCGAGGCCCGTCTCAGGGAAACCACATGGCTTTTGCCTCCCACCCACGAAAGGCCCCAACTTTAGGCTCTGTAAGGTCTCCTGAGCGGAGACACACAGAGTCACAGAGGCCTAGCCCACATCTGTCATATAAAGGTGTCCATTCGCCCCCAGACCACCCCTGCCAGACATAGGGATTGATCACTGCTCCTCAACACCACAATTATTGTCTGAAAAGTACATTGCACAGTATCTTTTGAGTGTATTAAAGTGTTACTTCGCTCAATGCAAAAATTTAAAAAGCACCAGAATTTTCTAAATCCTATTTGGGCATTTCTCTACTTGTTTTCCTTTATCTAGAGACTCAAAAACAACAATGCCCGCATCTCTCTGGACTCACAAAGGACCCAGGTGCGGACTGACCCCAAGCAGACTTCTGTGTCCACAGAGACCTGCCGTGACCTGGGCCAAGTGTCCCCCACTCCGAGCCTCAGTTTCCCTCACAGTACTGACACTCCAGTACGCTCGGATTCTCACTGCTGCCATGAGGAAGCCCCAGGAGGGATGGAAGGGGACCACCCCAAGGCTCACCTTGAGCCCACCCAGCTGACGACACTGTGCCCCAGCAGCCTGTCCTCACAGGGTCTCAGCAGGACTTGCAGTCCCTCTATGTATGCACTTTGGGCCCCCGCTGAGCTCTGAAGTTGGGCTGTACCCACCAGGACTTCTGATAGCCCACCTCGTCCCCACCCCCACTTTAGAGGGCAGTTGTGCCCGCCCCCTTCCCCTCTGCCTCATGCTCACAGAACTTCCTTCCCGGCCAGCGCCCTCCTCTCTGAAGGCTCCTCTGGGTCAGACACTTTTCACTCATTCTTTAAATAATTATTGAGCACCTATTGTGTACAGAGTGCTCAGCAGCTAACAGATTAGGTCTCTGCCCTCCTGGCGCTCAATTCCTGGGGGGTGAGAGAGATGATACATACAAAAGCACATCAATAAGATGACTTTAGAGGAACCTGGGTGCTATGAAAACAGGGTCAAGAGTGACCAGGGAGGCCACTCGGAGCAGAAAACTAAGACTCCAGGATAAGGACGCAGAACTATGAAGATCGAGAGGAAAAGGCAGTGCAAAGGCCCAGGGGCAGCGTCACTAAGCTCTCGGGAGGCATTGCAGGGGTCATCTGGGGCCGCCTACACAGCCGTTGCCCATCTAAGGTGGTAAGTTATGGGGTTTAAATTTTTTTTTTTTGTTAAGTAAGCTCTACACCCAATGTGGAGCTTGAAGGCACAACCCCACGATCAAGAGTTGCCTTCTCTACCGACCGAGGCAGCCAGGCACCCCAGTGGTCAGTTGTTTTGTCCACAAGGCTCACCATCCCGGCAGACCAAGGCAGGGCAGTCACAGAGGGCCAAAGGCCACCGGCAAACTGGGCTGTGGAGCCAGCTAGACGTGGCTTCACGGCCAGGCTCTCCTAACTAACCAGCTTTGCTGCACGTTACCAAACCCTCTGAGCCCCAGTTTGCTCCTGTGCAGCAGGCCTTTAGGCTCTTTCTGCAAGTGTGCCTCACGGGGGGAGCTGAGTGGCCTCCAGAGGGCTGGGCTGTTTCTACTCCTTCTCCAAGCTCCGCGCTCTGTGGTTCCAGAACAGAGAACCCAAATGGTGAGACAAAGCGCCCAGGACTCGTACAACAGAGGCTGCCGTCTGGAGCCCCCACAGAGCTTCCCAGGGAACTCAGTGAGGACACAGCCCCCAGGGCACCCCTTCCCTCTTTACACATTTACCTCTGGGCTCACCCATCGCTCTTACCAAAATAAAAGCGTGTCCTCTCCCTGTTGAAACTTGCTCTCTCTGTCCCTCTGACTTGCCCATTTTGTCAGAGCCACAGAACCCATATTTCGCTTTCCCACCAACTCCACTATAAGCAAAGCAATAGTGCAAACCCAATAACCAACAGCTCAGGGTGTTCAGCTTCGGGGCCAGACAGGCAATAGAGAGCAGTAGGGTCTGCAGCGAACTGGAGTATGCACGGGCTCTATCTTGTAGGGCCGGGGGGCTGCTTCTTGTTTCCAGCCGACTTGCAGTGAAAACATCAGCCTCTGTAACCCGGGTTCCGATCATACAGTAAAAGCCAGACATCCTGAAGTGCGTGGGAAATCTCATTTCTTAAGCTGAGCAACCGACTCGGACACCGTACAGTCATGGCTCAGGCCAAAGAAAACATGTCTGTAAGCCAGATTGTTTCCAGAGCACAGAAGGAAGGGTGAGTTCGTTCCGACCTACCAGGGATGAGTCAGGCTGGAAACCCAAGGTCGAGGGAGGGTCTCTGGCTGGTGAGATGGGGTGTCAGAGATGGGGAGCGACGGAGCAAAGGCCTGGTGGCCAGACCACGTCTGCTGTGGCCACGGCTGGCCAGCTGGCCATCAGTATGGCTGTAATAGCCAGAGCGCGCCTGGAGGAACTGGCCCCAAAGACAGGCCAAGGAATCCAGAATTTATCCTGTCTGGCTTTTGCCTTCCTGGGAGGGTTTCTAAATCTTTAGGTTTTAAGGAGAAAAAGCCTAGTGGACTTTTGCTAAATCCTTAGCCGTGCCCCTCCTTCCTCCACCAGAAATCTAGGCACCCCTTCCCTCTGGTAATCTCCATAGCTCACTCATAAATTATGAGCATGTTCATTTGCATGTCAGAAGCTCCGCCAAGAAATTAGATAAAATTGATCCGCCACAATTTATTCTCTCTATTTTTCCAAGAAATGGCCTCCCTCCCATGTTTTATTCATGTAGACACCCAGCTCTCTCTTTTATCTCCAACTCTCAGTAACATTTTCAATTTACTCAATTTATAGCTGCAAGACGCCCTTGGGCTGGGCAGGAGGGGAGGCCACCCAGAATGGGCCGCAGCTCTCCCGCTCCGGCGGCCGCTGCTCTGGGTTGTCTCTGCCACCGGCGCTCTGAAGCGAGACGGAAGGTGGTTCCAGCAAGATCTCGCCAGCCCTGGGCTCAGGAGAAAGGTTTCCGGGGGCAGCCCGTAAAGACGGCTCTGAGCACTAATGAGGAGGGCCTCTGCTCCAGGGTGAGCTGAGCTGGGAGCCTGGGTCTCTGCTGACTCTGGAGGAGATTCCAGCAGCTGCTGGGGCCTCAGGGAGGGAGGCCCACCTTTGGCCTGACACAGGGGGCATCTGCTGGGGAGAGAAATGCCTGCCTCTGACAGCCTGGCCTGTCTTCACATGCTGAGACGCCTTCTCAAAGAAAGAAGTTGAAAAAGGATATTTTCACATCTTCAGCGTCTCCTTTAGAGAAAAGCAGATTTCTGGAAGACACATGGGTTGGGTTTACCTTTTTATTCAGAGCTGTCTTCCTCTCTGAGAGGCACAAGTTTGACACCCGTCCAGCGACAACCCCCTCCCGCAGGCCGACTTCTGGAAGCAGAGGTTGCAAACTCGAATGCCCTCCAGGGCCGTGCAGGTAGGAGTGGCTTAAGGTGACAGGGCTTGGTGGGGATTGTGGCAAACAGGGGAGGAGCCTTTCGAGAAGGGTAGCCCCCTGTCCAGCCGACTGTTGCCATGAGGAAATGATGAAGGCCTGCTCCTGCCAGAGCTTCAAGTGTTTCCAGAGACTCCAGAAGTCCAGATCATATGTGAATTTGTCTAGGTTTCAAGGATGGCAGGTTTTTTCTTGTTAAACATCCTGTCACCAAAACAACTCATAACTATGACAGTCATTTCTGCTGCGACCCGCCATCCACACTAGACTTGAGATTAAAGAGCATGTCCTATTTATCTGCGTGGCACGGCCTAGCCCTGTACCTGGTATACACCAGGTACCCAGAAAATAAGTGTCAATGGAGGTCAAACTCCTCGTGGCAGAAGCTGCTCTTTACTTTCCCCCCAGTCATTCTTCCTGTACTCTTTGAAGTTATCAAACCTTCGTTTTTAGCTGGCCATAAAAATTATGGCTTAAAAGACACATTTCTCAGCCTCCCTTGCAGCCAGGGACTATGTTCCAGCCAGTGAGAAGGGAGCATTACTGTTGAGCGGGACTTCTGGGAAAGATGTTGAAAAAGAACTGACAGAGCTGAGAGGAGCCCCTGTTTGGTCTTCTGCGTTTTCACCTTTCTATGATCCTGGTCATGATGGCTGGAGCTCTGGCAGCCATATTGGACCATGCAGTGACAGGAGGATGGAAACCAATACCAAGGTTGGTGGAGCAGAAAAGAAGGAGCCTGGGTCACTGATGGTAGAGCTGTCCTCCCACCATGGGCTGTTCATGTTTGGACTTGTTTTACAAGAGAGAAACTAACTTTATCATCTTTAAGCCACGATCATTTTGAGGTTTTCTTTTATATGCAGCTAAACCAAATCCTAGCTTATGTACCTGTTTCCAAGGTATGACTGACTGCTCAGTACCACATCCACAATTCTCCACCTGGGGAAAGAAGGGGAGAATCTAACTCATTAGCTTTACCCTTTCCAAGTAAATCCCATGGGATGGGCTAAAGACAGGGAGACTCAAGACAGTCTGTAGACCCTCTGGGATCCTTCTGGGTTCTCTATTCACAGGAGGCCCAGGGAAACCACCATCTTTGGTGGGAACATTATGGTGACCTTAACTCACTAGTGATCTGCCTGGTGTGGTTTAGGTATGTGTCTACACGGGGGCAAGCAGATGGACCAAACGGCTCTGGATGGTCCAGATTTGATGAGAATGGAGAGACAATTACTGGGGAAGACTGCTTTCCTATGTGGTATCCTCCTAAGCTTAGGACAGATCCATTGCCTGGGCCCCCTTCCCCAGCGGGGTAATCAGTGTCCCCAAAAGAAACTGGCCCAGGTTTCTGAGGCCTGAGGCTTCCCCCCATACGCAGGGCTGTGGGCAGTGCTTTGGCAGAGCCTCTCCAGAGTACAGCACAGAGCCTGTTTCTCCATCCCTGCTGGGCCCTGTGCATGACCACACTCTGTATGGCCTGGGACAGGAGAGTAGGAAGCTCATATCCCATGTTCAGAAACAGCAAAGGCCCACAGCACAAAGGCACTGCAAGGAGCTCAGACCTAGGGGCGCCTGGGTGGCTCAGTCGGTTAAGCATCTGCCTTCGGCTCAGGTCATGATCCCAGGGTCCTGGAATCCAACCCCGAGTCGAGTCAGGCTCCCTGCTCAGCGGGGTGTCTGCTTACTTCTCCCTCTCCCTCTGCCTGCTACTCCGCCTGCTTGTGCTCTCCCTCTCTGTCAAATAATAAAATCTTTTAAAAAAGAAAAAAAAAAAAAGCAGCTCAGACCTAGAGCCTAGGGTCCCACCCGGATCTCAGCTCCACCATTTTCTAGGTGGGTGATCTTGGGCTTGTTAGTGATTTTGGCCACAAGTAACAGAAGACCCAACTCAAAACGGCTTAAGCAATGAGAACTTATTTTTTTTAAGTAGGCTCCATTCCCAGCGTGGAGCCCAATGCAGTGCTTGAACTCACGACCCTGAGATCAAGACTTGAGCTGAGATCATGAGTCAGAGCTTAATTAACTGAGCCACCCAGACACCCCAAACTTTTTTTGTCTTGAATAACCAAAAGCTCCAAGGTAGAAGGCTCCAGGCTTGGCTAATTCAGCAACTTGACCACGTCATCAGGGGGCACATTCCTTTTCTCTTTCTGCTCTGCTTGTTATGGTAAACTGGAACAATGGCCCCATACCCCCTCATCCATGCCCTCTGCCCTGTGACCTGGCAGTGGCTACGTTCCCAGAGGAGTCACCAGCTCTGCCCCCTTTGACACTGGGCTCAGCCAGGTGGCTTGCTTTATAATAGTACCCAGATGTAGGCAGAGGCTTGAAATGGGCAAGCACACGGGGGTTTGTCCTTTGCACCTCTGCCGTGGCCCTGAGAACCTGCCGGAGGATAAGAGATGTGGGGCAGATCTGAGCCAGCCTAGATCAGCTGACTCCAGCCACATGAGCAACAAATGCTTCTTGCTAAATTCTTCTCACGGTTTGAGGTTGTTTGTTACGCAGTGTTATTGGGGCCACAGATAACTGATACACATCCTCAACATATTGACTTGCACCTTAAGCTGACTCTCTTCACGGCTCTAATGGCTACCACAGTTCCAGAAATCACATGTAGCCAACAATGACCTGAGGCAAAAGATAAAAGGGAGTCACCCTAACATAGGTCTTTTTATCAAAGCAAGGAAAACCTCCCTACCAGCCCCCAATGGGCTTCTCAATTAGCCTGCATCTCCTGTCCATGCTCAAGGCTGGGCAAGGGGAGGAGATCAACATGCCTTGGTCAGTCAAAAATCACTCCCCAGGCTATGGAGTGACCCACTTCCATTGGGAGGAAAGACAAACAAAGTGGGGGTGAAGAAGGGTATGTGTTGGTACAAGGGGAACGGATGGCTGTAGGTCAGGCAACCAACAGCATCTCCCACACACAGTGTCTTGGAGACTCAGTTTTCCCATCTGTCAAATGGAAATAATACCTGCTCCACCCACTTCTCGAAGTAAAATGAGAGCATACATGTGCAAACAGCATAGCAGATATTAGGATTATATGACTATAATAGAGACAGCCCAAACGTCCATCAGATATTAGTTCCATCCCTTGAAAGAGTTTCTAATGGGGACTAGAAACCATACTAGACTCTTTCCCTAGCCTTTCCCCCACCCCATTGGTGACAGTCTGGTTGAGTTGCTTATGTTGCAGTTTGTCCAACAGGACCTGTTCTCCTTTGGGCACAGCACCTCACTGCCATCATCTGCAGAAAGGGGAGGGGGTGGTGACCAGGGAGGAACCAGACACAGGCTGGCCTTTGCTGGTAGGGACAGGTCCGCAGGGACAGTACCTTGTGGGGTACCGGGGGCAGGGTGGTGCCCTTTCCAGAAGAGGGAGTGGTGGGGCAGAGCCCCTGAGGGAGCCCTTATGAAGCAGGCACCCTCCTCAGGCATCCATGCCATCAACAGGTTTCAAAGGAGAGGGAACCCCAGGCATGAGAGGTTCTCTAGGGACCAGCCGCCCCAACCCACTGTCCTTCTGGTGTGGACCCCTGGGAATCCAGAAGTTTCTTCACCAGGGTGATGGCAAGGGCTGGATGTCTATAAAATTCATTTTCGTATGTGCTTCAGCTCACACCATAAACAGGTGCAAAGTAAGGTTAGGGCTGAGGAAGATGATTCGTGAATAAAGTCAGCAAAGCCAAGCCCTGAAACCATTGCTACAGGTCTCAGTCCTGACCCCCCTTCCCCCATTACCGCTCAGTCGGGGACAAAGGCATAGACTTTTCAGGGTGAGAGTGTTGTTACTGCAGGTCCCTGACATAACACATGAGCTTGTGGGGTGCTTTCCACTTGGCGAGCAAGCGCACACTGGAACCAGGCTATTGGCTACGGCACTGTGCGGGCACTTGTATGTCTGCTGGTAGGGGACTGGCTAGCAGAGCACAGACCGTCTGCACAGTGGCTTTTTTTGTTAATAAATAATAGCTTTGTTATTATTATTCACAGTATAGCGTAAGTCTCCCCTTCCTGTCATCCCAACTCTGAAGGATCTACCAAACGGACACACAAGAACCCCTTCTGTTTTTCTCTCCTACCCACCTCGCCCCTTTCTTTCCCCCCCCCGCACCGCCCCCCTTTCCTTAGCCCCGCCCCCTGACCCCTCCCTTAGCCCCACCCATCAGACCTGCAGTGGGGCAGCCCTCGCTTTTGGCGTAGTTTTGTGGAATGGCAACGAAACCCGCGTGTTTGCGGGTAGGCACCGAAACGGAAGAGGCCCCGCTCTAGGAATGGACATCGAAGAGCTCCAAGGTGTAGGCCTAACGGAGCAAAAAAACAAGTCCAGAACGTGTGTGCGCAAATGCGAGTGCAAGCCACGAACCTCTCTGGAGGGATACACCCAAGAAGCTGCTAAGAGGCTGCCTCTTGGGGGAGCAAGGAGCAGGGGTCCAAGGGCAGGAAGGAAACCTATTCTATATCTGAGAGCCTGTTTTTCAAAAACCATTATTTGAAAATGTCATGTGAGGATTTTCCCTGTTTAAAATAGTCTTATTTTCCAAAGTGTTTTAACCACTCCTTTTTTTTTTTTTTAAGATTTTATTTATTCATTTGACAGACACAGCCAGCGAGAGAGGGAACACAAGCAGGGGGAGTGGGAGAGGAAGAACCAGGCTCCTAGCGGAGGAGCCTGATGTGGGGCTCGATCCCAGGACTCCAGGATCACGCCCTGAGCTGAAGGCAGACGCTTAACGACTGAGCCACCCAGGTGCCCCTCTCTCTTTTTTTTTTCCCCCAAGATTTTATTTATTCATCTGAGAGAGGGAGAGACAGAGAGCACAGGCAGGGGGAGAAGCAGAGGGAGAGAGAGAAGACTCCTCACTGAGCTCCATCCCAGGACCAGAGATTGTGACCTGAGCTGAAGGCAGACACTTAACCAGCTGAGCCACCCACGCACCCCAACCACTCCTCTCTTCATCTCATCAAACCCTCCCTGTGGGTAGGTATGGTTATCCCTATTTAAAAGAAAAGAAGCCTGAGTCCCCAAGACCGAGTGACTGGCCCATGGACCCCAGGAAGACTCCAGGAGTCAGGCCTGGACCAGCACCAGCCTCCTCGCTCTCCTTCGGGAAGGCTTCCCAGCGTCGGCATGGCAGCTACCTCCGGCGTGAGACCCTCTCTGGCCAGCTTTCCCAGCTGCCAGCAGCCTGGCTTGCAGGCGCCCTCCAGTCTGGGCACTGGGGGGCTGGGATGCTGAGCCAGGGACCGTTGAGCCCCTAAGAGGGTCCACATCAGACCAGACTGACCCAGCTCAGTGGCAAGGCCTCCACTAGCCCGCCAACCCTGTTCCCATCATAGTGCATTGCTTATAAAATACATTCTTAAAACGCCTGTCACATTTTATCTGATGTTTAAAATTGATTTTCTTTTTGGATGACACACAATATGAACCGGCTGCTCAATGATCTCTTTATCAACCATAGACTCCAGCATGATGCTCATCAGACATGTCTGGACGCTGGGAGCAGGCCTGGAACTGGCCCAGACGCGGGGTTCCGGGAAGGCTTTGAACCTGGTGTGAGCGTGGGCCAGGGGAACTGCCCAGAGGGTTTTCCAGTGACAAACAGGGCTCCTATCTGCTTGCTGAGGCTGCTGAAATGTTCTTATTGCAATATTCGTGCAAGAAAGGCAGCTCAGAGCCCCCAAACACCCACCGAATCCAAATGTGTATTGAGCAGCTACTAAGAACCAGGGTCTGCTCTTGGCACTATCGGCCTGTCACTCCCTTTACTCTATATAACAGCCAGTAAGGCTTGAATAACTTCTTTTGATTTCTAGAATGAGTCTCCTTGAAGCTAGCACAAGTCACGTTGCAGGGGGGAGGATGAGGGGGGCGTCCCAGAGTGACAAGGAAGACAGACTCTCGTGGGAACTCCCTGGTTTCTTCAACAAATATCTGGTGAAGGTCTGTGACGAGTCAGGCACCACTCTGGGTGCTGTGGTTACAACGGAAAACAAAGTGGAAAAAAAAAAAAATCCACCCTGGAGTGGTAGGCACTTTACTTTTTTAATATCAAAGTTGAATTTTATTGTTTTAATTGAAGTGTAATTAACAGTGTTATATTAGTTTCTGGTGTACAGTATAGTGATTCAACAATTCAATACATTACCCAGTGCTTATTGTGGTAAGTGTCCTCTTAATCCTCTTCACCTATCCCCCCCGCACTGCCTCTCCCCACCAGTTTGTTCTGTTTAAGAGTCTATTTTGGGGGCGCCTGGGTGGCTCAGTTGGTTAAGCATCTGCCTTCAGGTCAGGTCATGATCCCAGGGTCCTGGGATGGAGTCCTGCATCGGGGTCCCTGCTCAGCTGGGAGCCTGCTTCTCCCTTTCCCTCCCATTCTGCCTACTTGTGTTCTCTCTCCCTCCGTCAAACAGATAAAATCTTTTTTTTTTTTTAAAGAGTCTTGTCTTTTTTCTTCATTTGTTTTGTTTCTTAAATTCCACATGTGAGTGAAATCATATGGTATTTGTTTTTGTCTGACTTATTTCACTTAGCATAATACCCTCTAGGTCCATCCAGGTCACAAATGGCAAGATTTCATTTCTTTTTATAGCTGAGAAATATTCCATTGTGTGTGTGTGTGTACATGTATATATCACATCTTCTTTATTCATTTGTCTATCAATGGACATGTGGGCTGCTTCTATATCTTGGCTATTGTAAATAATACTGCAATAAACATCAGGGTACATGTATCTTTTCCAGTTAGTGTTTTCATTTTCTTTGCGTAAATACCCAGTAGTGCAAGTACTGGGTCATTTGGTCATTGAATTTTAATTTTTTGAGGAACCTCCATGTGTTTTCCACTGTGGCTGCACTGGCTCCATTCCCACCAACAGTGCAGGAGGGTTCCCCTTTCTCCACCTCCTCACCAACACTTGTTATTTCTTGTGTTTTTGATCTCAGCCATTCTGATATCTTTCTGTGGTTCTCCTTTGCATTTCGAGCGGTGGGCAGTTTCAGCAGGTTGATCACAGAAGGCTCTAGCAAGGAGGCACCATCAGATCTGAAGGACAGCAGGAGCCAGGCAGAGGAGGACCTGGAGTATAAAGAGTGGAGACAGCCTGGCCAAGGCGGTATTGGTCCCAAGCCACAGCATCAACGGTGGCCAGCCTGTGACTGGCTGCCCTGCGTCAGGAGCCTGCCCGTGGTCCAATCAGCAGTGGCCAGGGGCATGTTCCTCAGGGGCAGAGCTGATTCAGTGGGGGGGCTGTGGGTAGCCCCGCCGCCAGGAAAGAGCACTTCCTTCTACAAACAGACCCTCAGAGGGCTTACATCAGAGGCTGCGCCATCAAATATGGCCCACGGAAACATTTTCTTTGCCTTGCCGGTGTGTTGTTTTAATTGAGCCAACACTTAACATGGGAAATCTCCTATGGTTTTTAAAAATTCTCCTGAAAATAATCATCAGATCTGACAACTCTGGCCACTCATTTTTTCTGCCGGGTACCAGGAGGCTAAAGTAACGAACCCTTCCGGTAGGGTTCAGCTGGGGCTCCGTCTGTGCTACCCAAGGGACTCTTCTGCTGCCGCCTAAACCCTGTGACCCTATGATGGGCAAAGTTGATCCAGTGGTTTGTCCAGGATCATAGAGGAGCTGCTGGGAGCCAGGACAGGGCCTCCGATCTCCCGGGATGCTGTTTGGTTGTGCGTCCTGCCACTGTCCCCCATCAGCCTTGGCAGTTGTTCCACGGTGCCCTGACTCCATCCTGCCACCAAAGGATGCCCTGAACTGACAGCAAAAGGGCAGGCTCCCAGTGGGCTCCCCCCTACTTCTGCTGGTGACATGTCATTCTTGCTGGCTTAGAGCTGTTTTGAGTCCTCTAATCCCTTCCCCCTGAGCTACTAAAACTTATTTCTTCAGTAGTTTTTCTGAGCAGAAAGCCTAAGAACCCTTGGGATAAGCTTAGGATCTGGGGAGCAGGGCTATGATTATCTCTCCTCTTGGTGTCCCCCAAGTCTGAGCACTGTGCCCGGCTCAAAGGCCCAGCCTGAACGGTGACTGAGGAATGGGCCACTGCTGCACGCAAGTCCAGAGACCTCACCGAGGAACCCAGAATGAACACCTTTCCCTCCAGCAAAGGGCTAGAGGTGGAGTTCAGGGGAACAGTGGGGCTGGGGCCTCCACTTTCCCAGGCAGGTGGGCTTAGGGCAGGGGTTGAGGAGGGTGGGATGGCTTCAGTCTTCAGACTGGCTCCAGACTATGACCATGGGGGCTCCCTGCCCGGGAAGTCGCAGGCAGCCAGATCAGCTTGGTTCCTGCAGGAGGCCATAGATCTGTAGTAAAGGAGCAAGGTGAATTTCCAGGGGAAGGGAGGAGCAAGCCACTGGTGTGGCCTCAGGTACTGCTCAGATGCCTGCCTGTGCACCCTTGCGTTTAGAACCAAGCTCTCCACTCAGCAAGCCTCTCCTTGAGGGAGCAGACAGACGCTTGAGGGCTCCTCTGTGCCCCTCGTTCCTGCCTGCCTGCCTTCAGGGAACATTTGTTGAGCGCCTACTATGCAGTTGGCACTGACCTGGCTTGCAGGACTCAGAGTTGCCCATGGCCACTGGCGACAGCAACAGCCATGAGATTTAGAACAGAACAGACCTGGGAAACATGACTGAGGGTCCTGGTGGTCAGGGAAGGCCTCACAGAAGTCACACTGAAGCTGACACAAAGGATGAAGAGGCGTTGGCTGCGCAGAGTAGAGGAGGGTCAGGCAGAGGCAGAGCATGACGGTCCAAAGGCAAGGCAAGGGTTCGGGAGACCCGGAGGCAGTCCAGGGGGCTGGAAGTGAAGGGGAGGGAAGAGGGGGAAGCAGGTGACCACATGTGAAGAAGGTGGGCAGGGCCTCACAGAGGCAGGTAAAGGCCTGGACTCTGTCCTGAGACGGTGGGAGTCATGGAAAGCTTTCCAGCCGGGGGCCGGCTTGGGGACTGGGAAAAGGCCCTGGCACTGCAGGTGGAGGACAGGCTGGAGGGGGCCAGCAGGGAGTCAGGAACCCCCATGCAGGGACTCCAACATGTGTGCCACGACCTGGGGCAGTGTGTGCAGGGGGGAATGTAAGAAATATCAGGGGTCCCCTGGAGCCCCAGGTGACATCATGAGGTCTGTCCCAGCGGATGAGTCTGGGTTGGTGAGGCTTTTCCTAATTCTGTTGTGAAAATCCATCATCACCCTGGGAAATCAAGGGCCCTTCAAAGGCCCAAGCTGGAGCTCACGTTAATCTGGGCAGACACCCTCTCGCGGCTGCATGTCCAGCTTGTGTCACTTTAAAATTCTCTTTGTTTTAGCCATCTGAGAGCCTGGGCTGCTGGGGTCAGGGAATCCACAAAAGACTCAATGTAGGCAGGGACTGGGGTCTGGGAAGCTGGATGCTGGGCCCAAGGAGAACCTACTGCTGAAAGGCCGGTCCACAAGGAACACCCAGCATCCCCCCGGCCCTCGGCATCCTGCTGCCCACCAGCACTGGTGGTGGCGGCTGTGGAGCTGGGAGCCGGCTGTTAGGGAGCGGGCGGGAGGCACTGAGTCTCCCAGCACCGCCTCTGCTGGAACGTCTCAGAGATCTGCCTCTGTGCCTTCCACACAGAGCCGTGTGGTGGCTCCAAAGGTTTCTCAGGTCTGAAGGGTTTCCCTGGGCAGTGGCTAGGCTTAGGAGTGGCTTGGAGCAACTTAAACCTATCCCAAATCAACAGCTCCTCCAGCCACCTCAAGTAAATACATAACCCAGATAGTGTCCCTGTTCTTCAGCTTCGGGACCGGCCCCCAGGCCCCACTCACAGCCAGACTGCCAACCTCCAAGCCTGCCCCTGCTGGATGACCTGACACAAACATGGGGTTGGCTGGGCTCCTCTGAACCAGACCACAGGTGAAGTTCTGGGGAGTCAGGCTCAGCCCACGGGTTTCCAGCTTGTCCTGAGGTGGTCATGGTCTTGGAGGCAGCCTGGCACCTCCGTCCCCTCCCACCAGCATCCTCATACACCCATTGTGTCCCAGGCTTCAGAAGTCACAGTCTGCCCCCTTCTGGTGGCTGGGAATTCTCAGCAAGCCGCTGGCTGGCAGGAACTCCACCCAGCACAGATGATGGGGTGAAGGTGCTGGGCTGAACCCGCCTTGGCACTGCCTCCTGGGTGCCCCTCCCAAGGTCTGACTGAGGGGACAGGGGCTGGAACCCATGACAAAGGCCTGAAATGTAAGCCTTTGACCTTCCCTCCAGCTGTTGTTATGCATGGGCCATAGGAACAGCATGGAAAGGAGCGATATTCTCCATCTTGAAACTTGTGTCCCATTACAAGGCCAGGCTGCCTTTGGTGACCTATAAATTAATTTTTAAGAAGAAAAATGCTAATTACAGTTCAATTTCACAATCGTGTGTGTGAGGAGCATTCGTTGGTTAAATCTGTTCCTATTAAGCAGACTACAATGGTAGAGATTTGTTTCAATGCTTTCTCACTCTGTAACATATGGAAGCCACAAAACATATGGTTGCACACTGTGCGGGACCAAATACCAACTGGAGGGCTTGCGTCTCAGTGAGGTCTGGAGCCTGGGGCAGGATCCGCATTGCCTCTGCACCCTCAGAGGGACCAGAGCTCTGGGGTCAGCACATCTCAAGAGCAATCTTCTTGCCGTGTAGCATTCGGCAAGTGACTTAACCGCACTGTGCCTCAGTTTCTTCATCTGTAAATGGGGCTAATAAAGCAGCCGTGTCGATCCAGTAGCAGAGCAGATTAGATGAAACCGCACACATAAAGTGTGTAGCCCAAGGCGATTGTCCAGTGAGCAGGGCCTGTGTTAGCTCCGCATGCTAACCCACCAGTGCTTTCCCTGGCACACCAAGGGCCAGGCTTGTGATCTTCTTGCCATGGGTGAGGCCGCTGGAGCTCAAAGAGGCCCAAGCAAATCACTGGATCGTTGCAGGGCCACAGTGCCTTCCTTTATTTCTGGACTCCAAGTCCAGTGCTCTTCCCATGTCCAGATTTCCAGGTGATCCTGTCTCCTGCTGGCCTGCTTTCCTTTTTTCATTCAGCTCACTGAGCAGCTGGCAAGTAGCAGGCAGGGTACCAGAGCTTGTCAGGGCGGGCAACTGGCCTCTAGCTCTCCCCGGACCCCATTCTCCTGAAGGAGACAGACCGACAGACGTCGCCCAAGCAGCCGCGGGCCCGGGAAGCACTGCTCCACGATACACTGCTCCAGTAACACCACAAGGCAGGGATACAGGTGGGTAATGGGGCTCAGAGGGCTTTAAGGTCAGCCCCAGGGATGAGTGTTGGGAGTTAGGAGGGAGTAATGGGAAAGGCTCAGGTTTTAGGAAAGAGAGAGAAAGGCTTCTTTCCTGAGAGTCTGGAGTTGGTCTTTCCAGAACCAGGTCTGCGCATACAGCCCTCTGCAGTTCTTAAGAGGATGCCAGTTTGGCCTCTTTCACTTTTAGGTGACACCACTCAAACTGGCTCAAGTATAAAAGGGGATTTCTGGGCTCACGGAACTGAAAATGCCAAGGCATGGCTGCCTTCCAGGTACCGCCCAGGGCCTGACAATCGCGTCAGACCCCAGGTTCTCTGCCACCTCTTGCCTGCGCTCTCTGTAGCGGCTCATTCTCAAGCATCCCACGCCCGCCGTCAGGTGCTACTTCCCAATCCCTGCTCCAGAACAACAGCCTATACTGGGCAACCCCACCAGAAAGGCCTCCCGCACTGGGTCTCAGTGAGTTCTAGCGAAGTCCTGGGGAGGACTCTCACTGGGCCAGCTGGAGTCCCGGCCTGCCTTTGAACCAATCACAGAGGCCACGCCAGTGGGATATGCTGATTGGCCAGGATCAGGTCACATGACCCCCACATGTGGCTGGGGCCCTCGAGGAGTCAGTTCCTTGGGCTGGGAGTTGGGGAGGGGTGGTTCTCCAAAGGGCTATCAAGGCAGAGTCCCCAGGTGAAACCAACAGTTGTCTACTGCAAAGGTGACGGTTTTTGTTATCTCAGGGTTTATTTTTTTTCCCCTCTCTCACTTTCATGCCCAAAAGCTGCTATTTTATGCCAAACACAAAGAAAAGTTACCAGCAGCAGTCTGGTGACGTGGACTGACGCTACCCAAGGCCCCTGTATATACTGGCTGCTTGGAAAAGGCCCCAGAGTGGAGAGAAGCTGCCACTGCTCAGTCTCCAGTCCTAGAACACCAGGCTTTTGCCTTGCACAGATCTGAGGCAGCCACGACACCCCCAGCTCCCCAGACAGAGGAGGCCTTAGCTCCCAGTACCCACCACCCTTGGCAACCTGCGACCACCAGCCCCCAACATGGATTCGTCTTCTACTCCAAGAAGCAGTTCAGAGTACACTGTGCTTCTAGGAAAAAGAATGATCGAAGATACATGCTTTCTCACAAGACACATTAAGTGTATGAGACTAGGATGTGCTTTACATTATCCTGCACCTTCCAGATCCTCCTCTCCCCAAATCGTTCATGAGGTAGATGAGCAAAGTAGGGTATACTTTTTTTAAACTGATTGTTCTGATTGTCTATGTGGAAATCCAAAAGAATCAACAGAAAAGCTCCTAGAACTAATGAACCATTATAGCAAGGTTGTAGGGTACAAGGTTAATATACAAGTCAATTGTTTTCCTCCATATCAGCAATAAACAAGTGGAATTTAAAATTAAAAACACAAAGGAGCGCCTGGGTGGCTCAGCTGGTTGAGTATCTGACTCCTGATCTCAGCTCAGGACTTGGTCTCGGGGTTGTGAGGTCAGGGCCTGCATTGGGCTCCACACTGCGTGTGGAGCCTACTTAAATTAAAAAAAGGAAAAATTAAAAACACAAAAACAATTTGTTGGCAACTCCCAAAAAAGAAATACTTCAATATAAACCTAACAAAATACAGACAAGATCTATATGAGGAAAACTACAACATTCTGATAAAAGAAATCAAAGAAGGTCTAAATATATGGAGAGACAGTCCATGTTTGTAACCAGAAAGATGCAATATTGTCCAGATGTCAGTTCTTCCCAACTTGATCTATATATTCAATATAATCACAATAAGCATTTTCCTGGATATCAACAAACGGATTCTAAAGTTTATGTGGAGAGGCAGAAGATCCAGAAAAGCCAACTCAATACTGAAGAAGAAGAACGAAATTGGAGGACTGGCACTACTCAACTTCAAGACAAACCATGAAGCACCAGGGATCAAGACACGGTGGTACTGGTGAAAGAATGGACAAACAGATGCATGGAATGGAAGAGAGAGCCCAGGAACAGAACCGCGTAAATACAGTCAACTGATCTTTGACAAAGGAACAATACAATGAAGAAAAGATAGTCTTTTCAACAAATGGTTCTGGAACAACCACATGTTCACACACAGAAAAATGCGACACAGACCTTAACCATTCACAAAAATTAACTCAAAATGGATCAGCAACTTAAATGTAAAATCCAAAATTATAAAACTCCTAGAAGGTAACATAAGGGAAAACCTAGAGGACCACAGGTATGGCGATGACTTTTTAGATACAACATCGAAGGTACAATCCTTGAAAGAAATAATTTCTTTCTTTTTTTTTTTTTTTGAGATTGTATTTATTGTCAGTGAGAGAGAGAGCACATGCACAAAAGCAGGGGGAGTGGCAGGCAGAGGGAGAAGCAGGCTCCCCACTGAGTGGGGCTCTATTCCAGGACCCAGGGATCATGACCTGAGCCAAAGTCAGGCACTTAACCAACTGAGCCATCCAGGCATCCCAAAAGAAATAATTTCTAAGCTGGATTTCATTAAAGAGAATGAAAAAACAAGCCACAGGCTGGGAGAAAATCTTTGCAAAAAACACATCTGATAAGGACCGTTATCCAAAATATACAAAGAACTCTTAAAAGTCAACAACAAGAAAATGAACAACCCCATTAAAAAGTGGGCCAAAAACTTTCCAGACACCTCACCAAAGAAGCAAATGGGAAATAACACAGGAAAAGATGCTCTATCACACTTCTTGATTGCAGACTATATTAGAAAGCTGTAGTCATCAAAATAGTACGGTACTGGCATAAAGACTGACACATAGACCAATGGAACAGAATAAAGAGCCCCCCAAATAAACACCTGTGTATACGGTCAATTTGACAAAGGGGCCAAGAATATTCAATAAGGAAAGGAAAGTCTCTTCAATAAATGGTACTGGGAAAACTGGATATTCACATGCAAAAGAATGAAATTGGACTACTCACAAAAAGTAACTCAAGATGGATGAAAGACTTAAATGTAAGACCTGAAATTATCAAACCCCTAGAAGGAAACATGGTGGGAAACTCCTTGCCATTGGTCTTGGCAACAAGTTTTTTGGACAGGACATCAAAAGCACAAGCAACAAAAGCAGAAATAAACAAGTGGGACTACATCAAACTGAAAAGCTGCAGAGCAAAGGAAATAATCAACAAAATGAAATGACAATCTACAGAATGAGAGAAACTATTGGCAAACCATGTATCTGATAAGGGAATAATAGTCAAAAAATATAAGGAACTCATACAACTGAAACACAAAAACAAAAACAAAAACTCAATTTAAAAATAGGCAAAGAATCAGAATAGGCACTTTTCCAAAAAGACACATAGATGGCCAACAGGTACATGAAAGGTGCTCAACATCACCATCATCAGGGAAACGCAAATCAAAACCACAACGAGATATCACCTCACACCTGTGAGAATTGCTATTATCAAAAATGTAAAGAAATATGGGGGACCTGGGTGGCTCAGTCATTAAGCGACTGCCTTTGGCTCAGGTCATGATCCCAGGGTCCTGGGATTGAGCCCCGCATCGGGTTCCCTGCTCAATGGGAGGCCTGCTTCTCCCTCTTCCTCTGCCCCTGCTCGTGTTCCCTCTCTCGCTGCCTGTCTCTCTGTCAAATAAATAAAATCTTAAAAAAAAAAAAAAAAGTAAAGAAATAACAAATGTTGACAGGATGTGGAGAAAAGGGACCCCTCGTGCACCGTTAGTGGGAATGTGAACTGGTGCAGCCACTATGGAAAACAGTATAGAGGTTCCCTAAAACATTAAGAATAGAACCACCACGCAATGCAGCAAGCCCACTTCTGGGCATCTAGCTGAAGGAAATGAAATCACTCATCTCCAAGAGACATCTGTGCCCCCAGGTTCACTGCAGTGTTATTCACAGTACTCAAGAGCCAAGACATGAAAACAACCCAAGTGTCCACTGACGAATTACCAGATAAAGAAAATGTGATATATAATATATATAATGTAATATTCCATATTCCATATACACTGAAATAGTCCATATAGATAATGGAATCCTAGTCTGCCATAAAAAGAAGGAAAACCCTGCAATTTGCAACAATATGGATGAAATTTGAGGGTGTTATGCTAAGTGAAATAAGTCAGACAAAGACAAATACTGTACAATCTCACTTATAACATGAAATCTAAAAATGCCAAATTTAGGACGAGACAGTAGATTGGTGGTTGCCAGGGTCTGGCAGGGAAATGGGAGATGTTGGTCAAAGGGTAAACTTCCACTCTTTCTTTGTTTTTTAAGGTGGGGGGAGAGGCAGAGGGAGAGAGAACCTCAAGCTGACTCCGTGCTGAGCATGGAGCCCAATGTGGGGCTCGATTTCATGACCCTGAGATCATGACCTGAGCTGAAATCAAGAGTCGGATGCTTAACCAACTGAGTCACCCAGGTGCCCCCAAACTTCCACTTCTAAGATGAGTAAGTTTTGGAGATATGATGTATATAGCATGGCAACTCTAATTAACAATACTGTATTGAAAGTTGCTAAGAGAGCAGATTGTAAATGTTCTCACCACACACACACACACACACACACACAAAGGTAACTGTGTGAGGTAATGGATGTGTCAACTAACCTTACAATGGTAAACATTTCATGATATATGAATGTACCAAATCACCATGTTATACACCTTAAACTTACACAGTGTTATATATCAATTATATCTCAGTAAAGCTGGGGGAAAAGAAAAGACACTCTACACCATCCATCATCAGAAATGCAAATTAAAACCATGAGCTACCACTACACATTTGTAAGAATGACGGAGCACTGTGGAGCAAGAGGAACTCTCATTCACTGTTGGCGGGAATTTAAAATGGTAAAGCCCTTTGCAAGGCAGTTTGGCAGGTTCTTAAAAAACTAAACATACTCTTACCATAACATCTAGCAATCATGATACTTGGTATTTACCCAAAGGAGTTGAAAACTCTTGTCCACACAAAAACCCTCACACAGATGTTCATAGCAACTTTGTGCAGAATTATGAAAACTTGAGCACAACCAAGATGACCTTTAGAAGGTGAGTGGGTAAGTCAACAGCCAGAGGAATACTGTTCAGCACTACAAAGAACTGAGCTATCAAGCCATGAAAAGACATGGAGGAAACTTAATGCATATTATCAAGTGAAAGAAGCCAATCTGAAAGGCTATATAGTGTATGATTCCATCTATATGACATTCTGGAAAATGGCAAAGTTATGGAGACAGTAAAAAGATCCATGGTGGTTAGGGGTTGGGGGGATGGAGGGAGGGATGAATGGGCAGAGCACAGGTGATTTTTAGGACAGTGAAACTATTCTGTACGATACTGTAATGGTGGATACATTTCATTATATATTTATCCAAACCCATAGAAGGTATATTAAGAGTGAACCCTAATGTAAGCTATGGACTTTGGGTGATAATTAGGTGCCAACATAGGCTCATCCATTTTAACAAATGTACCACTCTGGTCCAGGATTTTGATAGTTGGGGAGGCCAAATATATGTAGGGGCAAGGGGTATATGGGAAATGTACCTTCTGTTCAATTTTGCTATGAACCTAACACTGCTCTTAAAAATAAAGTCTATTAAAAAAACAACAGCAAGCATTTGTGTTATCTAGTCCTGCACTCAGCTGGGCTCAGCCAAACAGCTATCTCTCAGGGTCTTGTGCGTGGTCAGGGTCAGATGGCAATGGGCTGGAGTCATCTCCAGGCTTCCTTGAGCTTGACACCTTAGGTTAGCTGGACCTCAGCAGAGGCTATCGGGCCATACCGCTTCCTGTGGCCTCTCCATAGGCCCTAGACTTCCTTGAAATATGGTGGCCCAGTTTTGAGAGTGAGCACCCCCAGACAAGGAGGGAGGGAGGAAGAGGGACCAGAGGGGAGCTGGCAGAAGTTACCACTCAAAGGCAAGCAGAGTGGCAAGGTCATATTACGAGAGCACACATGGGATGGGAGACTGTCATGGCTCTCTTTAGAAAATAAAATCTGTCACATTGGGGCACCTGGATGGCTCAGTCGGTTGAGCATCCAACCCCTGATTTCAGCTCAGGTCCTGATCTCAGGGTCGTGGGGTCGAGTCCCAAGATAGCCTCTGTGCTCAGTGTGGCGTCTGTTTGTCCCTCGCCCTCTGTCCCTCCTCCCGATCACATGTTCTCGTTCTCTCCCTGTCTCAAATAAATAAATAAAATCATTGAAAACAAAAAAACCCTGCCGCACTGACCTCCCTTCTGGTATGACTAAGGCCAAGGGCAGTTGGGAACTGGTCACAGGCGTACTTCCCGCCCTGGTCCTGAGAACTGTACACGTACTGTCCACCTGCCTCTGGCCCAGGCACTTCAGTTCATCGGCCCTGATCCCATGGTACTCCCTAAGGAGTACCTCCTCTTTTCCAGATGACAACATTGGAGCTTGCCAGGCCTCAGAGCTCAGGGCTTCGAGATGCTTTCACTAGGAAAACTGGCCCCCTGAGCATGAGGCCCCTCCCCTCTAACTGCGGGGTTACTCTCTGCCTCACCTGCTCTGAACCAGAGCCAGCCGCCTCCCTTGGTCCCTGTGCCCTCTTCAGCTTTGCTTGGGCTCCCCCATATCCCACCCCACACTATCTGCCCACCCCGCAGCGCTCATTTTCCATCTAGGACTTGGGAGCCACAGCCTCGTGCTCAAAGCCGGGGAGCCAGCGCCCAGGCACATTGCCCAGCACCCCCTCTCCTGCCAAGTGTGATCCCGGCCCTGCTATGCTCACGCACAGAGGCCCTGCTGCCCCGCCCTCCACAGGAGCTGCTGGGTCCTCACCATGTGTTGGCTTCCTCTCAAAAGCTCTTCTGCCCATGACTACATATCAGCCAGGCCCGCAATACATGGTGAGGCAGCGGTAAGCTGTCTGTGTGCTTGTCCTCAGGCAGGGCTGTGCGCTTCAGGGGGACAAGGACTTGCTTTGTTACCCACCGCAGCTCCCGGCACATATGGGCACTCACCTGCTCAATGAATGAGCGACTAAATAAATGAACAAATGAATGGAAAGGTCTTAAGACTTGAGCCTTGGTCTGCCTGTTAAGGGAACTGAGTTACCCCCAACCCCAACCACACCTCCCACAGGTCGCTTCCGACTGGGCTGAAACCTGCTTGCAGCCTTCTTTGAGGTTTAACACGGAGGACTTGGCAGGGCTGCCTCCCTCCTCTTCCCTCCTTGCCACCCCCGTCTCCCCTTCCCCCCCATTGTCATCCCCACCTGGCCACAGCACAGCCACATGCTGGTCAAGCAGAAGTCATCTTGCAGCTCAGATTTTAAAAGTCAATTTTGCTTCTTAGGCACACATATAATGGACACTTTAAAATAAATGAATGGAATGGAATGGAATGGAATGGAATGGAATGGAATGGAATGGAATGAAAGGAAAGGAAAGGAAAGGAAAGGAAAGGAAAGGAAAGGAAAGGAAAGGAAAGGGGAAAGGAAAGGAGGAAGGGAAGGAAGGGAGGGGAAGGAAGGGAGGGAGGGAGGGAGGGAGGGAGGGAGGGAGGGAGGGAGGGAGGAAGGAAGGAAGGAAGGAAGGAAGGAAGGAAGGAAAGAAAAGAAAAGAGATTACAGAGTGAAATTCACCCATATCGCCATGACACAACTACTATGAATATTTCTATATATTTTCTTTCAGCATTTTTCAAAGCATAAACATTTTGCACAGTTGAAAGCATTCTGCATGTGTTGTAACCTATTTTTCCAAAGCATTCTAGCATAAATACTATCATTACATTGTCTCCATAAATTTAATTCTAACATATGTTTTAATGGCTGCCTAATATTCCACCTAATGAATAAGCCACAATTTAAGCCATCCCTCCGGAGCCGGTCATTTGTTTGGCACCTCACTTTTTCATGTGAGGCTGTAAGCAAGTCCTGGGCTTTGCAGTCAGCCCACCCAACATCCATCCTTCTTTTGGCAAAAACAACAACAACAACAACAAAAAACCACACACACCACCCAAATCCCCTGAAGCCCCTCCCCCTTCCAGTGTGGTGCAGGGGTGGATGGCCTGATGCCCGGGCTCCAGCAGGAGCACAGAGCCCAGTCAGAGCCTGAGACTCAAATCTGCACTGCTGTCAATTCTTGCGAAGACAGGCCTGCTCGTGCACTGCTGTTCCTGGTAGGTTAAGGTGAAGGTCGGGATGCTGGTGTGCATTTTGCCACCAAGAGAAGAGCAAAGCACGTGAGCCCCTGCATCCAGCTGTGCCTAATGCTGGTGCTCCTTTTTTCTTTCTTTCTTTCTTTCTTTCTTTCTTTCTTTCTTTCTTTCTTTCTTTCTTTCTTTCTTTTCTTTTCTTTCTTCCCTCCCTCCCTCCCTCCCCCCCACTCTCTCTCGCTCGCTCTCTCTCTCTCTCTCTCTCTCTCTCGCTAGTAAATTCCCATTCGGTCAGTCTGAGTGGGGTTCCTGGCCTTACGTCCTACCGCAGATTTGTCAGACATGTATTTGTCCACGGTGCCCATCCTTCATTTCCTTAAGAGATGGACCCAAGAATGGAAATTGTGGATCAAAGCAGAGTGTTTTTAAAGCTCCTAATATAGGGGTGCTTGGGTGACTCTGTCAGTTAAGTGTCTGCCTTTGGCTCAGGGCCCTGGGATTGAGCCCCGATTGGGCTCCCTGCTCTGCTTCTCCCTTTGCTGCTCCCCGTTTGTGCCTTCTCTGACAAATAAATAAAATCTTTAAAAAAATAAATAAACAAAGCTCCTAATACGTACTGACAGATTGTTTTCCAGGCAGTCTGACGATTGATCCTCCCTTCCCAAGTAGGGAGAGATGCCGCACTGTGCTCCCAGCGTGCCCTCTGCATGTTTGGAAACAACCACGCTGGAATGCTGTTGCCGAGAGACGCCTGGGCCCAACACTCAGCCTCCAACTGCCCAGCATGCAGGGGATGACTGTGGAGCAGACACGCGGGGCTGGGTGTGAAGGGACCCGGCAGCCCTGGACCCTGAAGCAAGCCTGGGTCACAGTACAGTAAGAGAGACACAAAGGCCGGCAAGCAGGGTCTGTACCAGAAGGTGACAGCTCCCAGAAACCATTCAGCAAGTCACTCTAGGCTAACAGTCACAAATTGTGTTTCCCAACCCCCCCCCCAAATGGTTATTTCTCTTCCTCTACTGACCCCTCTTGCTCAGTGTTTGAAGTGACCCAGAATCCTCTTCTCCCTAGAATCAAGAGCCTAAGACAAATTCCCAATGAGCAAGGACATATATTTCTAGGGAAATTCTAGATGCAGTAGTCATTCAGCCAAATGCATCATGAAGGAAAAGGTACCGGGAAACGCTGACTGTGATTCAGAAACATCAGAACTACCCACATGAATCAGAGGAGGACTGAGCCTGCTCGCTTCGCTGCCTGTTCTGAAAAGAAAAGCCTGGGATGTGGGGTGCCTGCTGCTCCCTCAGTCCTGTGGCAGGCACCAGGAGGGTTTTTACTGCTCTCGCCCCATTCAGCAGGTGCCTGTCCATTGTAACCGCATTCCTTCCTCGAAGGACGGGCTGCAAGTCCAGCAAAATCCCTGAGTTGGTAATTCTCTGCTTGCCTCCTACACATACCAGCCTGCTCTGTGCCCTAGGAGTGAACACATGGCACCCCTCTCCCGGATGTTCAACTGCCCAGTCACCAATCCTAGGTGTGCAGGGTGGAACAGACACGTGAGGCTTGGGGGGGGATGGCCAGGGGCCATGTCTGGGTTCTGGCAGTGGCTGCCTCTCTCCCCTGAAGGCCACAGCTCCCAGCCATTTCTCTCCCACTGCTCCAGCTTTGGCTGAGCTCCATTAACTACATTGCCTCTCCTGGACCCTCCATGCCATGCGGCAGTAATGGCTTTGTGTGCTCCTAGTCCCGGAGCCCTCACTATGCTTTACCAGGTCCCCACATCTCGGTAACTAGTCCCCTCATTAGCTGCTCTTCAGTTAAAACACTTTCAATATGCCATGCATGTGTGTCCTGACATCAAAATAGCTCGAACACCCCAGAATCCTAACATGCAGAGCTCTGCAAGTCTTCGAGAGGATATCTTTTCTCACTGTTAAAATGGGAAAACTGCAGACCAGAGAAAGGACTGGCCCCTGGTCAGGCAGTATAATTTATAGGTAAAGCCAACGTGAGAAGTGAACCCACCCCCTCAAAAAATCCCCCCGGCTCATGGCACAGGAGTGACACAGTGGGTTTGCAGTTCTGCTACTTAGCTGTGTGACCTTGCCCAAGTGACCTAGCTTCTCTGAGATGTTCAGAAAGTACGTGTGGGGATTAAATGAAATGATACGCCTAAGCACTTAATGCAATTTATACACATAACTTGTAGCTGTCACTGCCTCTCAAGAGTTTGGTAGTGAGGTCCGACAGTTGCAGGGTGAGAATGACCAGCCTGAGACACCTCCCCTGGCATTAAAATGGGCCACTTAACAAACAACAAATAATGAAGATACATAAACTAGCTGGCTTGCTGCTGTGGAGGAACAGAAACTCTGGGAAGTTTCTGGATCGCCTTTCCTGGATCTGTCAGTGACCGTGAACTCCGTGAGGTTAGGGACCGCTATCCCGGAGGAGCCCAGGTGTCCTTGCTGAAGGACTCTTGCATATGGTGGAGTGATAGAGAGAAGGGTGGGGTGTTGGACCTGGAAGGGAGCGCATATTCAGCAGCCCTCTGCATTCCTGGGCCTTCTAGGAGTAGAGGATACAGTGGGGAATGAGACAAGGCATTGGCCTTGTAAGGCTCACCTGAGATCCTAATTCTGCATTTTAACAATGAGGAAACTGGGGCCCAGAAAAGGGACTGCCTCCCTTCAGTGACCCCCAGCTAGTCAGTCAAGCCGTTGATCTTGAAATGCCATGTCCTGCCATGTTCTGCTTTGGGTTTGGTCTGCAGTCAATGATGGACAGGAGGTACAGGTAACTGGTTCATTTCTTTTTTTTTTTAAAGAGAGAGAGCATGAGCGTGCATGCAGTGCGGAAAGGCAGAGGCAGAGAAAGAAAGAGAACTTTTTTTTTTTTAAAGATTTATTTGTTTTAGAGAGAGAGGGAGAGCATGAGCAGGAGAGGGAGAGAGAGACAGAATCTCAAACAGACTCCCCGCTGAGTGCAGAGCCTGAAATGGGTCTTGATCCCAGGGCCCTGAGATCACGACCTGAGCCGAAATCAAGAGTCGGACACTCAACCAACTGAGCCACCCAAGTGCCCCTGTTTCAATGAACTTTTGTAGGACACTGTTAGAGAGGTTTGGCAGCTGGTCAGAAAATAATTGCCCCCTAAACATTAGAAGCATCCTGTCCAATCTTATAGTCACCTGTTCTTTCAACACTGAAAGGGTATGAATGCCAAATATCCTTTAGATAGCAAGTGGAGACAAATGAAAATCTTTTAGGCTGTTATGTGAAGAAAGCAAGGCACATAACAGTGCTCTAGGACACTCTGTTCCTAGAAAAACAGTGAGGACACAGCTATATGTTTGCACAGCCATAGAATATTTCTAGAAGCACACATACACATACACAAAACTGTTAACATCGGCTGCCTCTGGGAGACTAGGGTCTGGGGAAGGAGGGAGATGTACTTTTCATTCTGAACTGTGTTTCACCAGGTGCAAATTTTTCTATGAATTACACTTCCAGTTAAAACAGGGAGAATTAGGACAGAAACAAGCAAAAGCAATAAACAGAACAACTCCTCTGAATTTGACTATAAGAGAGAGACCAAGGTGGTGACAGTGACAAGGCTGTTTGGGAATCCCTGGCTGTTGACATGCATTTTGGCCTCTAAAGGGGCTGCTCGTCACAACAGCTGTGCTGGTCTCAGCCCTTCAAGTTTAACAACAAAGTCTATGGTCTCCATTGTTCTCCGAATTCTGTTTATGCCCAGGTGACAAGATGAAGCTGTGCAGCAAAGCACAACATTCTTTTAGACACAGTCCCAGTAAACAGAGCCTTCACTGCCAGGTGGGCGTGCTGGCTCCTCTTTCGGAAGACGCAATTTGGAAATATGTACACGTATACCTAAAAGCCTTCAAAAGTGAGCCCCCATCAACCCCAGCTCTACGAATTTATCACAAGGAGGTAACTCGCGGGGCACCTGGCCGGCTCAGTTGGTGGAACATGAGACTCCTGTCTTGGGGTTGTGGGTTCGAGCCCTGTGTTGGGTTTAGAGATTACTTAAAAATAAAATCTTTATTTTTTTTTAAGATTTATTTATTTATTTATTTATTTATTTATTTATTTATTTGACAGAGATAGACAGCCAGCGAGAGAGGGAACACAAGCAGGGAGAGTGGGAGAGGAAGAAGCAGGCTCCCAGCAGAGGACCCTGATGCGGGGCTCGATCCCAGAACGCCAGGATCACGCCCTGAGCCAAAGGCAGATGCCTAACGACTGCGCTACCCAGGCGCCCTAAAAATAAAATCTTAAAAAAAAAAAAAAAAAAGAAAAAAAAAAGGCAGCAATAACTAGCAAGAACACAAGACCGGTTAAACACACAGGCGCATTCTTATGATGGAATACTGTATAGCCAAAAAGAATAACAGGATTTATATTCACTGATATGCAGAATCACTTGTTAAAAAAACTAGATATAAATGAAACAGCAAATATTAATATGGCACTTGCCATGTGCCAGGGCTATTCTAAGCACTTTACGTACAGTACTTCATTTTTTATTACGACTTTGAGATGGGTACTTTTATTGTCCCCATTGTGTAGATAAGGGAACCAAGGCAAAGAGCTAAAGTGACTTGCCAAAGTCACATAACTGGTAAGTGGTGGAACAGGGATCAGGACCTAGGCCATGTGGACCCAAAGTTTGTGTTTCTTTATTTTAAAGATTTTACTTATTTATTTGAGAGAGAGAGAGAGAGGTAAAAGAGAGAGCGAGAACACACACGCTCACAAGCTGGGGGGGGGGCAGAGGGAGAGAATCTCAAGCGGGACTCCACATGGAGTCCAGTGTGGGGCTCAATCCCACAACTCTGGGATCATGACCTGAGCCAAAATCAAGAGTCAGACGCTTAACCGACTTAACCCAGGCACTCCCCAAAGTTTGTGTTCTTAGTGACTGCTTCCCACCCCGTGCAACATGCCATCCACAGCAAAGGAGAAAGGAATTTTAAAGAGAGTCGCTCTGCTAGTAACTGTGCAATTGTAGATTAGTATTTCATTCCCTACATGAATGACATTTGTTAAGTCTCTCTCTTCTTTTTTTTTTTTTTTAAGATTTTATTTTTAAGTAATCTCCTCACCCAATATGGGGCTCAAACTCAGACCCAAGATCAAGAGTCACACACTCCACTGACTGAGACAGCCAGGCGCTCCAAGTCAATATATTCTTATTTTGGTGTCAAAAAGTGTATATTCCCTTTGATTCAAGAACTCCATTTCTCAGAATTTATCCTCAGGACAGGATAAAAGAAATGCCAGCTAAGACGCATGAATAAAGATGCATATCACAAGATAACTATAATAACGGAAAATTAGAACCAAACCAAATGTCCAACAAGGGATCGGTGAAGTAAAATGTGCTATCTACATATGGTAAAAGAATAAATATTGACATAGTGAGATGTTTATGCTCTACTGAGGAGTGCAGGGAACAGTAAGCTACATTGGTGAGATACAGCCATAAATGTACAGAGGAGATGTGTGGGAGGAAATGCAGGGAAAAAGCGCCAGCAGCCACCTCGGGGTGTTGAAACTGTGCCTTTTTTATTTGCGATATTTCTGAATCTTCCAACTTTCATGCCTTGCGTGTGTATTACCCCTGTAATAGTAAAAAATGTTATTTTTATAAAACGGTTGTCACTATTACCCTGCTGAAGTATCAGATCTGAGACAACAGAATCCCCAGGGGTTGCAGTGCCTTCGCTGTGACTCTCAGGAGAGATGACGCAGGGTTCTACTCGCAAAAAAAAATAATAATAAATTAAATTAATTTCTACCTAAACAGCCGGCTTCTGCCCGAATGTCAGGAAACAGTCAAGAGGCAGACGATGCTGCGGTGCCTTCCTGAGTACTTTCCACGTCTCCCCCGGTGGCGAGCCAGCCAGCGGCCCCTCTCTGGTCCAACAGTGCTGGGGAGTGCAAAAGGTCGATCAAATAAGGCTGCGCAATTCAAACATTTACTTTTCAAACATCTTCAGAAAGTTTATCATACACAAACAAGCATGAGAGAGAGAAGAGGGTTCAAGTTCAAGCCAATTCATTTGCCCAGCAGCCCCAGGGAACACAAGCATCATATAGTGAGTCGACCATGAAGGGCCGCGGGGGTGGTTCCTCTTGGCGGCCGAAGAGCTTGGCTGGCAGGACAAACTCAGATTTGGTGGCTGGCTACGAAAAATACTGTATACTAAGGATAACCAGAGTCGTCACCAGAAAGAGTAAGATGCCAAGTGAGCATGAGAGTAGTCTGTACTGGGAACATAATTCAAGGAAAACGTCAGTGTGTCCAGAATAGTCCATAAGCGGCTCATGCAATGTATTTCAGCAAACACTCTGATGTACAGCCAAGTGATGCAGAGTTTAAGGATAACTGCAAAATAATATGCGAGCAATGCTTCTCTGGAATCTTATTCGACAGATCTGATTTCTTTTTTTCTTTTGCAAACCATTCGCTCATAGGGAAAGAAAATTACCCTCAATCCATCTTGAGCAGAGAAATCACGGAATGTTAATTGAACATCTACTATATACAGGACAGGATGCTAGACAACAGCAAACCTCCCAGCTCCTTAGGGCTCATGATCCAATCTAACCTAGAACAGAACTGAAAGGTATCTGGTGTGACCACAAGCTCCTGGGCAAAGATAAAATCACAACACAGTATGTAGTATGCACCTGTTGGGTTCCAGGCACAGAAAGGCAGAGAGCTTGGTCCGTCTCCTGGGGGCTCATAGTCTGCTGCAGAGACAGACAGGTGGACCCTTGATGGCATCAATGAGATAAAGGTTGTCACCAAAGGCATTCCTGGGACAACAGAAACTAGGGAGGAAATGTCACCTCTGGGATGTCTGAGGAGGATTCTGAGAGGATGGATCATCAGGGTGAGTCCAGAAGGGAGAAAGGAATTCAGTGGGTACATTAAATTAGGGTGGAGGGAGTTAGGGTGGAAGCCACAGCACAGGATTCACAGGGACAGAGATGGGAGGTGAATGTGAGCCCGTGTGTGGAGGTCCCTGTAAGCTGGGCATAGGAGTCTGGCTTCAGCTCATGACCTAGTGCTTTACAAAGCTCGCGCCACGCACACACACACACTCTGAGAAAAAAACTTCATGAACAGTTAAACCCCTATCACTCTGGATGTTCTCTTGGCATCAAAGCAAACCAAATAGAAATTCAGGCACTTAAATCACACAACAGGATCAGTTATAAAGTAGTGATCCAGATAATCTAGTGTAAGCTTATATTAAAAATGTCTTGAAGATTATCATGAAAACTGAAACACAAAATCAAAATATCCCCAGAACTCACAGTCATCTTAGTACAATCATAAAGACCCCCCCAGGGGTCTGTGTCCCTAATTTAAAAAACACTCCTATGGGCAATGAAAGATTCTAAGCCTATATCTGGGGTGGGGTCTGGGTTAGATTTCTACCACTTCCCTAACACTGACTCAGTGATACAGAACACTGCCACTGACAGCAGGCAGGAAGGCTGGAGTGAGGGCGCCTGCAGCCCCAGAGGCAACAAGGATAGAGAAGGGAGACTATGTGTCCTGGACATCTTTAATGTTCAAGGCCGGGAACTCCACATGTGGAGACTGCAGAGAGTGGATGCCAGACTCCTGGAATGTGGGGAGCCTGGATGGAGATCTAAGACAGGAGCCTCACCAAAGAAAAGAACTAATAAATCATTAAGAAAAACAAAAAAAACAAAAAAACAACCAATACTTAAACATCCATCAACAGACAAATGGGTAAAGAAAATGCGGTGTATACGTATTGATTTTTTCCTTAAAAAAGGAAATCCTAGGGCACTGGGTAGCTCAGTCAGTTAAGAAACTGACTCTTTTTTTTTTTTTTTAAGATTTTATTTATTTATTTGTCAGAGAGAGAGAGAGAAAGAGAGTGGCAGGCAGAGGGAGAAGCAGGCTCCCTGCCGAACAAGGAGCCCGATGTGGGGCTCAATCCCAGGACCCTGGGATCATGACCTGAGCCAAAGGCAGATGCTAAACAGACTGAACCACCCAGGTGTCCCATCTTCAGACCCACTAAGACCTGCACATAAATATGCACAGCCTTTTTTGTCAATCACACCTTAATATAAATACACATATACACACATACATACAAAAACAAAACCAAAAAGTAAAAAGTCCATCAGAAAAAGTGGGATTCAGGGGTGCCTGGGTAGCTCAGTCGGTAAAGTGTCCAACTCTTAATCTCAGCTCAGGTCTTTTTATTTATTTATTTTTAAAGATTTTATTTATTTATTTATTTGGCAGAGAGAGAGAGTACAAGCAGGGGGAGCAGCAGGGAGAGGGAGAAGTAGGCTCCCACTGAGCAGAGAGCTGGACACGGGGCTGATCCCAGGACCCTGGGATCATGACCTGAGCTGAAGGCAAATGCTTAACTGACTGAGCACCCAGGCGCCCCTCGGCTCAGGTCTTGATCTCAGGGTTGTGAATTCAAGCCCTGCACTGGGATCCATGCTGGGCGTGGAGCCTACTAAAAACAAACAAAGAAAAAATAGAAAAAATAGGATTCTACGAAGGGCAGACTGTCCTTCAGACGAGCCCACCCCCCATAGGAAAGACTTCAAGGCGAGTGTGAACTTAAGATGTTAAAGCTTGGAAAACTGAGGCAAGAAAACACCATCCATGGAAACAGGAAAACAGCACCCACGGAACATGCTGGAAATCTAAGGAGCAGGTCCTGCTCTACTTGTCCTCCTGAGTGCTCACAGAGCAGCACAGTGCATTCCACCAGGCACCCAGACAGACTCAAGGAAATCCCAGTGCAGTTTGTCACCACCCTCCCCGGGGACCAGCTTCTAATCCCAGAGAAGCTGCCCCTACTCCTCTGAATGCAGAAATCAGGATGAAGTTTGGCGCCGTGAGACCAGAAGATGGTTCTAGCATGCAGACTTTCTCTCCATTCAGAAAAGCAAACTCTTCAACCGCATTTAAAGGTTGATTACGTTCCTCTGGCTGGATCCTGTATAATAAATATTTCCCTTATGAAACCACCCTCAACTTTTAGTCTATAGACGTCTGCTTTCTCTTTTGCTGGAGATAGCAGGCTTTTTCCACTTGCACTTTCTCACCTGCAACTGAACTTCACTGACCAGCATCCTTCCTTGAGGGCATCCTAACTATGTGCCGCATTTTCCTCCCTTTGGCAGCCCTGGTCAGATCTGAGTCCCAACCACAAGTTCAGAGGTTCATATAGACTGATGGAAAGGGCTTTCCCCACACCAGCCCCCAAAGCTAGATTCTCTAAGACCTATGAAAGGGGTGGAGTTAAGTGTTTAAAGAATTCCAGAGGGTACATGCAGATGGCGGTGAAGGGAAACCAGTTTCCAGCATTTTGATTCTTCTTGCCGTACAGATTTTGTAGTGAGAGAACTCCTCCCCGCTGTTGACAACATAGTTGAGAACCATTAGCAGCCCAGATAGTTGGCTTGTAAGGAAAACACATGATGTTTTATGGTTGAAGGAAAGAAATAGAGAAGACTCTAACAGGAGAGATCCCTTCTGAAAAGCCAATGGTTGTGAATAAAATGGACGCAACCAAGGTGGGGATGAGCAGAATTGCTCACATATTCACTGGGGTTTAGGGACTATCTCACATAAACAGGAAGATTCATTATTGCCCAATTACTAACTCTTTGTATAGGAAAAAAATGTAACAATTCTAGCTCACCTCCCTTATGACTACAGCATGCATAACTCACATCCACCCCGTGCTAGACAGAAATCTAAGATGACCCCCAAGATTCCTGCCCCCTGGTATACATGCCTTGCATAAATCCCTCTCTTTGGGTGTAGGTGGAACCAGTTAATATTATGGAAGATCACTGAGTTCACCAAATGGGAGATTACCCGAGGTGGGTGGGCCTGACCTAATCAGCCAAGCACATTAAAAGGAACCCTCAGGGGTGCCTGGGTGGCTCAGTCCATTAAGCATCTGCCTTCAGCTCGGGTCAGGATCTCAGGGTTCTAAGATTGAGTCCCCCACCCCCCTTCCCATGGACCTGGCCACCAAAGAGTTTCACTCAAATCACCACCCATTAGCGTGTTAATCTACTACCACGCTCTGGTCTCTAACTGCACAAAACCCCTGATGGACCCCCAAGTTTAGGTAGGGATGGCATGGCCCCAATCAGTACAAGGCAGCTACTGAAGACTAGACCTCCACTCAAATGCCAAAGATTTGTCATTGTCCATCTGTCAGGGTGGATGCAGAGGCCACTGGCTTGAGCAATGGAAGCCTGAGTAAGGCAAAAGGGCCCACAGTGAACACTGGGTTGAATGCAAACAGGCCCATCAGGGACCCACCTCAAAATACCCATAAGCCCTAGCTGACTAAGAGGCTACTTACAACTAGGCACAGGTACCAAAAAAGGAAAATTCTATACGTTCCCATACTTCCTCACCTTCCCCCACAAGTACCTCTTAGGAAAGTCTCTCCTTTGCTGTCCTGCCCTCTGCTCCACTGCAGTGTATTCGATAAAATAAAATAAATATCCCCTTAAAATAAAATCTCCTTAATGTAAAATAAAACAGGTGGAGCCTCAGAAGCCTCAGAGCTTCCTGGTGGCCTGAAGAAAGCAAAAAGCCAAGTTCTCTGAGGAGGGGCCACATGGCAAGGGATTCCTAAGAATCCCCAGGAGCTAAGAAGGGTCTCCAGCTGGCTGCCTCTAGCTAACAACCAGTAAGAAAATGGGGCCCTCAGTCATACAGTCACAAGGTAATTAATTCTGTCAACAACCAGCGAGCTTGAGGGGCGCCTGGGTGGCTCAGTCGGTTAAGCATCTGCCTTCGGCTCAGACCATGACCCCAGGGTCCTGGGATCGAGCCCAGTGTTGGGCTCTCTGCTCAGTGGGGAACCTACTTCTCCCTCTCCCTCTGCCCCTCCACCCTTGTGCTCTTTTTCTCACTCTGGTCTCTCTCTCAAATAAATAAAATCTTAAAAAAAAAAAAAAAAAAGAGGCTGACTCTTTGATTTCAGCTCAGGTCATGATCTCAGGGTTGTGGGACTGAACCCCACGTCGGGCTCCTCCCTCAGTGGGGAGTCTGCTCGAGATTCTCTCTCTCCCTCTTCCTCTCCCCCTACCCCCCTCCACTCTCTCAAATAAATACATCTTTAAAAAACAAAACAAAAAACAAAAATAAGAAACAACCAGTGAACTTGGAAGAGGACCCTGAGGCTCAGATGAGATCCAACTTGACCCATCCGTTCTTCAGTCTGGTGACAGGACCCAGCTAACCTGTACCCAGACTCCTGCCCCATGGACACTGCAAGACAATAAATGTGAATTATTTCAAGCTGCTAAGTTGGTGGTAATTCGTTACACAGCAAGAGGAAACTAATATACCCGTATATCAAGAGACCCTGAAAAATCTGGGCAAAGCCTTCAGCTAGGTTCTTGTCTTGGCTCACACAAAAGCTCAGACAGACCTGCTTTGTTCCCAAGGGATTTAAAATAAAAATCACAGACCAAAGTGGAAAATAAAAATATATTTAGCAGACTGGAAAAAAAAATAGCATTAGAAGTTTCAATCTAGTAAACGTTTTTTTATCCAAAATCCAATGGGGATAAATCAGCATCTATCATTATACCCCAAATTTCTCCTACTGTAATGCCAGAAAGTACACCTCATTGCACCTTCTTTCCAAATGTTTTCCTATCCTTCTAAATTACAGCCTGAAGATAAGCATAAGTGTCTGCCAAAGTGATATACTTTTATTTGTAAGATTCACAACATGAGTTTTCTTTACAATCCTAACAAAAGAAACCTACTTTTGTCATTTCCTAATGGGAATATTTTAAATTATCCCTAAAACTTGTTGCTTAAGTAACACAAGATTAGAAATGGTGTAAACTATCCACTTAAGTAAATTAAGGCAAATTTATACTCCAGAACGATATGTCACCATTAAAAAGAGGCAGTAATACATCTGATTTTACAATCATTTTCAAGATATAATGGAAAGGGGCGCCTGGGTGGCTCAGTCGTTAAGCATCTACCTTCGGCTCACGGCATGATCCTGGCGTTCTGGGATCAAGCCCCACATCGGGCTCCTCCGCTGGGAGCCTGCTTCTTCCTCTCCCACTCCCCCTGCTTGTGTTTCCTCTCTAGCTGCCTGTCTCTCTCTCTGTCAAATAAATAAAAATCTTTAAAAAAAAAAAAGATATAATGGAAAACCCAAATAGGTAAGACAATGTTGACAGGATGTTACCATTTGAGTGTAAGTCTGCATAGACTTGCGTACATGTGGATAAATATCTATATAAGTATCTGTGAGAACCTGATACTAAATTAAGAAACCGAAGTGGGAGCACTATTTTTTACTGTTTACTTTCTGTTTCTTTTGAACGTTGCATTGTGTGTATCATCTATTTTTTAAAATACCGATTTTTTTAAAAAGAATAAAACAAGTTCAGAAAAATCTGTGCTTTTAAGAAATATACAGACTGTCTTCAAAACCTTAACACAAGTTACTGTTCTAATCTTGTTCTATTAAATTATTTACGTCACTATAAGAAAATGAAGTCTTTCCCCTGTAGATGCTAGTGATTCATCTAACAACTCTGATGTCTCCAGAAAGTTTATGTATATTTACGTGCAAGGGAGGGCTCAGGCGCCCCTACGGAAGTCTCGGGAAGATGGGATGAGGGCCTGGTGACTAAAACCGGCAGCACCTGAATGCCGGCTGACTCACAGGACAGGACACAAGGGCTCCAGACAGATGAGTTTCTCCACCTCCTACAACGTGGTATGTGGCCACTGACTAGGGCTTCCCCTTGCCCCGTGTCACCCACTTGGTAGGGCACGATACTAAATGTCAACAAGCACGCCAAAACTCCCAGCCAGCTGTAAGCCTTCACGCTAGGTAGCACAAGACTTACGAGTTCATATCATCTAAGGAGATGCTAAGGAGATGTTGAGACGAAGGAAAAAAAAGTTTCTTTTTAAAGCTGTGGAAGGAAAAACCATGCACAGGGGACACAGCATTGGAGAGGCACGAGGAATGACGGCCACATTAACAACAGCTGCAGATATGGGAGCAATACTTCTACAAACCAGGAAACACCAAAGATTCCTGGCACATGCCAGAAGGTAGAAGAATCAAGAAAGGATTCTCCCCTCAAAAAGAAAATTTAAAAAAAGAAAAAGAAAAAAGAAAGGATTCTCCCTCCTATGTTTTAGAAAGAAGCATGGCTCAGCTTGATTACAGACCTCTAGCCTCCAGAACTGTGGGACAATTTCTGTTATCTTAAGCCACCCAGCGTGTGGCACTTTGTTACTACTAAACAGCAGCCCTCCGAAACAAATACACTGACACAAAAGCCTTTGTGAGTCTTCACTAGCCCATTCCCTAAATATAAATACTGAAAAAGAAAAAGGTGCTCAATATCATTAGTCATCAAAGAACTGCAAACTAAAACAGTAATGACATACATTTCATACTCATCCGAAAGACACAACACTCAGAGTGAGGGAAGGTGTGGAACAACGAGTTCTCAGGCCCTACCAGTGGCCACATAAAATCGTAGCGCCCCTTCGACAATTCTTACTAAACTAAATATACATCTACCCTATGGCCCGGCAATTCCACTCCTAAGTACTTACCCAAGAGAAACGAAAATCTATGTCTACAAAAGGACTTCTACAAGCAATCTTATAGCCAAATACTGGAAACAACCTAAAAGTCATCATCAGGGGAATGGACAGTCTGTGGCATATCCATACAATGACCTCCTGCTCAGCAACAAAAGGGAACAATTTATGGGCTCATGCAACAGTAAGGGTGAACTTCTACAGCATTCTATTAAGCAAAAGAAGATAGTTTCAATAAAATAAAGACAGCCAGATTTTGCTTTTTTAAAATAAACATATGTTAAAGATTTTATTTAAATCACTATTAAAGAGGAAACCAGTAAGGTGTTGCAACCAGTTAAAAGAACAATCCAAACGAAGCCACATTTTTATTTCTTTAATTTTTATAGAGAGAGAGCATGCACGTGAGCACGCACGTGTGCACGCACGCGAGCAGGAAGTGGACAGAGGGAGAGAGAGAGCATCTCAAGCAGACTCCGAGCTGAGCATAGAGCCTGATGTGTGGCTTGATCCCATGACCCTGAGATCGAGACCTGAGCCGAAATCAAGAGTTGGACGCTTAACCGACTGGTGCCCCTTAAGATTTTATTTTTTAAGTAATCTCTCCACCCAACATGGGGCTCAAACTCACAACCCTGAGATCAAGAGTCAGGAACTCCACTCACTGAGCCAGCCAGTTGCCTCTACAGTCACGCTTTTAAATCAGAAGTATTGAAATGAATGTATAAATCAAAGCAAAACTAGATCCTTCTACACTGGAGAAGGGAAGTCGATAAAACCTCCACTGGAAATAGTTTACTTGAATATCTGTAAAAAGTATTTCTAGTTTATTTTTTGTTGTTGAGGTATAATTGGCATACAACATTATATTTGTTTCAGGTGTACAACACAATTCAGTATTTGTATACTGATCATTGCGAAATAATAAGTCTATGTGATTCCGTTTACATAAACTAAAAGAACAGACAAAACTGGGATGACAGAAGTCAGAAGGGGCTGGGGAAAGACAAGGGAATGCCTGGAATGTTCTAAAGTAATGGGCATGTTTATACCTTGTTTTGGGTGCTGGTTACCTGGGTCTGTACAATTTTTAAAACTCAGTAAACTTATATTTAAGATGTTGTACTTCAGTTAAAAGGGAAGGTCTACTATAATAATTGAATCAGGCAAGAATCATCAATGGACACTAACACAATAAGGTAAAAGTTGTTGGGGGAACAGGACATTTGCTTGATGCCAAAGCATCATGCTTCAAGGGAAAAACCTACCTGCTCCATGGTAATTACCAGCTCACCCAAGGGACCAGGCACAGCAGCACTACCAGCAGGACAACTGTTCTGTGTCTTTCTATACAATGCAATAGCAATTAGCACCAGCTATGAAATATCCTTGCCAAAATGTAGGACTTAAATCTAGTCAAGCCTCTAGTCCAAACTTCCAGGATACAGAAAATACAAGGAACAGAAGAACAGTCAAGTGACACCATGAAGAAAATCAGACAAATCCAGAATGCAGGATATTCTACAAGACAAGTGTTTTGGACTCACAGTCAGTATTACTGGAGGGTGGGGTGGGGGAGGTCTAAGAACAGACTGCTCTAGATTAAAAGAAACTAAACACACATAAAAACCAAACGTGGGGGGGGGGGCGTCTGGGTGGCTCAGTTGGTTGAACGTCTGCCTTCGGCTCAGGTCATGATCCCAGGGTCCTGGGATCAGGCCTAATGTCCAGCTCCCTGTTTGGTGGGGAGCCTGCTGCTCCCTCTCCCTCTGCAGCTCCCCCTGATTGTGCTCACTCTCTCTGTCAAATAAATAAATAAAATCTTTTAAAAAAAGAAAAAGAAACACAAAAAAACCCCAAAAGTGGGCATCTGGCTGGCTCGTGTGAGCAGAGCAGGGTCTTGATCTCAGGATCATGAGTTCAAGCCTCACGTTGGGTGTTGAGCCTACCTAATTAATAAAAATGGGGGTATATTATTTAAAAACAAAAAACCAAAAAAATGTAATGCAAAAACTTTAATCAAATCCTGGTTTTTAAAGAAAAGCCATAAAATGGGCATCGGCTGGCTAAGTCAGTAGAGCTCGAGACTCTTAATCTTGAGGTCTGAGCCCCACATTGGGTGTAGGGATTACTTAAAAATAAAATCTTTCCTTTTTTTTAAAGGCCATAAAAGCTCTTTGGGGACAAATGGGAAAATTCAAATCAAGGAACCAGGTATTAGATACTACAGAATTATTATTAATTTTTAAGGTGTGATAACAATATCATAATTATATAGGAGAATGTTCCCATTCCTAGGAGGTGCATGGTGCAGGCTTAAGTATTTAAAGGTGGGATGTCATGAACTCTGCAACTTACTTTCATGTTATAGAAAAAAATTTTATTTACACAGACCTATGTACCCCTTAAGAAATGGCAGAGTGCTCAGCATCAGGGATCTAAAAATCAAAACCACAATGAGGGGGCGCCTGGTGGCACAGCGGTTAAGCGCCTGCCTTCAGCTCAGGACGTGATCCCGGCATTATGGGATCGAGCCCCACATCAGGCTCTTCCGCTATGAGCCTACTTCTTCCTCTCCCACTCCCCCTGCTTGTGTTCCCTCTCTCGCTGGCTGTCTCTATCTCTGTCGAATGAATAAATAAAATCTTTAAAAAAAAAAAAAACACAATGAGATACCATCTCACATCAGTCAGAATGGCTAAAATTAACAAGTCAGGAAATGACAGATGTTGGTGAGGATTTAGCGAAAGGGGAACCCTCTTACACTGTTGGTGGGAATGCAGGCTGGTGCAGCCACTCTGGAAACCAATATGGAGGTTCATCAAAAAGTTGAAAATAAAGCTACCCTATGTCCTCGCAATTGCACTACTAGGGATTTACGCTAAAGAAACAAATGTAGTAATCAGAAGGGGCACCTGCACCCCAATGTTTATAGCAGCAATGCCCACAATAGCCAAACTATGGAAAGAGCCCAGATGTCCATCAACAGATCAATCGATAAAGTAGATGTAATGTATATATATATACAATGGAATATTACTTAGCCATAAAAAAACTGAAATCTTGCCATTTGCAACGATGTGGGTAGAACTAGAGGGTATTATGCTAAGTGAAATAAGTCAATCACAGAAAGACAATTATCATATGATCTCATTCATATGTGGAATTTAAGAAACAAAACAGAGGAGCGTAGGGGAAGAGAGGAAAAAAATAAAACAGGACGAAATCAGAGAGAGAGACAAACCATAAGAGACTCTTAATCATAGGAAACAGAGTGTTGCTGGAGGGGAGGTGGGTGGAAAGATTGGGTAACTGGGTGATGGACATTAAGGAGGGCACGTGATGGAATGAGCACTGGGTATTATGTAAGACTGATGAATCACTGACCTCTACCTCTGAAAATAATAATACATTATATATTAATCAATTGAATTTAAATTAAAAAGAAATGCAAAAAAAAATTTTTTAAAGAAATGGTAGAATGTTAACAATTGTTGATACAGAATATATGAGGGTTCACTGTACACATCATTCAAATTTTCTGTATACTTAAAATGTTTCATCATAAAAAAACTGGAATATAATGAAGTCAAAGGAGTCTAAATGCAATGTGGTACCTTCCTGAAACAGAAAAATGACATTAGCAGAAAAGCTGGTCAACAGAAAAGTAAGCATTAGCAGAAAATCAAGTCTATAATATAGTGGATATTACTGTACTAATGCGAATTTCCCAGTAAAGGTACCATGGTTTTACAAGATGTCAACTTCAGAGGAAGCAGGATAAAGGGAACTCCCTGTACTATCTCTGGGAATTTACTATAAATCTAAAATCATTCCAAAATGACAAGTCCTTAGAAAGCTGCAACCAGTATGTAAAAGCTAAAAGTTTTATTTTATTTTAATATGTATATAATTGAACAACTTCAAGATCCAATTTCTACAACAATGACCTTCCACACATCTCTAGTTTGGCACAGAAACTCCAAACAGCAAACATGTCTCCACGGGACCCTGTATCAGGGAGAAGGGAAGTACGTTCGTACCCACTGCCCGGACACCAGTGCTGCGGGTCAGACAGGGGCCTCAGTCCTTGAAGGAGGGTGAAGCCGCCATGTGGGCAGCAGCCACTCTGTTTTCCTGGCTCCGGGAGCTTTCCTTATTTCAGCAGAGATGTGAGCTGCACCGTCTGCTTGGGCAGCACTGATGGAAGAACTGCAAAGAGGAGGAAGCAGCAGCATCAATGTACGCGCCCTGCAGGGTCTGCAGAGGGCCCGGCTGGCCCACAGGCCTGCAGCCGCACCCACCTTTGCAGGCAGAAGCACGCTGACCCAGCTCCAGCTTCGGCAGACGGACATCTGTGCCATGCTTGAGCCGTCCTACAAGCTGTCCATGCGTACGATTTCACTTAATCCTGGTGCCTGGCGCGAAGCCTCATCTTACAAAGGACTAGGGGACACCTGCCCCCATCCCCACCTTTGCTGAGTTATAAACACTTCACCCAAAGGCTCCTCTCTATTCACAGGAGATCCTGGAGCCTCTCCCCCACCTGACTTCCTCCAACGCCAGCTCTCAGCTTCATGGCAGCCCCGCAGTAACTACAACCACTCCCTTCCTCAAAATGTCTGCAGTCCTTCCACTGTGAATGGAAGGATGGGGCTGAATTCCAAGCAAAACTCGACAACATTTTGGACTGTGTGGTGGGTAAGAGCACAGAGTGTGGAGTCCCATGGCTGGTGTGCAATCTCCACCCCATCAGGTACCACTGTGTGACCCTGGCCAGGCTCTTCACCCTCTGAGCCTTAGGTGACTCCTGTGGAAAAGGGAGATGATCTAACTACGTAGCTCACAGGGTTTTCTGAAGACTGAATGAAATTACCTCAATGCCTGCCACACGACGAGAACTCAGTGCATGGTAACTACTACTGTTAAACCTTGTATAGGCATGCTTCACGTTTTCACTCAATGCTTTCTCCAACTATTACTCCTGGAATTTGGAGCTGAGAGGGCGCTCAGAAGCCACAGAGAACCACCTTAGGGGTAAGGAAAATTCTTGAAATTTCCCCAAAACGAGGTCTGTCAGATGAGGATCTTCAGAATGAGACAGGCTGTTGAGGTTCCCAGGAGGGTAGGAATCATTAATCTATGTCTGTTCCACGTCTTGGCACCATTTTATAAACACACATGCTTTATACCACAACCACAGCATGTATATCTTGCAGAAGTATGTTTGACTAAAACACAGAAGATGAAACTTCACTTATCTTTTTAAAGTAAACACTACCTCTAACATGGGGCTTGAATCCATGACCCCGAGATCAACCAACAGAACCAGCCAGGTGCTCTGAGGATCAAAACTTTAAAATAGCAGTAAGTATCATGAAAAACAGGTCTTGCATGAAGAGCAGAGAGGGACAAAGGCTCACCTTCCCAGGAGCTGGGGCTTTGGTACCAAATCTCAGGAGAGAACTCCAACTAACGGTGAACTAAGAGGAACTCTGGGCAGCACCTTTACTTAGGCTCGGTAAGCCTGAATGACGAGAAATGAAGTCAGCAAAATGCCTGCTTGGTGGCCTTCCACCTAAGCCAGAGTGCATCTCAGCTCTCACCACCACCTTTATGCCTTGGTGGGGTTGGGGGCAGCTTGGGGCCTCTGGCCTCATCTCTCCCAGCCATACGGGAGGAAAGGCAGCATCAGAGAAGAGCTGGCCAGGCCTGCACTGGGAAGGAAGGGAGAGGAAAAGCCTCTCTTCCTGTGCAGCCTTGGAGCTAGGGCTGCGTATCAATCAGTCAGTACCTTAAGTATGACAGGTCAGGTTCCATCCTGCCAGGCAGCGGGAAAGCCGTGCATTCTCCTGAGCCAAGCAGAAACAAAGTGCACACCTCCGAATGACGTCAGCGATGCACAAACACATAATTACATGATATTCAACCTCGTGAGAAGACACTCCCTTTGCCAACTTCTTGCAATCCTTAAGAAGAGTCACAGTCAAGGAGAGAGTTTCTAGTAGGGCCGGTGTCCCATTAACACCTCCCTGACCCTTAGTAATCTTTCTTAACCAGAGGGAGAGCAAGCCTTAAGCTTAGAGACTGAAGACAGGTGATAGTTTCTAACAGGAATACTCGTTTGTGTTCTCTTCACCAGGGTTACCTTCTATTTTACAGCGACTGACAATAACGTCCATTTATGCTAGAGATGTATTTCCCTTTTTAAGTACATTTGCAGCTTTAAAAAGGGCGGGCGGAGAAAAAGACTAGGAAACAATAGATTTCTACATGGTAAAAACACAGCACACTTTCTTATCTACTGCTATAGCCTCTTGTCACGTCCAGTAGCCTAGAACTACGCCAAACATTTAGGCAGCCACTAGCCACGTGACTACTATGTAATTACTACGTGAGGATACTCATTTGAATCAATTACAATCAAACGCAATTAAAAATTCAGTTCCTCAGTCTTACCAGCCACGTTTCAATAGCCACATGTGGCCCACAGCTATCGTATTAAACCACACAGCTGCAGAACCCTTCCTCTGTTGCAGAAAGTTGCACTGGATAGCACGAGTCTAGAATGCCACTCCCAGCTCGCCTGGCTACTCACCTGGAAGTGGTGCTAGAAGGCCTGGTTTCTCCCCAAGCAGTGGACGCTTGGCACGCCTGGGCTGGGGGCATCCCAAAGGAGGTCTCTTGGAGGGGGCTGCTGGAAGCAGGGGAGGGGCAAACAGACCTTTGGGGTTGCCCGATCCTGCAGAGAACAAAAACCAAAACACAAACAGGAAGATAAGTGATGAACCTGGTTCCAGCTGCTCTACCCAAAGAGACTTTTCCTTAATCTTTAGAAAGGGGCTGAGCGGGGAGCACCTGCCACACACACATCTCAGCTCCTCCGAGCTCTACCAAGTCCTCCCTGGGCCCAGACTGGGCCTCCGTGCTTCTCCAGGGGGCAGCAAACAAGTCTGGGGGCCAAATCCAGCCTGCTGTCTGTTTTGGTACGACCTGTGAGCTGAGAAGGTTTTCTCATTTTTAAGTGGTTATGTTTTAAATGGTTACGTAAGTATGTACATAATATCCTTAACTTTGCTTTTTGGCTTGTAAACACTAAAAATGACATATTTACTATCCAGCCCTTTAAGAAGTTTGCAAACCCTTTGTCTAGTCCATGCATGCGTGCATGTCTTGACATCCTGGTTCTCCCTGCTCACCTTTTCACAAGTGGGTTCTGTTCCAAATGTTCTATTTGACACTTGGAATCTGTTTTCTCGAATATCCACAAGCCGCGAGGTTCCCAGACAGGTCATAAAGGCAGGTCCATGACATACCTGAAGCACTCTATTCCTGAGAATCTAACACCCGTCCACCTAGAACACTGGCCTGGACACAGTGATGGGGGTCTGACACATGGTCTAGTGCCCTGTCACTCTCCCCTGGGCAGTCAGTCTGCCCTGCTATCCTCACCCTGTTGAACAGGGCATTTTTTTTTCACCATTCATGCCAAGGCCCTGAAGCAAGCACCTAGCCCTTTCTGAGGGTCTGAAAGAATTTTGTTTTTAACTTTCAGTAAGAATGAGAAGCAATTCAGAGCAAAAAGATCTCCTCCTGAGTTCTTCTCTTCTTAATTCACTCGCTTCTCACAGGAACAAGATGGTAAGAATGCCCAGGGGTGGACCAAGGGGCTGGGCTGAGGCATAGCGGAGCGTGGTGAGTGCAGCGGAAGGAAAGGAAGGGTAGCAAGAAAGCCCAGGCTATGATGGGAACAGAGAAGACATAAAGCTATATTCTCAATCATCCCGAAGGTCACCAGGTCAGAAAGGGAGGGGGCACAGAAATGTTCACCCCTAGGGCTGTGGATCTTCAACACAGACTGAAGTTCCCAATAAAAGACATACACATGCACGGCTACCAAAGCAGGAGGACACACTCCCTCTATTTTGATCCACAATAATAGTCAAGGTGGAAATATTGTGTTGTAAGGAAGATTTTTGGCTAAAATGATCTCTGCTCATATAAAAGACCGAAGCAACATTTGACTCTTAGGCACAAATACATCCGAGGTCCAAATTTTATTTAAGGCCCAGGAGAAAAGCCACCTTTCCACAAAGACCTCACTGCCAACTCTGTCTTTAACATGGCAGATGGAAAACATGCTTTCATCCAGTTTCTTCTCTGCTCCCATTGTTATTACACAAGGAGAACAGGAGAGGAGACAAGAGTGTATGAACAAGTATTTGGAAGATGAGGAACAGAGGGAGTAGGGACTATGCAGAGGAAGCTGCATTCCAGGTGCCTACAGAGGAGCTAAAACTCTTCACCCTTGGGGCACTTGGGTGGCTCCGTCGGTTAAGTGGCCGACTCTTGATTTCAGCTTAGGTCATGATCTCAGAGTCGTGGGGTGGAGCCCTGTCTGCACTCAGCAGGGAGTCTGCTTCTCTCCCTCTCCCTCTACTCTTTGCCCAGCTCATGCATGCACGCTTCCCTCTCTCAAATAAATAAGTCTTAAAACAAAACAAACAAAAATCCTCTTTATCCTCAAGAGGCAAGAAAGGCTCAGACACCAGACACCCCAGGAACCAGAGGCATAATGGACACGGGGCTTGACTGGAACTCTGAACCTCAAGTGGTCAGCCCAATACCCAGGTCTCCTCCCAGAGGGAAGAGATGGATGTCTGATGAACACACTCGAGCAGCAGGATCCAGTTCGGCTGGAAGTGAGTCAACTCTGGGGATTTTCAGTTATGTAAGCCAGTTAGGTCTCCTTGTTTTAAGCTGAGTTAGGTCCCTGTCACTTATAATGGAAGGAGTTCACAGTAGTACAACCTCATTTTAGGCAGATGTCAGATACTATTTACACCAACTACTCAGAAAAGCCTGGAAAACACTACAGAATTCAGAGTGCATATTAAGGGAACTCTGTGTAAGCCATCCTAAATGTGGCCAACAACCTTGATACGAGAGCTCCTCTACACTTCCCCGTGTTAAAACTTAGACAACTCATTCAAGATAAACGGCACCCACTGAAACTCCAGGCGTCTCTCCTGGTCTTCTGAAATCTTAGCATTCACTGAGAATATGCCAACGAACACTGCAATTGCTCTAAACTGTCCTGTTCTCTCAGAGCAATGCTCATAGAGACAACAGAGGCACAGCGAGCTCTTATTCCTGGAGGGAAGCACTGACCTGGTGGTGGAAGGAGAGCCCCTCCTGGTCTGTCCCCTAACAATGGGGACTTGGCAGGAAGTGGGGGATGCGGGCCAGAGAAGGACGGCTTTCCAGGGGTTGGAAGAAGTGGAGGCGGCTTGCCCACAACAGGGGTATTCCTGCCTTGAAATGAGGGATGATCACTGCTAACCAAAGACTCGAGTGCCTCAAAGCCTGGAAAAATGAAGAAAATGAATGTTCACCAGAAGTCTGCTGCAGAGGCCAGCGAGCTGCGCAAGGAACAACTCAGAATTCAAGGAAGACCATTATTTTTCTGACTTAGAGGTTTCTATGATCAAAGAGTAACGGGATGTTAATTAGACTTGTTGCGGTCATCATTACATGATACATACAAATATTAGATCATTATGCTGTATTGATGAAAGTAATAGAAAATGTCAATTATACTTCAATCAGTCAATTAATCAGTTAATAAATTACATAAGCACTCAGGAAAAAAAAAAAACCTATTGCATTTAAAGTTTATGAGCCCCCCCCCAACCCTGAGAAAGTAAGTACAAAAATAAAATACATTCGGGGCGCCCTGGGTGGCTTAGTCCGTTAAGTGTCTGTCTTTGGTTCAGGACATGATCTCAGGGTCCTGGGATCGAGCTCTGCTCATCGGGGAGTCTGCTTCTCCCTCTCCCTGCTCTCTCTCTCTCTCTCAAATAAATAAATAAAAATCTTAAATAAAATAAAATACATTCTACATTTTATAAGATGAATGATTTCTTTAAAGCTTTAATATGGCCCTAGTAACTTCAGCTATGTTTCCCCACAGGGACAAGTGATTATTATTTTCTTGTCACCTACTCAACTCAAAATAAGTAAACTGAAAAGTCACCGTTTTAACGAGTTTAGCTCAAAACTGGAATGCTCTTTACAATCTTTAAGATAAGGGGCTACTTCTTTATGTTTACCATACACCTTAAAATAACCTACAAATATATCAATTAACAAGCTGAAACTCTGAATCACAAAAGTAAACTGATAGGGAACAGAAACTGTTTCCCACGTGTCCATCTATGTAGAGAAGTCATCCAGCTATACATTAAAATATCTGATTCAAAAGGAACTTTAGCTTCAAAAGAAGCATTTGAGTCTATAAAGATTACACAATAGTGTAATTCATATGTCAAACATGCTCCTATCAGACACCTTTATATTACAGAAGTATAGTCTCTCAATTAAATAAAAAATTCTTAGTTTTCTTTCACATATGGATTTGCAGAATAAGATTTCCTGGGGTTTAAAATGCGGAGGGAAAATGGACAGTACCAAATACCTTCCAGTTGCCCTTTCCTGGTCTTCAGGTAGTCAATGAGCAGATTCAACTCATTCCCATACAAATACATTCCCTCACTCAACAGAAAGAGAAGGTGCTGAATGCCCGAAGGGACAGAGTAGCTGGTCAGGCGCTCCCGAGCCAAGAAGTCATCCACCAGATCTCCAGCCTGCAGAGCAATTCCAGCACATTCCTGCTGCTCCCGTTTCGAGAAAAATCTCCTGTATTCTTTAGCCACCAGCTCCAGGGCGTCTTCCAGGGGCATATGCCGATGTACTAGGGACAAGAAAGAGCCTGCTTTATATCAAATGGGGGCCCTGATTCCTTTTAAAATCAGAAAATAATGTAGTTAATCCAACTACATGTTGTTTAGGCTGTGTCAGCTTTCAGTACAGATGTGATTGTCTACTGCTCCAAGGGGACTGGGACCCTCCAAAGCAGGTGCCCTGTCGACTTCAAAATCACACATTACATTGTTTCAAAATTATAATATGTGCAGCTTGTTTACCTTTTCCATACAGACCCACTTTTCACAATTGGACAGCTTTGCTTTTCATAAATGGACAGCTTCACGCTACACTGATAAAATGGGGGGGGGAGGAGAGGGAGAGGAAACAGGTGCCATGTGTATCAATGGGAATTTTTAATGCTAAACAAATCTAGCCTAAAAAAGACAGGATGCAACTTCAACCATCGCTGGCTACTAACTAAAAATGTTTAAGGGGGGGAAAAAACCCCTTAAAGGGAAGGTGTTTAATTTGGTTCCAGCAATTCAGGTGAACCGCTTGAGATGAGCGTGATTCACAGAGGAAACAAGTGGAAGCAGAGAACAGAGCCTTCAGAGAGGTGAGCAGGTGGAACATGGGGCTGCTGGTTTTCATTACACACCTTTTAGTGCTCATCTCCTCACTCTGTATATGTAATACTTAGATAAAAGGCAGACAGACAGACATGTGGTGCAGGGCTTCTAGGTTCCGTCGCTTAGGCCAAGGAGTAACCCCCAATCCTCTACGTAGCTCTGCAGTCTTTAGCTCAGGCCTATGGATCTTAAATCGTGTTAAAAAGCTTTCCAGGTCAGGTCAGGAGTATTCCAGGCCCTCAATACTACATATAAAATAAATTCTAGACACTAGGAATGGTTTTTATGTAACTTAATGGCTGTAGTCAATGCATGGGTGTCTTCTAATCTCTCCTAGCTTTACCTACTGAGAATAAGACTTCATAAAAGTTTAGTTTTAGACGAGAGGCCCCTAGCCTGTCTTGCCACCTATCACCGACTTCTGAACAAATTTCTGATCCAAGGGGTACTACGGAGCTACAGTGGAGATGATGGTATTTGGTTAAATCTTAAACTGTTTATTAAGGTTACATCTAGGAAGAAATATGAATGCATATTTGCCTATAGGTGCTAAAGTTTCATTGTTTGTCTTAAATGTTTGTCTTGGCACAGAAGCAGCTCCATGGGCTTCTGATTAATGGCTGCATGCAAGATACAAAACAAACTGTCAGCAATAAAGCAATGTGAAAGAGAGACCTACTTACTTTAGTGGTAATTTCCTAAATGATCTCACATGAATGTAAACAGATGAGATTAGACCTCTGTACAACCTGTTAAATTAATCTGTTCCCCATCCCCATCCCCAGGAAGTTGGGATTTATAATTTTTGAAAGTATGCCTTTTCTTTTACATTTTCAGAACTTACATGTCACATAAATGTGGTTTAGTCTTATTATTTGTTTAAAATAAATCAGACATTTTCTATGTTTAGAAAAACCATGGTTTCACAACTCTCGGGAACAGTACTGAACAAGAGCTGCCTAGGTGGGTATAGATGGCTACACAGAGGCAAAACAAATGGAATGGTCAGAAGAAAAGGTGTCCTGGCATCCCCCAAATTATCGGAAGCCCAGTGTTCCTCAGTATTGTCTTTTCAGACCCAACATTATAGCTGGATTATAGGACATCAGTCTGACACCGACTTCTCTGAAGGCCCCAGAAGCCACAGGCAGGACATAAATTCAGCTACTAATGCTCCACTAGGTATCTGCCCAGGGGAAAGGTCTCCTGGCTTCACAGTGAAAATGCTACATTGCTATGGAGACTTGGCTGAGATGTGCCTGTTGGAGAAGCCTGCCTGGCTGCTGCCTACCTGGGCAGAAGAAGGAAGCCATGCTGGCCTGCATCTTGTACAGTGCCTGGTGCACATGAGGAACTCAGGAAGTGTGGACTACACAGAACAGCACCAAGAGCTTCCACAAAGACAAAAGGACTACAGAACTCAGGCTCGTGTCTGGGTATGACTCTAGGGGAGCTGCTGGGGGGCCATCCACAAGGCAGACCCTCCTCTCTGGAAGCAGCAGCTCTGACCAGGAGGGAAATATGAGGGTGGTCTAGGATGTGTGCATCTGCCCAAGTCTGTGTGTTTTAGGGAAGAAAAAGGTTCATTTTTGTGCACTGTCATAAACCTAAAAATAATGAAATGTTTGCGATATCACAGGAAAGGCAAAGTTAGCAGGAAGGGTAGTCTAAGAGAATGCATGAACATAACATCCTCTAGACTTACCACTGAGGGCAGAAAAGATGGCAGTGAGATTTGGCCAAAAGTTCTTCTACATAAGAGAACTAACTTGTTACATAATATTTTGGACAAAATATTCTGGATTCTTAAGTAAAAAGCAATAAAGATGATTTAAGTTTCAATTACCCTAATGCACAGGAGAGTACTTTCAAGTACTATTCAAGTCACTTTTTCCTCAACTAGATCCAGTTTGGTTACTGACAAACAGGAACCTTCAAAGTACACTGGCGTACAAAGAAAAACTATCATTATATTTTTAAAGCAGGATCCATTTTAAGTGATAGTTCTAGATTGAGCTCAACTTACTTTTGATAGACTCATGAAGCATAATTACGGTGCAAGAGGAAAGTTTTACATTAGACTGTTCAACAAGAATGCAAAATGGGGACCCATCGTCCTTTACTTCCTGGAGCGCTCGCGTAAGACTCGACGCGGAGGAGAGGTGAATCATTTCTACCACAAGGCCATGATCCTGCAACCGGTGACCTATGCCTGTTGCATAGTCCCTTAAAAGAGAAAAAACACATACCACACACACACACAAGAAAAAGGTAGGTTATTTTCAATCAAACAAACAAAAAAAAACCCCTACATCACCAAGCAGTTGTTTCATACATATTCTGATGACAAATTTAAGTAAGTGAGGTGTAAGATACTATATTTTTACTGTACTTGGGTAAGCAAAGTGGAAGATGCTGTATTTTTTCAAAAATCATCATGCCCTGCAACTTGTTTTCATTCTTAGACACACTGAAAAGATTCAACAGTACATTATCCATTTGCCGGAATCAGTTAAGAGAACCGGAGGCAACTCTAACCAAAGGAAACTTACTTTTTTGAAAATACGGTGTCCTCATACGGTCGACCATGAACAGAATTTTGTAAAGAAAGCAGAGTATGCCAAAGCCGTGTTTTCATGTGGCATGATACACTAGATAAGTACCATAAACGTGGCCAGCGTTTTTCAAGATGGAATCATTCAGATGTTATTTGATGAAATCATTTCAATTTAAAGACCATGAAAGAAAATGTAAGATTGTTTGAAAGAACAGATAAGACTATTCTCTTCAGAAAAATAAGAGAATGCTCATCTACAATTAGTTCCTGGGACAGACGAATATTTGTTGAGGTCACTACCACTGCAACAACTCCTTGCTGACAAGTAAATGGATGAGGGGGATTGGCTGGCTCAGACAGTGGAGTGTGAGACTCTTGATCACGGGGTTGTGAGTTCAAGCCCCACGTTGGGGGTAGAGTTTACTTAAATAAACAAACAAATAAATAATTGTATAGCCAAACAAATAAACAAAAAAGAGTAAATGGATACTGGAGTTAGCCATCTCAATCAGTATCAACCATCCCATGACCAACCTTGGATCAAACCCCAGAGTCCTCTCCTCTCCCATTTTCTCAGACTGAGTCTTCGAGTCCTTGAGAATCTATCTCAGACCTCTCCTTTGGGTTTATGCTTCCCTTCCTCCCCAATACTTGCTCAGAAACCTGCACAGGAACTTAGAAACCTGAAATGATATGATTCCCTGAAACCTCCTTGATTTACCTCCTTGGACCCTCCAACGGTAGTCTGCTCTTCCTCTTACGTTTCCTCTGCTTAGAGCAGAAACAACTCTTAGCATATCTCATCTTCCACTTGTTATTTACGCACCTGTTTTATCTTACCAGGCTGCATGTGGTACAAAAGAGGAACTGTCATGTAATTATCGGTACGTTGCTCACTGTGCTCAGCACACCTAACAGGCACACACTAAACGCATGTTCTGTGAATTAAAAATTAAAATGATGGCTGGAAAAATGCTTTCCAGGCAATTTGGGAGAGTAAATGATGACTTCAGAAAACAAATTCAAGAGGAAAACAAGAAAAACAAGATATGGTTCATATTTACAGAATGACAGCCCGTGAGTCAAAGTTATCACAATAATCATTCATGTTGGAGGACATGATTTGAAAATTAATTACTGTTTTGGGGCATAAAGGAATGAATTAGCCAACTAATATATCACTACAAATCTTTCCAACATCAAAGTGGCAACAGAGCAGGCAGCAAGACCTAGTTCCTTGGACTCTGGCAGACGCAGCCTGCGCTCAGCTGAGGAGTCCCTAATCCATGGCTAAGTACCAGAACTGCAGAACACCAGGCAGAGCAGCAGTTTCTGAATACCACCCTAGAAGGAGGGGGAGCAGAAAAGCAATCTCGAGGACTCCTCTCCACCACACAGCACTGCACTCCAGTCAACACTAGCCAGTCTGACTCTGGAGTTGGGAGACTGGCAAGGGCACAAGGGTGCAGGAGTCAAACGACCACTGGAGCTCATCACAATTCTAAAAGAGCTACAAGGGGGCGCCTGGGTGGCACAGCGGTTAAGCGTCTGCCTTCGGCTCAGGGCGTGATCCTGGCGTTATGGGATCGAGCCCCACATCGGGCTCTTCCGCTATGAGCCTGCTTCTTCCTCTCCCACTCCCCCTGCTTGTGTTCCCTCTCTCGCTGGCTGTCTCTCTGTCAAATAAATAAAATCTTAAAAAAAAAAAAAAAAGAGCTACAAGGTGCTACAGGTCTGCTGTGACGCTTGCTACAAGTTCCAAGAAAGCGGTTTAGTCAAAGATTAATGTAGTTTCCCTGGTTGATGCAAATGATTGTAGCAAAGTTGCTAAATGTTGAGGGAAAACCAAGCCACTATGCATGCTGAGTCTTTACTGCCTCTGGTTCAAAATTGGTTTAAATTACCACATGATCAAATTAATCCAGGGCATGTCTGCTTGTCTTTCAATTATTAAAGGGAAATCCCATAATTTTCTAATGTAAAAGGAATTGGCCTCTCCCACCCTCCCCATGCTGTGACTGACCTCATTTCTTCCAGTACGCTGTCTCCCAAGATCCAACCCAAATACCCTCCAAATGAGATGAAGCTATAATTTTGATTTCACAAACTCTTACAGTAAAGATGCTATCTACAAATATGTTAGATTTCTGTAAAGCAGATATCACAGAATAAGAATTCAGAGTCATTTGAAGGTTGCCTATTTGCACAGAGTGGGAACACCAATGCTGCCTTCATGCTGAGTTATGCTTTGTGCATGCCTGGTCTCCTGCTCAGGAATGATTAGTTCTCATGTGTGAGTCTGCAGTATCACTCACTCAGCACCTAGCCTGGAGTAAGTGTGCCTGCCTCCAACCAACCATTTGTCTACATGCTCTTTGCCAAGCACTACGAAACCCGACATAATCCAGAGACACAATTATCATCACACATTAAGTCCCCTGTCTGCCTTCAAGTGCCAGCCAATGGTGCGCAAGATCAAGGCACCATGCGGACCCAAAGGATGAGCCGGAGACAGCCAACAGGGTAGGAGACCAGGCCACAACTGCGCTTAAGAGGCCTGCATGAGTTACAGATGTTAAGTGGCCTATACAAGTTACAAGTGTTAGTTGGCCTGCACAAGTTACAGATGGAGAAGAGGGAACGGGCATCCTACACTGAAGGAAAAATAGCAGGATAAAGGCTGAAAGGAATTCAACAAGCAGTTAAGAAATGAGAGGAACCCGTCTCTGAAATTATCAGTGAGGCCAACTTGTGGCATCCTACACTAGACTGTCAGTGCCCCAAGGCAAAGGTTCGTCTGTTATGTTCACTCAAGTATGCCCAGAGCCTAGAACACGGAATCCAGCCTGAAAATAGCCTTGGTTTTTCCCCCTGATTATGAAATCGATGGATACTCACTGTAGAAAACTCGAGCAATACAGAAAACTGAATAAGAGAGTAATCATCAGAAACCTCCCCAGCCCCAGGATGGTAAACCCAAAAGCCCATTCTTGTAATTCCTAGAGCAGTGTTCTAACAGCATTTCCAGATCTTTCCACTCTCGTTGACTAATGTATGTAAGGCTGAATACTTAATTATTCCATTTGTACACTTTCTCGTTTGACAGGCTAAAAAGAAATAAATATACCTCTGTTCGTTGTTGATACAAACAATAACGCAATCTGAAGGCCTCTCTCGATCACGTTCTTTCTGAACCACTTGATAAAAGTGCTGGAAAAGCCCTTCTTTCCGACTGTCCCTGCCACTGGCATCACCTGAAAAATATTGACATGTTCATGCTCTTGCAAGGGCAAAAGCAATCACTGAAGGTTTTCAGGGTTTTTTACAAAAGTGTAAATGAATGGCAACACCTCTATAAAGAATAGATGAGGAAAACAGAAGGAGAATCTCAGCAAGACTCTTACCTAACTGAGTGGACTGGGGTCGCTCGTGGTTCTCTTCGTGCCTTTTTGAATAATCAGCCACATTCCGCCGTAATTCTTTAATGCTATTGGATGCATGAAAATATAACAGTTTGTGCAAACGCAGTTTCCCTCTAAATGTGTCCCCAAAAGCCAAGAAATAAATACCAGGTCACCTGGCGCAATACATATATGCACCAAAAGAAAGGCCATGTCTACACACAGATAGAAGTTCAATAATCTGTTCTCGTTTTAGAATATTCTGAGTTTCTGGGAGTTTTCTGTCCTCTGCCATTCATTTTCTCTTGCCTGTTATGATGAAAAGTACCACAGGGAGCCACTGATCTTTGTCAAGTCAGACTGATACAGACAGAAACTCATACTTGAAGGTGTTTATTTTAAAGAAGAGAAGATAATTTTATCAGACGTGTATATCTTTTGAAGATTCCCATTGGATACGGGTAAAAAATGAGTCAATGAGGTCTGCTCACTTTACTCCTAAACACTCTACGGCTCCTGTGAGCCAGCTATTTTCCCTTGCTAAAGGCATGCAAAATAGTGCACAGATGCTGGGTAATCTATTAGCCATCTAAAGTAGTCCCCTTTGCTGTGATTTAACAGAAGAAAGGGGGAATTCGATGCACTCTGTACCCTAAATCAGGCATTTTTACTGCGGCTCTCCAGCATCCAGACACCAATGTGTGTGTCCACAAGGAGTGTCCTGCCAGGGAGAGAACCACCTCGGCGGGCAGCAATTAGTTCCTTTCCCACCAGAGGCATCACGCTGCATGGCAAGGCAGCCGCGGAACACGCTCAAACCATGACTATTCAGCAAGCTGCCAGCCAATGTCGATCCCTTTGCTCTTCCCCCGTATGATTTTCATTTGGGTTCTTGTCCACAGCCAATTCCCTGACACAGCAAAGACGAAGCTCCAGACTTTTGAGAGGCAAAGCTTTTGCCTGAATCCACGCCTCCCCTACTGCCTGAGAATCCTGAGCTACACGAGAATGTTTCCTTACCCCAGGCAGACTCTACCTTTGTCTTGTGGCTCTGACAAACACTAGCCATTGACTCCAGAGGCCATTCCTCAAGCTGCCTGCTTTCTCTAGCCCTTGCTAGACTGTGTTCTTGCTGGCTTTCCCTCATGCTTTATGCACAGTCTTTTAACAAAGTGGTCTGTAAACTGCCCACCACCACTCTTAAGTAATTAGACAGGGTCTGGGGGGGCACCCCAGAAGCTGGTACATGGTCATCCAGGAAAGACAGCGTGATGCTGAAACTGCAACTACCTGGGTATGAATCTCAGAGCCGTCACTTACTAACTGGGTAAGCCTGAATGAGCTACTTAACACTGCTATGCCTCAGTTTCCCCACCTGTGAAATGGGGCTATGGAAACCTACGTGGAAGTGCTGCTATGAGGATTAAATGAGTTAATGCAGGGAAAGCCCTTAGAACAGTGTCTGATGCAGGACAGGCCTTCAACAGATGTAAGCCATTACCATCCATCTCTGCCTTCAGGCTGCCTTCACACCAGAGCTAAGAAAATCCCTCCTTCAGAAGATCGCCTACCGGTGCAAGTATTCTGAGTCTCACTGTCAGGAAATGTTACCTGAGAGAGACTAACCCCCGCTAACAGTCACTCCTGAATTCTATACTTCCAAGTGCTTCCGCAGTCGAGGAAGGCATTTTTCAATTTTGAATTATTAATCTAATCTGACACAAATCTCATCTTTAATGCAGGCAAGAGAGAGGTCCTGTCAAGGTTCATACACATAAAAATCAATTCGGATACAGTTCAAGGAAAACTGCTTTTACCAAAACTACAGAGGTAGATCCAAACAAGAACCCTGAAGTGCCATGGTGATTTACCTACTTAGTTACTCAGAAGAATTCCGCTGCAGAATGTGAGAGACAGACCAAACTAAGTAAGACCACCTTCGAAACTGGTTTACAGACTTTGGAATCCTACACGATGGTCAAAACCAATGAGGATCAATAATCCTCCATGACATACTGTTACATGAAAGTAGCAAGTTCCAGAACAATAAACCAATGTGAGCCATTTCAGCTAAAAATAAGGAGGGAAACTGGGGAGGACTCTGAAAGGGATTTTTACTTTTTAATGTCAAACACTTTTATATCTGTTTATCCATTCCTGAGAGAGAGAGAGAGAGAACGGGCAGGGGAAGGGGCAGAGAGAGAGAGAATTTGGGGGCAGAGAGAGAGAGAATCTCAAACAGACTCCACACTAAGCACAAGCCGGACATAATCTCACGGCCCTGATATCATGACCTGAGCCGAAATCAACAGTCAGACACTTAACTGACAGCCACCCAGGTGCCCCAAACCATTTTAAAGTGACTTTATTTATACTCTAATACTGATTCACCTCATAACTAAAATAACTTTGGATTTTCAGAGCATATACCCATGGTCAAATGGTAGCACAAAAAAGGTGGGGAGGTGTGGAAGAAGGGAGTCGAGGGCCTGCTGTAGCGGCTCACCCAGGCAGAGCCCACAGAGGGGCTCAGGTGGTCGAGTCCCTTCAGTCTGTAGGTCTCTTTTAGTTACTAGAGTCCAAATGACTATGGAAACGGAGAAGTTAAAGCAGAATGGCTTAATATGATCAAGCTGACCAGAGGGACTTCCCAAAAAGCAAATATTAATAGCATCAATTTTAACAAACACATAAGTCTGCACAGTAAGAACACATCTAAATTACTACTAAAGCTTTTAGCAAATTGAGCCACAACAATAAAACTTTACCTTAGCATGTCTTCACCCTCCTTTAAGTAGCCCTCTTGGGGAGAATAAGAAGTCGGCAGAAAAGGTTTATATGGCTTGCTGCTAAAAAACCAACAAAGACAAAATTACACTTAAGAAGAAATTATTTCCCATAGCCCACACGTTTGTTTCCACAGTTCTGGTACACTCAAAGGTGATTAAATCTTCAGTTAAACTGGATTTTTAAAACTCGAACAATGCTTTTCTCAAGACTTCTTTTTTTCCCCAGAATCTCTATTCTATTTTGTAATGCCTATTTCTATTTTTGTCTACTTTGTTTGCTCAACTGCTTTTCCAGAGCTGACAACTGAAGGCACAGCTCTGTCACAAGAAAAGACCATTAGAAATTCACCAACAGAAAGGGGCTTCAACATAATGAATCAGATTTACCCAAATGAACTGAATTAACCCGCCCCCAAAAAAGTAAGAATGTAATGCTGGTAGTGTTTGGTAATTTTAAAAAATCCTTTAAAAAAAAAAAAAAAAAAAAGCAAAAGCTTCTCTTTGGTAGATGCCCCACCAACATCACCAGAAATTTTAATGAATGATCTGCCACCTTTAATGTATCTGACACTAACTCCACAATGGCACTTACGAAAGAATGTTCCTGAATCATTTGTGCGCATCAATTCTAAGCACTCAAGGTCTTCGATTAAGACCACTGTTATGTTTACATGCCAAATGCATTTGATACACGTCGACACCGTCTTCCTCATTTAAAGGTTGTGTGGTTAATGAATAACAGAGATCTAAATTAAGACAAAAATAAGGGGCAAAACCTAGGAAGAAAATGCCTGCTCCAAATTGTTAGCTGAAAGAAACAAGGGGCTAAACAAGATTAACTATTATGAATTTGGACTGAGAGGGTTAAAGAGTTATTAGAAAGCTTTCCTTTTCCAAAAAGGATCAGGAGCACAGCTGCTCCACTCGACCCTCTTCTCAATGATCCTAGCCAAGTTTGAAGGCCATGAGAAGGAAGAAGCAGATGGTTCAATGTGAGTAAGTCAAAAGGAAGTTGCATTTGCCTTATTCGGCTTCCTAGCAACTAGACTGAATGATGCCAAGAAAGCCAGCCGGCTCTAAGGAGAAACGCTGCAGGACACTTGGAACCCAGCAGTCGGGCAGGGGAGAAGAGGCCCCCAGACACCCTCACCTGGCAAAACAAGTCCAGTGCCGCCTGACACCCACACTTCCCACCTCACCGGGACCTTCCCTTTCCCTTGCAGGTCCCACTCCAGCCAACCCAGGCCACATGAATGCCAACCGCTTGACTACCAGGACAACCTTTCAGATTCTAGCAACATCAGATGAGCAGTCTGGCCCAGCCATCAAAGAATAACTTCCCACTTCTCCACGGGAGGGAAGGCCCAAAGCACTCAACGCACCTCAGCCAGCTGGACAAAGGATTCCGCAGGCCAAAAGGCCCGCGCTCAACCACTGTAGCCCGAGCTCTGAGAAAGGCAGACAGACGTGTACACTGGCTGGGATCCCAGAGGCCTGAGAAACATCCCTCCCAGACCCCTTTTCTCCTCCTTAAAAACATTCCCTAAGTACCATGGAGGCAGGGGGTTCCCAAATGGGCTGCTTAAAGGAGTCACACTCAGGCAGGAATTGTCTTTGTGTAAGTACATAAATAGGCACATGAAATACATCCGCAAATGGCCAAAGGAAGGCCTGATGTTATTAAACGTTGCAAGGTTACCCTAAGCCCTGGCAATACTTTGTCATATATTCTGGGTCTCCCTCTCTAAGTGGTGGCACCCATTAAAACTTCAGTTCCTCTCCTACTCCGTGGGTATCAGGTTAGCCACTGTCAAATAGAAAATGGGACTTATAATTACAATATATCTTGGGAAATGAATACAGTTTCCAAAATGTTCAATGAAAATGTTTTCAATGCATTATCCTTAAGCCTTATAACAACCAATCAAGCTGGGTGTTACCAACCTCCCCACATTTTTTAGAAACAGATGAGGAAACGGAGAGTCAGGTCACACACAGCAGCAGTCAGCTGCTACACAGTTAAGCTATAAAGCCCAAATTCAAATCCAGGTGTTTCTGACTCTCAAACCCAGACTCCCCCCATACCTCATAGCCCAGAAACTCTGGTCTTAACCCCGGAGGTCTGCAAGTAAAAGAAAAATAGGAAAAGCAATGAAAGAAGGACAAATATAAGGAATAAAGACATTAAGTCATTCTGTATTTTTATGGAAGGTAAATTCATGTGGGCATAAAAAATTCTCATTTGAGAACACAGAGTAAGTATGGCAGAGGGCTCCACAGTGAAACGTCTGCCTGCCCAGCCTCTCCCGGCCACACTCCAGCAGGCGAAGAGCCTCCTCCGCACATCTGAGTGGACCACCTAAGGAAGAGCAATTCAAAATTCAAGCCTCCAGCCTGATGTGGAGGAACCAGAATTCTCATGTGCTACTCGTACACAAGTAAAATGGTACAATCACTTCGGAAAATCCTCTGGCAGTTTCTTAAAAAGTGAGACACAGAATCCAGCCAGTCCACTCCTAGATATTTACCCGATAAAAATGAAAGCACAGGTCTACTCAAAAACTTGTGCATGAACGTTCACAGCAGCTTTATTCGCAATAGCCAAAAACTAGAAATGTCTAGCCACAGAAAGATGGGAAAACAAACTATGGTGTATCCATAGGTCTTAGGCTGCCCAGACCACCATAACAAAACATCATAGGCTGGATGGCTAAAACAACAGAAATTTACTGTATCAGAGTCCTGGAGGCAGGAAGTCCAGGATCAGGATGTCAGCACAGTCCAGTCCTAGTGAGAGCTCTCTTCCTGGCTTGCAAAGGCCACCTCCTTGCTGTGCCCTCACACAGCCCTTCGACACCACATGCACAAGGAGAGAGAAAGGACTTTTCCTCTTTTTATAAGGCCACTAATCCTACAGGATTAGGACCTCACCATTTTGACCTCATTTAACCTTATTCAGCTCCTAAAAGCCTTGTTGCAAATACAGTCCTGTTGGGGTTAGGGCTCCAACATATGTTTATAGGGAACACAAGTCAGTCCATGGCACCAGAAAATGGAATACTACTCAGCAACAAAGAAATGGAAGTACTGATCCACCCAACAATATGGATGAATCTCAAAATAATTATTCTGAAGGAAACCAGAAACTTCTCCATAAAAATATAACTGTATGATTCCATTTAACTAATTCACATAAATTATATATACAATATACAGAAACTTATAGAAAACGCAAGCCAGGCGAGCCTGGCTGGCTCAGTCGGTTAAGTGTCCGCCTTCAGTTCAGGTTCCTGGGATCAAGCCCCGCATCAGGCTCCCTGCTCAGTGGGGAGCCTGCTTCTCCCTCTCCCTCTGCTTGTGCTTTCTCACTCTCTCTGTCAAATAAGTAAAATCTTTTAAGAAAGAAAAAAAAAAGAAAAAAAGAAAATGCAATCTAATCCACTGTGATAAAAGTGATAGACCAGTTGTTGCCGAAAGAAGGGGGAATGATGACGAATAAGGAAACTCTGGGGGATGACAGCTGTGTTGATTACCTTGATGGTAGTGCCGGTCATCCACATGTCAAAACTGAGGTTGTACACTTTAAATATGTGCACTGTATTTATTATATATCAATAGTACACATCAATAATCATACATCGATAAAGCTGAAAAAATCCAAGCCTTTTTCCCATTTTTTCCCTCTGTAACATCAGTGTGTTTTCTTTCTTTTCCTCTTTTTAAAAAAATTTCCTTCCTTGTTTTTTTTTTTTTTTAAAGATTTTATTTATTTATTCGACAGAGATAGAGACAGCCAGCGAGAGAGGGAACACAAGCAGGGGGAGTGGGAGAGAAAGAAGCAGGCTCATAGTGGAGGAGCCTGATGTAGGGCTCGATCCCACAACGCCGGGATCACGCCCTGAGCCGAAGGCAGACGCTTAACGGCTGTGCCACCTAGGCGCCCCCTTCCTTGTTTATTTTTAAGTAATCTCTATACCCAATGTGGGGCTCAAACACACAACCCCAAGATCAAGAGTCACACGGTCTTCCAACTGAACCAGCCACGTGCCCCAACATTAATGTGTTTTCAATGTGTTTTAAGTTTTAGCACTGGTCAGAAATCATGCAGATTCTGGTGTCTTTACGTGGAGAGAACCTTACACATCTATGGAAAGACAGTCTGTTGAAACACTTCCTCACTATTTCAAATTAAATGTACATGTCACTCCCAAAGCCTCCAGGAATGCTAGTATGATTATTTTTAACTTGTTACTATTGTATCTCAATTACTTCAACTTATTAGACAGCTGATCTATTAAGTTCTCAGGGTAGGACCCACTGGGGATAAATTTTAAAATTAAAAAGACTTTTAAGAATCTACTCTTAGAAGTTCCATCATAATTTCAAATTTCACTGAAAACAATTTGAATTTTAACACTCCTCTGGAGAAATTTCAATCAAGCCTCCAGAAATAGGAAAAGAGTAGTACCATGGCACTGTCAAAGGACACAAACCAAAAACATTCATAGGTTTCCTCTATGATATTCTAAAAAAAAAAAAAACAACGGGGTGAATACACAGCTAAACAGTGTCACCATGTGATTCAGCAATCACACCCAACTGATTTGAAAACGTATGTCCACACAAAAACCTCCACATGAATGTTTATGGCAGCTTTATTCATAATGGCCCAAAACTGGAAGCAACCAAGATGCCCTTCAATAGGTGACAAGATGCCCTTCAATAGGTGACACAGATAAAGAAGCTGGCACATCCAGACAATGAATATCATTAAGTGATCAAAAGAAAAGAGCTATCAAAGCCAATAAAAGGCTTGGCTAAATCTTAAATGCATATTGCTAAGTGAAAGAAGCCAGTCTAAACAGCCTACCTACTATCTGGTTCCAATTAGATGACATTCTGGAAAAGGCAAAACTATAGAGATGGGTGAAAAGATCAGTGGTTGCCAGAGGTTTTACACGATGGAATTGAATAGGTGAAGCACAGGGGTTTTTTTCCAGGCAGTGAAATTATTCTGCATGAAGCAGTGATGGTGGATACATGACACTATGCATTTGTCAAAACCCACTGAACTTCACAGCATAAAGAGTGAACCTTAATGTATGCAGATTTTAACAAATCATTTAGGAAGTCGAGAGAATCCCAGGATGGAATACAGAATGTGACAAAACAATTACAAATTATCTATGAATGTATGAAACAACCTCACAGAAGGGAGGGAGGGAAAAAGGTAGGAGCTCACCTTTGTACAGCTTTGCAGAGAACCCGGTGGGATAGGATTTGGCCCACGGCTGTAGTTTTTCAACCCTTGCTCTAAAGCCTAACGAGGCCCTCAAGTGGTAACTTTCATAAGCCTGTGAAAGGAGGGCCATGTGATGTGGGATCCGTGCCACAGGGAAGAAGGCCAGACCCACGGCTTTGCCCGCATCTGGTCCAGAGTCGATGCCAAAGTCCTGATCCGGACTTAAAAGATACCTATTGCCCAGCCCCCACCCTTCTATAGCCCCCCCACCGGTCTGACCTAATTCTCTACTTCCACCTGCACTCCTGGGGGACTCCCCTCATGGCAACTGGCATGCCTTCTAGTTGCTCCCTCCAGGAGGGCCTTGCCCCTCGCGGGGTCCCTCTGTCTTAAATACCCCCCCCCCGGCCACACACACACACACACACACACACACACAAATACCCACATGGCCAGCTCCCCTGCTTCCATCCAGGGCTCTGCCCAAATGTCACCTTCTCTGTCGGGCCCTCACTCACCTTCTCCACCACCTGTGCTCCCTGCCCTCTGACCCTGCTTTACTTTTCTCCATGTCACTCATCACACACACACACGCACACACACGTTTTAAAAAATAAACTACTTTTTTAACAGTTCTGATTTTCAGAAAAATTGTAAAGACGGTACTATATAAGAACGTTCCCATATAACCCACACTTAGTTTCCCCTATTATTAACATCTTATATTTTGGACTACATTTGTTACAACTAGTGAACCAATACCGATACACTATTATTAAAGAAGTCCATACTTTATCCTGATTTCCTCAGTTTCTACCTACTGTCTTTCTTTCTGGTCCAGGATACCACATTTCATTTTTTGGTCATGTCTCCCTAGGCTCCTGCTGGCTGAAGCAGTTTCTCAAACTTTCCTTGTTTTTCATGACCTCAAACAGTGTGGAGGAGCACTGGTCACATACTACATATTTTTACTTATTTGTGTATTATCTCATTCCAAGCAGGGAGGTAAGCTTCTAGAAAACAGGGATTTTTGTCTGTCTGTTTAGTTTCCCCAGCAACTGCAACAGGGCTTGCCAAAACGTTAAGTGTTCAATGAATAACTGCAGAATGAATTAATTTGCTAAAATGAATGATTTTTTTTTTAACTCTAAAACTCCCTAGACCTACTTCAGGTTTCATAGAGCCCAGCCCTTCTCATTTCGCACATGAAGACAATTAGGTCTTGAGGAGTTAGGTAACTTTCTTTTGGTTTTTAAGATTTATTTATTTGAGAGAGTGAGCGAGTGAGCATGCGAGCAGGGAGGGGTAGAGGAAGAGGGAGAGAATCCTCAAGCCTACTCCTTACCAAGTGCGAGCCTGACACAGGCTCAATCCCACCACCCTGAGGATCGTGACCTGAGCCGAAATCAAGAGGTGGACGCTCAATGGACTGAACCATCTAGGCACCCCAGGTCAGGTAACTTTCTAGTTACATGAACCAGAACTAGAACCTCCTCAACCTTCTGTGACTGCCACACCCACAGAACCCATATTTCACTGTACACAAGAACCCCTCAAACACAGTCGGTCCAACACTTCAAATTGCCCACAGGGAACTTGGGAGCTGATACTCATTCTCAGCAACCTCAACAGCTTTTTCTGCATAACGATGTTTATTTGGCTCAATGACTTGAATATTTTATTCCATTTCTGCCCTTATTATTTTATAAACATAAGTGAAAAAATAAAAGGGAAAAAAATGCCGACACCAGTAATTAGAAGTCATCTAGCAGGTGACAAACAGGAGTGAGATCTTTTAGGTCAAATCAGGTTCTTCGTAGGCCTTGGCTGTTCACCTGAAACCAGCACCAAGTGCTAGAAAACGCTATGAATGACAGTGTCTAAGTGGAGAGACATGAATACCCTGCCACGATAGATAGTTCTATTTTTTACTCATTTCTTCCTCTTTAGTATCTTTTCAGGAAAAGATATCAGGGATTCCCCCCCACTCATTACACCTGTTTGGCAACCTTTCAACATGCGCTTTAGTGAAAACCAAATGGGGATCCAATAATTGTTGGACAAAATCCACTAAACATGAACTTCAAATGTATAATACTTTCTCAACTCACCCAGAGCCCAATACATAGCATGCTCTAAATAAATACTTACAGAACACATGAAGATGAAGTGATTCAAAACTTTATTAGAAATGAGCAATATGGGGGGCGCCTGGATGGCTCAGTCAGTTAAGCATCCGACTGCTGATTTCGGCTCAGGTCATGATCTCAGCAACATGAGATCATGCCCGGTGTCGGGCTCCGTATTGGGCATGGAATTCGCTTAAGATTCTCTCTCCCTCTCCCTCTGCCCCTGCCCTTTGCCCCCACTCTCTGAAAGAAAGAAAGAAAGAAAGAAAGAAAGAAAGAAAGAAAGAAAGAAAGAAAGAAAGAAAGAAAGGAAGGAAGGAAGGAAGGAAGGAAGGAAGGAAGGAAGAAAGAAAGAAAGAAAGAAAGAAAGAAAGAAAGAAAGAAAGAAAGAAAGAAAGAGACAGGCTGAATAAACATGGAAAAATTATTGCTAGTGCTTCTACTCTTCTATATATTCCATGCAAATAACCAGATATTAAAGCAAATACTCTTTAGATACACAGTGTTCTTTGCCAAACCTGTAATCTGGGAAAATTTATAAACTTCAAGCATATCAAACAGATAGACTTAGGAAAATTTTACTTATGTGTTTTTTACTCTATCTTCTTCCAAAAACCTTAGCGGTGCTACCTAAGAAAGTTGATTCATACACGTTAACATCTCATTAAGCAGCATGACTGGGATATAAGATAGCTCATACACACAAATGTTGTGTCAAAGCTTTTCACTTGAAGCTTTTTCTTCTTTTTAATCTTTCTTCAGATTTTATTTATTTATGAGAGAGCAAGCGAGCACAAGTGCACGAGAGCATGAGCAGGGGGGAGGGGCAGAGGGAGAAGCAGACTCCCCACTGAGCAGGGAGCCCCACTTGGGACTTGATTCTAGGACTCTGGGATCATGATCTGAGCTGAAGGCAGACCCCCAACCTACAGAGCCACCCAGGTGCCCTGTCTTTAAGCTTTTTTTAATGGGCCTTTCTAAAATGTACTAAACCCATCTTGTCCTTCTTTAACAACTGAAATAGTCTTTCATCGTTTGTCTGTTTGTTGGTTACTCCAGGTCAGTTATGACCATCACTACCGTATTTTCTCAAATATACAACCTGTACTTTTTCTTTTTCACATATGAAATTAGGGATCCTTCTTACAATAATATATACAATTGATGTTGTGTATTTTCCTTTTAAAGCTACTATTAAGGGGCGCCTGGGTGGCTCAGTTGGTTAAGTGGCTGCTTTCAGTTCAGGTCATGATCCTGGGGTCCTGGGATCAAGCCCCACATTAGGCTTTCCTGCTCAGCGAGGAGTCTGCTCGTCCCTCTCCCTCTGACCGCCCCCTCCCACTCGTGCTCTCACTTGATCTCTCTCTCTCAAATGAATAAATAAAAAATCTTAAAAAAAAAAAAGCTACTTTTAAGATGAATGATTTTTCTTTCCAATTGGAACTATATCTCAGAATAACCAAACCGTTTACAAGGAGATATTATAGAAGTAGTCCAACTAATAAATAATGAGAGAATAATGGAATAAAAAATTATCAAACATCCTGCAACAACCAGTAAATGAAAGGACCTAGACAAAAATCAATGGCTGCTAACGACAAATACAGAAAGACAACTAGGCATCAGGTTCTTTTTTTTTTAAGATTTTATTTATTTATTCGACAGAGACAGCCAGCGAGAGAGGGAACACAAGCAGGGGGAGTGGGAGAGGAAGAAGCAGGCTCATAGCGGAGGAGCCTGATGTGGGGCTCGATCCCAGAACGCCGGGATCACGCCCTGAGCCGAAGGCAGATGCTTAACCGCTGTGCCACCCAGGCGCCCCTAGGCATCAGGTTCTTTTCACCAGAAGTGTACATCACCTATGGAATGAATTATGTTGCCAAAAACAAAGAACCTGAATACTGTCACAGCTCTAGATCTGCCTCTAATTTACAGGAAATACAAGAGGCAGAAAGACAAGTTAAATGACACCACAAGGCATATCTGGGTGGCTCAGTCGGTGAAGCATCTGCCTTCAGCTTCAGGTCATAATCCCAGAGTCCTTGGACCGAGTCCCACATCAGGCTCCCTACTCAGTGGGGAGTCTGCTTCTCCCTCTTCCTCTGCCCCTCCCCCGGTGGTGTTTTCTCTCGCTTGCTCTCTCTCTCTCTCAAATAAATAAAATCTTTAAAAATAAATTAAAAAAATAACTGACACCACAAGATGCAATTGGCATAGAATGTGGGAAACTCTAGAAGACAAAGGACCTGCTTCTTCAACAATAACAAAATATTAAAAAAAAAAGAGGGAACCATAGATTTAAGAAGACGTAAGAGATATCAACCATTACAGAACATTCCACCCAACAATAGCAGAATACACATTTTTCAAGTGCACATTGAACATTCCCAAGGACAGACCATGTTAGGTCACAAAACAAGTCTTAATAAATTTAAAAACACTGGGGCGCGTGGGTGGCTCAGTCGTTAAGCATCTGCCTTCGGCTCAGGATCGAGCCCCGTGTTGGGCTCCCAGCTCAGCGCAGAGCCTGCTTAATTTAAAAAAAAAATTAAAAAACATTGAGATCATAAAAAGCATCTTTTTCTGAACACAGTAGAATGAAATTAGACATCAACACCTGAAGAAAAACTGAAAATCAAAATACTTGAGACAATGAAAATGAAAATACAACATAGCAAAACTTCTGAGATGCAGTGAAAGTAATGCTAAGAGAAAAATGAATAGCTGTAAACATTCACATTAAAAAAGATCTCAAATCAACAACCCAACTTTACCACTTAAGGAACTAGAAAAAGAACAAATAACCCAAAGCTAGCAGGAAGGAAATAATGAAGATTAGACAAGAGATAAATAAAATAAAGACTAGAAAAACAATAGAGAAAAAAAATCAATGAAATGAAGAGTTGGTTCTTTGAAAAGATCAACAAAATCAATAAACCTTTTGCTGGATTAAAAAAGAAAAAAGAAAGAACACACAAGTAACTAAAATCAGATATAAAAGAGAGGGCATTACTACCAGTTTTACATAAATAAAAAGGATTATAAGAGAGTACTATGCGGGAGCCTGTGTGGCACAGCTGGTTGAGCGTCCGACTCTTGGTTTCAGCTCAGGTTGTGATCTCAGAGACATGACCTCAGAGCTGTGGGATCGAGCCCCACGGGGGGCTCAGCACGGAGTCTGCTTGGGATTCTCCCTCTGCACCTCCAACTCATAGGTGCTCTCTCCCTCTCAAAAATAAATTTTAAAGAAAAGAGAGTACTATGTGCAATTGTACACGACAAATTGGATAACCTAGAAGAAATGCACAAATTCCTGGAAATACACCACCTACCAAGACTGAATCATGAACAAATAAAAAATCTGACTAGATCTGTAACTAATAAGAAGACTGAGTCATTAATTTAAAAACTCCATGAAAGACTATACTTTCAGGGACCATTTCTATAGTTTGTTACTAGAGAAGTTTCTCTGAATGTGTAGAATACCCAAAACCACGAGGAGGGGGCGTTGCATTCTCTCCTGAGCATGAAGCCAGCTCTGACTGTTGCTTCTGCAGCTCCCTTTTGCCATTGTTGACTGTTCTCTTCCTTTGGGAGAGCAAGAGGGAAAACAAACAAAAGCAAACAATCTCCATAAAGAACAGTCAAAACCAGATGGCTTTACTGGTAAACTCCACCAAACATTTAAAGAAGTAACACAGGTGCACCTGGGTGGCTCAGTCATTGGGCATCTGCCTTCAGCTCAGGTCACAATCCCGGGATCCTGGGATCCAGCTCCACGTCGGGCTCCCTGCTCAGTGGGAAGCCTGCTTCTCCCTCTCCCACCCCCCCTGCTTGTGTTCCCTCTCTCTCTCTGTCAAATAAACAAATAAAATCTAAAAAAATAAAAAAAAAAATAAGGAAGTTAACACAGATCTTTCTCAAACTTCCAAAAATCTGAAGAGAAGGGAACACTTTCCCACTCATTCTATGAAGCCAGCATTACCCTGATACCAAAGCCAAAGATACTGCAAGAAAACTATAAATCAATGTCCTTTATAAACACTGCTGCAAAAATCTTCCAAAAAATACTAACAAACAGGATTAACAGTACATTTAAATGATTATACACCATAACTAAGCACAATTTATTCCTTTAATGCAAGGATGATTCAACACATGAAAATCAATCAATGTGATACTACGCACTAACAGGATGAAGGAAAAATTTACATGATCTCAGTTGATACAGGAAGCATCTGACAAAATTCAATGTCCTTTCATGATTTAAAAAAAAAAAAGTACTCTACAACCACTCTACAAACTAAAAATACAAGTAAACTACCTCAACATAATAAAAGCTATATATGAAAAGTCCAAAGCTAACATCATGCTCAATGATGAGAATGCTTTTCAAAACTCCAAGATCTGGAACAAGACAAAGAGGCCCACTTTCACTACTTCTTTCCAACATAAGACTGGAAGTCCTAGTCACAGCAATTAAGCAAGAGAAAGAAAGAAAAGGCATCCAAATTGGAAAAGAAGTAAAATTAGCTCTGTTGATGGCATGATGTTATATACGTAGGGAAAACCCTATAAAGCACTGCACCAAAAACAACTTAAAAAAACCTATTAGAACAATAAACAAATTAAGCTAAATTATAGGACACAAAATCAACTTGCAAAAACTAGTTCCAATTCTATACACTACCAATGAACAATATGAAAGGAAATTAAGAAAACAATTCCATTTACTATTGCACCAAAAGCAATAAAATACTTAGGAATAAACTTAAAATAAGGAGGGGCACCTGGGTGGCACAGCGGTTAAGCGCCTGCCTTCAGCTCAGGGCGTGATCCCGGCGTTATGGGATCGAGCCCCACATCAGGCTCCTCCGCTATGAGCCTGCTTCTTCCTCTCCCACTCCCCCTGCTTGTGTTCCCTCTCTCGCTGGCTGTCTCTGTCAAATAAATAAAGAAAATCTTTAAAAAAAAAAAACTTAAAATAAGGAATCAAAGACTATGTACACTGAAAACTATGAAGTGTTGTTGAAAGAAGTTAAAGAAGACACCAATGAGTGGAAAGATATCCCATCTTCATGATTTGGATTATTTAGTATTATTAAGATGTCAATACTACCTGAAACAATCTACAGAGTCAATGCAATTCCTATCAAAATCCCAATGACTTTTTTGCAGAAGTTGAAAACTCCATCCTAAAATTCATATGGAATTTCAAGGGACCCAAAATAACCAAAATAATCTTGAAAAAAAAGAATGAAGTTGGAAGTTTCACACTTCCTCATTTCAAAACTTATTACAAAGCACAGTAATGAAAACAGTGTGGTACTGTCATTAAAACAGATACACAGACGGAAAGAACAGAACAGAAAGCCCAGAAATATACCTTCACGTATAAGGGTTAAATAATTTTTTAGAAAGTGCCCAGACAATTCAATGGGAAAAGGACAGTCTTTTCAACAAACTGTGCTGGGAAAACTAGCATCCACATGCAAATGAATGAAGTTGGACCCTTTTATCCTACACCATATACTAAAATTAACTCAAAGTATATCAAAGATATAAATATAAGACCTGAAGCTATTAAGGTCTTAGAAGAAAAGATGGGGGAAAGCTTTATGACACTGGATTTGGCAATGATTTCTTGGACGTGACACTAAAAGCAAAGACAACAAAAGAAAAAAACAGACAAATTGGACTATATCAAAATTAAAAACTTCTGCAAATAAAAGTCACTATTACAGGGTGAAAAGGCAGCTCATAAAATGGGAGAAAATATCTACAAATCATATATCTGATAACAGTCTTATATGCCAAAATTATACAAAGAATTCCTACAACAACAACAAAAAAACAAACAACCCAATCCAAAAATGGGCAAAGGACTTGAATAGACATTTCTCCAACAAGATATACAGACAATCAGCACCTAAAAAGATGCTCAATTTCACTAATCATCAAAGAAATGCAAATCAAAGCCACAATAAGGCACACCAGGCGAGCTCAGTCAGTAGAGCATGCAACCCTTGATCTTGGGATTATAAATCCTACATTGTAAGTCCCACACTGGGCGTAGAGATCACTTAAAAAAAAAAAAAAACAGAAAACAAAAAAAAACACAATAAAATATCACTTCACACCCATTAGGATGGCTACTATCAAAAAAACAGAAACAAGCATTGATGGGGTTGTAGAGCAGTTGGAACCTTGGTGCACTGTTGGCAGGATTATAAAATGGAGCAACGGCTACGGAAAATAGTCTGGCAGCTCCTCAAAAATTGAAAATTAGAACTTCCATATGATCCAGCAATCCCACTTCTGGGTATATATCCAAACGAACTGCAATATCTATGAGATATTTGCACACCCATGTGCATAGGAGCATTATTCATAACTGCCAAGAAGTGGAAGCAATCCAAACGTCCGTCGATGGAAGAATGGAGAAACAAAATGTGGTTTATACATACTGTATCTGTTAGTTCTCCAGAGAAACACAACCAATAGGATGTATGCACAGAGATTTATCATAAGTAATTGGTTCATTTGACTACAGAGGCTGGCACGTGTAAAATCTGCAGGGTAAAGTGGCAGGCTGGAGACCCAAGAGAGCCAATGTTCCGCTATGAGTCTGAAGGTAGTCTGCTGAAGAACTATCAAGAGCTGAGGTGGCAGATGAAGTCCAAAGGCAGTCTACTGGAGAATTCTCAATTGCTGAAGGAGGTGGAAGTTTTTTGTTCTCTTCAGGCCTTTAACTGATTGGATGAGGCCCATTCATATTTTGGAAGGCAATCTCTTTTATTCAAAGCCCACCAATTTAAATATTACTCTCCTCCAAAAATACCCTCACAGAAATACCCAGAACAATGTTTGACCAAATACCTGGGCACCGCATGATCCAGCCAAGTTAATACATAAAATTAACCATCATACATACAATGAAATATTATGCTGTCTTAAAAGGAAGGAAATCCTGTCACATGCTACACCATGTATGAACCTTAAGGACATTATGCTAAGTGAAATGAGTCAGTCACAAAAGTACAATTATATGATTTCACTTATATGAGGTAACTAAATGTAGGGTAAGTGCCTGACATTAAGCTTCTGATTGCCAAGACATCCATTTCAAAGATATCATCCTGAATAAACATATTGCCAGGTATATGACAGCCACTAGGTAAAACAACCAGATTAGGACCTATATCACCTATGAATTTCCCCTTACAGAAAAATGCTGAGTGACTTAGATAACTGACCACTTGAGTGACCCTGCTTCCACTCTCCCATGCCCTCATTTCTGCTCTTATGCTTCAAATTAGCCAATAATGAGTGACCCCTCAAAACTCCAGACATTCCACCTGCAAACCCTGATAAAGTCAGAGCCCCAGCTCCTCCCTCTATCCCTGTCTCTCTACCTGGGACCTTACTTGTACCATATACCCTCCAGGACCTGCAGGTAATAAATCCTGTTCCTCAAAATTCCGATTGTTTTTGCTGAGGTGCATCCTGCAAACATTAAGAACCAAAAGGGTCAGTCCAATCACAGCTCGGGCCACCGTGGGGGAAATATCAGTGGAGCTTGCTGTTACGAGAGGCCAAGCGAGTGCCTCAGGCATTCCTAGCTGAGAGCATCACCATCAATAGGTGGGGTGGAACACAACACTAAAGTAGTCAGATTTAGAGAAATAGGAAGTAGACTGATGGTTATTAGAAGCTGGGAAGGGGGCAAGGGGACTTGTTGTTTAATAGGTACAGAGTTCCAGGGCACCTGGGTGGCTCAGTCGGTTAAGCATCTGCCTTTGGCTCAGGTCATGATCCCAGGTTCCTGGGATCAAGTCCCATGTCAGCCTCCCTGCTCAGTGGGAAGCCTGCTTCTCCCTCTCCCTGTCCCCCTGCCCCTCCCCGTTCGTACTCTACAGCTCTCTTTCAAATAAATAAATAAAATCTTCAAAAAAAAAAAAAGATTAAAACAGTAATTTTTATGTTATATATATTTAATCCAATAAGAAAGATGTCAACTAAATGTAATGCAGGCTTTATTTAGATCTCAATTCAAATTAAATAAGATAATCAAGAAAATATAAATAGTGCCTAGATATCTAATGATACTAAATTATTGATTTGGGGGAGTTATATTAGTAAACATTGACTATGTAATAAAAACAGAGTTCTTGGCTCCTAGAATTACATACTGAAATATAAATATATAAATATTTTCTCTGAGATTTGCTTCAAAATAATTTCAAGCCAGGGTGAGGAGCAAGACTAGACCCAAGACTAGCCAGGAGTCGGTAATACTGGAATAAAGCAATGGGTACAGATAATTATATTACACTGTTTCTCTACTTCTCCTTATGTTTGAAAAAAAGGGTTTTTTTGGTTGTTTTTAATGAATGACATCTTAGAATTAAAGAAATAGAGAAATGATGCTATCCTATCACGGAGCAATGCTCTCAGGTACTGCTGAGACCACTGGTCCTAATGGTCTATGGCAGGCAGAATGGCCTACAGACACATCCACATCAAAATTGCTAGAGCTTGTGAACAGTTTAGCTTATGTGCCAAACAGGCTTTAGAGACGTGATTAAGGACATAGACTTTGAGATGAGGGTACCACATTAAATATCTGGATGGGTCCAATGTAATCACAAGAGTCCTCAAAAGCAGAGAACCTTTCTGGGCTGCAGTTAGAGATGAGTTGGAGGAGAGATCTGAAGCTTCACAGGGACTGGCTCTGAAGACAGAGGAAGGGGTCTCAAGCCAGGAATGCCAGTGGCCTCTGGAAGCTGCAAATGGCCCTCAGCTGACAGCCAGCAAGGAGATGGAGACCTCAGTCCTACAACTGCAAGGAACTGAATTCTACCAACATTCTGAGCAAGCAAGGTCATGTGTGCTCTCTTATAACCTCTCCAGAAAGGAACACAGCCTGCTGACACCCTGATTTTAGGCTGGTGAGACTCAGGTGGCAATTCTGACCTACAGAACTGTAAGGTAACAAATGTAATCTTTTAAACTGCTAAAGGTATCATAATCTGACATGGCAGAAGTGGAAAACTAATACATGGTCTAAAACATCTATGACTTTTAATGTTTCTGTCTGCCTTTTACATTTTCCCCCTACTTTCCTTTGGTATAAGGCTATAGTCTATGACTGCTACTTATTCACCACTTCAAATGTGCTATGGGAGTGGAAAGCAAATACACGTTCATTCAATCACTCAACACCAACTAGCAGCTATGCGAGGAGTGCCTGCTCTCTATCAGGCAGGCAGTTAAGCTGGCCACTAGGGCTATAATGGGGACCATACTAAGAGACTGGTGTGTGTACACAGACCTACAGTAGTACGCACACTGGCTTTACCTACAGGCACCCTGACTCCAACCAAACACAACCAGCTATGGGTGCCAGGTGTAGCTAGGCTTAGCAGGTTGCAAAGTTTCTCAGATAACTGGGACCAACAATTTGCAGATGCAAGATTCTTAAAGTGGTTCCAACACCTAGAGCAGGAGTCATCTGAGCTGCGTAGTTAAGTGTGCATTCCCCTGGGCCCAAGACTTCAAAATCCAGCAGGTTTGGGGCATGGGAATCTGCATTTTAACAGGCTCTTCAGTTGATTCTTAGGCATCCCTAAGTTTGAGAAGCAAGCCACAGTGGGGTCCCAGGGGCCCAACCCCAGCTCTCTGGGAGTAACAAGGCTCTGAGCAAAGGCCACAAAGTCTATAAGTAATGTCTAAAAACAACAGTGCAGGGGGAAAAAAAGTACAAACATCTGATGGTAACTGTTTTGATGATTGCAGAGGTAAAATGCTGAGTATACCATTAAGTTTGCAGACTACCCACAAACATGCAAAAATTAAGAAGTTAGTTTGTTCACAAGTTTCTCTAGCAATATAACAAAAAGCATGAAGAGTACATACTAAGCTCTTAACAGTGGCAAATGCTCAGGAGTGGGCTTATAGAAGATTTGCACTTTTTTGTGTTATGCATTTCAGTGTTGTGTGAATATTTAAAAAAAGTATTTACTGTACTTCCTATACGTCTATATTCCAAAATAAAAAGTTTAAAGAAAGCATTTCTTTAGCTCTTAAAAGACTGAAAAAATGTCATTTTGTAAATTATGTAAACTAAAATTAAAGTAAGATCAGCAAAACTGCTAAAATTAAATCCTGATATCTGCATTTATGTCTTCATCTAATTTTGCTATTTTAACCTGGGAACATCTAAAAACCAATACACATATTTAAAGAATATTTCACTTTACCTTTTAGCTACTGAAGATCTTCCATATTGTCTTTTGCGAAGCCTAGCCGTTGAAGACATCTTAAGTCCTAGGAAAGTAAATTGTGTTTTTGTTACGATTAAACAAGAAAACCATTTTACAATATCAATAGCACTGTGAAACATTTATGAGCAGCAATGCTTGCTTCCAACCTCCAGTCATATCAATTTTTCAATCAAACACAACGATGAAGACCAGCTAATCACAACCCTGAGATACCCTCCCAACTCTATTTCTCTGCTAAAGAAAAAGTCTAAGTCAACACAACATCTAGGGAAGATGCAGGGAGCACTGGCAAAAAGGCTCACGGATTAGAGAAAAGGAAAAGAGGTAAATATGAACTAAAATGTACAGTGGCAAGCTGTAATGAAACAAACTTTATTTCACTGATTTCAGTTCCACTTTGGTGTCCTGTCTTCCTTTATAATCATGTGATGCTTGATAAGGAGACATGGCAAAGGCAAACCACCACAAAACACACTGTCCAAGGCCGGATTTGGGGCCAGCAAGGATAGTTTTCTTTTCCTTAACGAATTGATTTGTGTATTGCCTACCTCTGAAAAGATGCTGAGATGTCTATGACTAAAAGGGAGAACAAAGCATTAAAATAAGGAGGAAAAAGAAGCACCAAAATAAGGAACTTTTCCATTATTTTTTTTAAAGATTTATTTATTTGAGAGGTGGGGGGGGAGGGGCAGCGAGAGAATTTCAAGCAGACTCCACGTGGAGCATGGAGCCTGACATGGGGCTTGACCCCACAATGCTGAGATTAAGAATCAGCTGCTCAAATGACTATGCCACCCAGACACCCCTCCATTATTTTAAATGACAATTCACACACCATAAAATTCACCCTTTTAAAGTTAAATTTTATGGTGTTTTTTAGTACATTCACAAAGTTGTACAACCATCGCCACTTACGTAATTCCAGAACATCCTCATCACTGCCCCTCCACCAAAAAGAATTCCAGCAGCAGTCACTCTCTATGCTCTCCTCCTCCCAGCCTCTGGCAACCAATCATGTACTTCCAGTCTCTTTGGAATTACGTATTTCAGACATCTGATTATATAAATGGAATGTCCTCTTTTATGTCTATGGCTTCTTTCATTTAGCATGCTTTGGGATGTTGTGGGATGCATCAGTATTTGTTCCTCTTTATGGCTAAATACTATTCCACTGTATGGATAGACCACATGTTCATCCATTAACCAGTCGATGGTCATTCAGGTTATTTCCACTTGTTGGTTATCATGAACAATGCTGCTATGAACATTTATGTAACAGATTTTTGTGTGAACACATATTCAGTTCTCTTGGGTACACACTTAGGAGTGGAATTGCTAGGTGATAACAGTAATTATGTTTAACTTTTTGAGGAACTGCCAGACTGTTTGCCACATATGCTGTATTATTTTACATTTTCACCAGCAATACATGAGGGTTTCAATTTCTCCCCAACCGTGCCAACACTTGACATGAATTTTAAACAGCAGTCTTCAAATTGGGTACATGGACCTGGGGATAGGAAGACATTCTGTGGGGACCGTGAGCATGAGCATGATGGATACTCCGAACATAATTTCAGGCCCCCTGATTCCATAAGTGCTCCTTCCCACATGGACTTGATTTAACAGGCTGAGGAAAGGCCTGTAACGTCCTTCTCTTCTCACTCAATCACCATATCCCACTGCACAAAAGAAAGACCAACTGCCCAACACCCAGAATCTCACTTGATCCAGTGTATTACCCCAGTGTAAAAACTTCAGAATGAGATTAAGTGTAGAAGGCAGAAGAATGCAAACAATTTCAATAAGAGATACTGAAGGGAAAAGAGACTTATTTCATTCAATTCCCAGCATGGCTCTAAGCACTGCCCATCCTGGAAGAGTGGAATGTTCAACCTAGAGATGGTTGATTTTTTTAATCATATTTGATTACACCATAACCAATAATCAACTAAAAATGGATTGCTGACCTAAATGAAAGAGTCAAAAGTATTAAACTCTTACTTGGGTTAGAGAAAGATTTCTTGGGATATTGCACCAAAAGCACAAGCATTAAAAAATTGACAAGTTGGGGGGAGGTGGGCCTGGGTGGCTTAGTTGGTTAAGCGTCCGACTTTAGATTTCAGCTCAGGTCATGATTTCAGGGTTGTGAGATCAAGTCCCATGTCAGGCTCTGTGCTCAGCGTGGAGCCTGCTTGATTCTCTCTCTCCCTTGACCTCTGCCTCTGCCCTTCGACTTTTGCTGTCTTAAAAAAAAAAAAAAAAAAAAAGCTTAAAAACATTGACAAGCTAATTTTATCAAAACTTTAAAATTTTGTACTTGAAAAGACACCATTAAAAAAATACTTGTAAATCTTATATCTGATAAAGAACTTGTACTTGCACTCTTACAATTCAATCATAAAAAGAAAAATAACCCAATTTTAAAATGGGCAAATTTGTTCTTGTTTTTTTTTTTAAATTTTATTTTATTTTATTTATTTATTTGTTTGAGAGAGAGAGAGAGAACAAGAAGGGGGAGGAGCAGAGGGAAAGAGACAAGCAGACTCCACCCTGAGCATGGAGCCCGACTAGGGGGTCAATCCCAAGATCCTGAGATCATGACCTGAGCCAAAACCAAGAGTTGGACACTCAACCAACTGAACTACCCAGGTGCCCCTAAAATGGGCAAAGGATTGGAGTAGACATTTCTTCAAAGAAGATGTACACATGGCACAAAATACATGAAAAGGTACTCAACATCAGTCATCAGGAAAGTGCAAATCAAAGCTACAATGATATCACATCCGTAAGGATGACCACCATCAAAAAACAGAAAATAAGAAATGCTGGTAAAGGTGTGGAGGAATTGCACACTGGTAGGCATGTAAAATGGTGCAGCCACTATAGAAAACAGAATGGCAGTTCCTCAAACAATTAAAAACAGAATTACCATATCATTCAGTAATTCCACTTCTGGGTATATACCCAAAAGAACTGAAAGCAAGGTCTCCAGAGATGTTTGTACACCCATATTCACACACAATAGCCAAAAGGTGCAAGCAATCCAAGCGTCCATCAGTGGAAGAGTGAATAAACAAAATGTGGTATATACACACAGTGGAATATTATTCAGTCTTAAAAAGGTAGGAAATTCTGACACATGCTACACCACGTATGAATCTTGAGGACATTATACTAGATGGAAAAACCCAGTTACAAAAGGGCAAATACTGTATGAATCCACTTACATGAGGTATCTAGAGTAGTCAAATACATAGAAACAGAAAGCAGAATGGTGGTTGCCTGAGGTTAGGAGGAGGGAGAATAGGAAGTTGTTCAATGTACAAGGAGTTTCAGTTTTGCAAAAAGTCCTGGAGATTGGTTGCATAATAAGGTGAATATACTTAACACCACTTAACTGGATACACAAAAGCAGTTAAGATGGAAGCAACTGGGTGGCTCAGTCAGTTGAGTGTCTGCCTCTTGATTTTGGTTCAGAGCGCCGTGTGGGGCTCCATGCTCGGCAGGGAGTCTGTTTGAGATTCTCTCTCCCTCCCCCCATGCATGCACTCTTTCTCTCTCTCTCTAAAAATAAACGAATGTCTTTTTTAAAAAATGGTTAAGATAGCAATTTTGTCATGTGTGTTTTACCACAGTTTTTTTAATTGACGTATAGATGACACACTACATTAGTTTCAGGTAAGCCACACAGTGACTAGTGACTCACAGGTCTATACATTCTGCTGGGCTCAGCACAAGTGTAGCTACCGTCTGTCACCATACAGCCGTATTGCAACACCACTGACTATATTCTTGGTTTTGTTTTGTTTTGTTTTTTAAACCACAATGAGATAGCACTTCATACTTACTGGGATGGGTATAATCAAAAGGACAAGTGTTGGTGAGATGTGAAGAAACTGGAACCCTCATACATTGCTGGTGGGAATGTAAAATGGCACAGCCACTTTGGAAAGTAGTTTAGCAGGTTCTTAAAAAGTTAAACATAAACAGCAATTCAACCCACCTACCCAAGAAAAATGAAACACATGTCCACACACAGACTTGTGTGTGAATGTTCATAGAAGCATTATTCACAATAACCAAAAGATGAAAACAATTCAAAAGTCCATCAACTGGTGAACAGGTAAAAAGAAAAAAAATGTGGGATATCCATACCATGAAATACTATTCAGCAATAAAAAAGAATTAAGTACTCAGATATGCTAGAACATGGATGAATCTCAAAACCAGTACGCTCAAGTGAAAGCCGGTCACACAAAGGCTACATATTATGGGTGGAGGAGGTCACTGAGAGGACATGACCACCACCTGACCTATGAGCAGGCTCCCAGAAATTGGAGGCTCCTTACCTCCCCATTCCCTGTCCTTGGACTGTGCATCCAGCTTGCCATTCCCACTCCCAGAGGCTGACCTAAGGACAAAGCTTTGAGACAGTGATGTGGCGTTGAGACCATCTGGACAGTACACATGACTGAACGCAGGTTAAGTAAGATCTCTATAGAAACTGTTCAGATTGGGCAGGAGGGTGCAGAGTCTACTTATCTTGCAGCCACCCAAGACACATCTTCTATTTAAGTTCCTTTACTTATTATACCTGACACCTACCAATCTGGAGTGGCTTGCTTCTTTCTTTGGTCTCTCTCTGCCCTCCACCAGTTTCAGATTACACCCAGAAGCTCCGAAGGAGCTTACAAACCAACAAATATAATTATGATTCCATTTATATGAAATATCCAGAAAATGTGAATTCATAGAAACAGAAAGATCACCGGTTGCCCAGGGCAGAATGTGAAGTGACTAAAAAGGTGTGTGGGGCATCTTTCTGGTGTCACAAAAATGCTCTAAAATTGACTGTGGTAATGGTATTATGTAAATTTACTAAAAATCATTAAATTTAAAACAAGTGAATTATGTGGTATATAAATTATATAACTTAATAAGCTGTTTTTAAAAAGTGAACTCAGACTTCTGGGTTGGACAGTGAGGGTCAATTTGGCCAGATAGGTGCTTTGCCACACAACTTCCATAAACTAAATCAGTGAAATCTACAATTCCTGGATTTTACTCAAAATAGGATTAAAATATGCATATGAAAACCACAGGATAGGATGGTCATGATATCCTTTGCAACTCCTTAGAAGTATAATTTTAAAAATATATATTTTAGTTGTCAATTTACAAATGTGTAAGGAGAAAATAAATTTTTCCACCACGAGCTTGAGAACAGGGTCACCCCACAGGTCAGCCTGTCATGGAAACTAGCAAAATAAAACCTCACCCTAGAAACTAGTGGTTACCCACCCAAATGCAAAAGCATTCTCAACACTTAACTAAGGGCAGAATTAGAAAGCCAACACTGAATTGCAATCAGCCTCTTGTCTGCTCTCATTTCTCCATCATGGCAGAGCCATGGCAAAACAGAGAGCCTCTTGGCCCCCACTGCCCCTGGGACTGGGGCAAAGCTGAAATACAAAGATGACCAAAAGCAAAACAAAACCATAAATCTCAGTTTGGAACTTTCAAGATTCAATTCCTTCAAGAGCTGTATATATATTTTTTAGTTTATTTATTTAACTAATCTCTACACCCAAAGAGGAACTCCAACTCAAGACCCCCAAGGTCAAGAGTCTCATACTTCTCCCACTGAGCCAGCCAGGCACCCTTCTTTCAAGAGTAATACTGACGTTAACTGATTTTTTCCCAGTCACTGAACTCCCCAGAGAAGGCCCAACCATGCCATACTCGCTCAAAAGCCTCTTTCAATCACAGGGCACAACCCTCTTGATCACCCCTATACTCCCAAGCCTAGCCAACCCTGGCCTCAGACTCCCCGACTCAGGCATGGAGCTTGGCGCACGGGATACAGGGTGAGCAGATAAGAGCACGGTCTTGCCCTCCTGGGGATAATTAATCAAACATTAAACAGTCAAAACAGTTATTAAATAATCACTGAAGCAAAATTACAACCGTGTGGTTAACAGGCAGGGAAGCGGAGGCACTTTGGCAATGGTCCAACAGGAGAATATATCTGTTCTAAACCTTTATCCATATTAACTCATTTAGCCATCAAAAGATTCTGTAAGGTAAGTTCTATTATTACCCCATTTGGGGGGGATGAGAAAAGTGGGCATAGAGAGGTAAGGTACCTTGCCCAGGGACACACAGCTCGTCAGCAGTCCACCCACATTCACACACGGGTCTGACTCCAGAAGCCTGGTGTCATCACCAAATCCGCTGCCTCGGTAAATACTGGAGGAAAGAAGGAACTGGAGACGGCCAAGGCACATTAGCAAGACTCTCCCGAGGAGGTAAAGGGAGGCCGGGGCAGAGCTGAGCCACAGAGCACCGACCTGCAGGTGACGAGGACACGCCATGGCGGGAAGGCAAGAGGATGGCCAGGAAGGCTGTAAAGGAGGCAGGAGAGGCTGCTGGGGCTTCCCGGTTCATCCCAAGGTAGCACGTCCGGCCCACCTGCCCACTTCTCAAATGGGGAAACTGAGGCCCCCAAGGAGCCAGAACGCAGGTTCTCAGGCGCCGGCCAGCCTCAGCCTCCCCAAGCTCTCCAGCCGTGAGGTGGTGAGGGGTGCAGGGGCTGCAGGGAGGCGAGGCCAGGACACTTACCTGGCCTGACCAAGGCGTTCTTCCAGGGTTCTCTCAGGCAGCGTCCCGGGCCTTTCCTCAAGCCTCTCCACTCCCAAGTAGCCCCGCGCGCCTGCACCCCCGCCCCCAGCAGGCCCCGCCCACCACACCCGTGGGCCGCCCACAGCGCCCCTGCGGGCTGGGAGGCGCAGGCGCACACCCTGTCTTCTTAACCGACTGTTTTCTTTTTCGTTCCTTTTCCTCTTCCCCTTCCTTGCGCGTCACTCCTTGCCCTTCCCTCCCTCGCCTTTCCTTTGCCTTTCATGTTTTCAATCACACCGTCGTTCTTTAACTCATTCTTACATTTAACCAGTATGTGTGCAAAAACACAAAAAGCAGGGGCGCCTGGGTGGCTCAGTTGTTAAGCGTCTGCCTTCGGCTCAGGACGTGATCCCGGCATCCCGGAATCGAGTCCCACATCAGGCTCCTCGGCTAGGAGCCTGCTTCTTCCTCTCCCACTCCCCTGCGGTGTTCCCTCTCTTGCTGGCTGTCTCTCTGTCACATAAATAAATAAAATCTTTTAAAAAAACAAAAAACAAAACAAAACAAAAAAACAAAAAGCAAGCAAAACACTTAAATGTGTGCCAGAAACGGCTCACTGGGAATAAAGCAGCGAAGACAAAATTCCTGTGCCCATCAGCTTACGTTCTAGAAGAGGACAACAAATGAGTGGCTTTCCAACTCTGTTACCCCCACCCACAGATGCAACACATTTAAATCCCTTTCCAGTACACCTACGCACATACACACACCCATTAAACTAAAACTCTAGTTTCACAAAGCAACACTTACCTTGTAGTTTGGCAGCTCCTCAAATGACAACCGGAAAACTTGTGACCAAGCACAACTAACTTTGTTAGACTTCCTGCAGTAATGAAGAATGCTACCTTGACAATCTCAGTAGTATTTCAGAATAGGGGGACAAGGAAAGGAAATGTGTAGGGTTGGGGTCTGGGCTCGGGTAGCTCAAGCAGGTCTTTCAAGACAAGAAGTGCCTGGGAGTCCCTAAGACCTAACAAGCAAGAAAGATGTTACAAAGTAGGTGGAAAGACTGAATTTTAGAAGGACATTTTTATTTCCTTTAGTTTATTGGCTAGCAATGATTGAGTTTAAAAGGCTATAGAACTTCCTCTTTAGTCAGATAGGCTTTTTTTTTAAAAAAAAAAAAGATTGTATTTATTTATTTCAGAGAGAGAGAGAGAAAGAGCACAAGCAGGGGGAGCTGCAGGCAGAGGGAGAGGGAGAAGCATGCTCCCCACTGAGCAAGGAGCCCAATATGGGGCTGGATGCCAGGACCCTGGGATCATGACCTGAGCTGCAGTCGGGTGCTTAACCAACTGAGCCACTCAGACGCACCGCCTTTTTTTTTAAAGTAGGTTCCACACCCAGCACAGAGCCCAATGTGGGACTCAAACCCACAACTCTGAGATCAAGACCTGAGCAGAGACCAAGAGTTGGTCGCCCAACCAACGGGCCATGCAGGCGCCCCATAATAATACAGCTTTAATGAAAATCAACCTCCTAATTTAATTTTTTTAATTTTTATTTATTTATTTGAGAGAGAGAGAGAACATGAGCAGGGAGGAGGGGCAGAGGGAGAGGGAGAAGCAGACTCTCCGCCGAGCAGGGAGCCAGACGTGCGACTTGATCCCCAAGACCCGGGGATCAGGACCTGAGCCGAAAGCAGACGCATAACTGACTGAGCCACCCAGGCACCCCATTCTCCTAGGTTTTTTGTTTTTTTTTTTTTTAAGATTTTATTTATTTATTTGACAGAGAGACAGCCAGCGAGAGAGGGAACACAGCAGGGGGAGTGGGAGAGGAAGAAGCAGGCTCCCAGCGGAGGAGCCCGATGTGGGACTCGATCCCAGAACGCTGGGATCACACCGTGAGCCGAAGGCAGACGCTTAACGACTGCGCCACCCAGGTGCCCCCCATTCTCCTAGTTTTAAAGAAATGTTAAATGTAATTTCCTTTATATTTATGTACTAAATAAATTATAAATTTTGAATTATTCTTAAAAACAGGGATTGTTTGAGATTGGGCAAATGTCTTGACATAAATTTTAGGATTAGTGAACACAGCAAGGCAAGGATCTTAAAGCAAGTCTCAGTAAGTAAACTGCTATTTGACAGGCAACTTGTTATCCCGGATGAGCAATCCCAATGGGATTCCCAGTGTGAGAGCCCATTCTGCAAACTGTCCAGAAAAATAGGTTTGAACAAATTCCTAAGCCAAACAATTATTTATTGGTTTATAGCTTTATCTTAATCATTTCTCCTGTACTCTACAGGTCAAAGCAATAGCAAAGAGCACCCAGAATCAAGGAAAGGGGAACAGACCCCATCTCTTGATGTAAGGAATATCAAAGAATGTGACCAACTTAAATCCTCCACATTTGAGGGCGCCTGCCTGGCTCAGTGGGTAGAATATGTGACGCTTGATCTTGGGGTTGTGAGTTCAAGCCCCATGCTAGATGAAGAGATTACTGAAAAAATAAAATCTTAAAAAAAAAAATTCCTCCACATTTGGATTATTTAGAAAATAAGGAGTTCCTTCTTCTGAGCTAAAGAGAGAACAGGGATATAGGAGAGGCAGGGCACATGGATTGGCTGATCATTGCCAATTAAACTTTCCTTCTGGGGGCACCTGTGTGGCTCAGTCAGTTAAGCATCTGCCTTCGGCTCAGGTCATGCAAGGGTCATGGAATCGAGCTTCATGTTGGGCTGTCTACCTGTTCAGCAAGGAGTCTGCTTCTCCCTCTCCTTCTCCCCCTCCCCTTGCTTGTGTCCTCTCTCAAATAAATAAGCAAAGTCTTTTTTAAAAATTAAAAAATGAAATAAATGAACTTTCTTCCTGTCAGGGAAACCTAAATATAACTTCTCTTGCACTCTCTAGTGCCAACCTTGGGTCTCAAGGTTGGGTCCCGTCTTCCCAAATACATTTTCCTTTTCAACAAACCACATCATAAAATGAATTAGGCTGGTGTTCTTTAGGTCTATGACTGTATCAACTTTCAAAAAAGTCATATTCCCCCCTGTTTTTGTCTCCAAAAAGGTGTTTTACCTGTTTTGGCTAGGAAATGGGGAATATTGGAAAGTGACCAGCATACAAAGCAAAATGGAAATATGCATAGTGATCAGTTTTCTCTAAGGACTGGATATTGAATGAGCCATTTGTAACCAGCTATAATATACCCAGAAAAAAAATGATAAACCTAAAAAAAAGGTTAATGTGAAAGCAATTCTTTCCATCTTCACATAAAGGTAAATGGGCAGAGAGTGAAGAGCAGCATGACCAGAATAAGCCTAAGAAGATCTAAAGAGCAAAACCAGAAAGATATGGTGAGAGTTTGATTCAGAATTTGGAAAGTACTCTTCATTTCATCTGCTCGGTCTGATGTCCTTGGAGTAGCTGTTTTTCTTCTCATGCTGTTTGCTTCTAGAGGAAGCTAAGAATCTTCAGATGGCAGTCCAATTGTCAAAAGGTAATGAATGGGTAACAAAATGTGATAGATACATACCATGGAATATTTTTCAGCCTTCAAAGGGAAGGAAATGCTGACACATTCTGACACACCCATGACAACCTGGATGAGCCCTGAGAACCAAATGTTAAGTGAAATCAGGTATTCACAGAAGGGCAAAATACCATTTGATGCCACTGACATGAGGTACTTAAAAGTCAAAATCATGGAGACAGAAAGTAGAATGGTGGTCACCAGGAACTGGAGGGAGGGGAAGTTAGTGTTGAATGGGTACAGTTTTAGTTTCGCAAGATGAAAGTATTTTGGAGATGGTGGTGGTCATGGTTACACAACTATGTGAATGTACTTAATTCATCAGAATTGTACACTTAAAAATAGTTAAAACAAGGGATGCCTGGGGGGCTAGGTCAGTTGGGTGTCTGCCTTTGGCTCGGGTCATGATCCCAGGGTCCCGGATCAAGACTCTGCTCAGCAGGGAGTCTGCTTGTCCTTCTAGCTCCTCCCACCCTGCGCTCGTGCTCTCTCTCTCTCTCAAGTTAAGAAATAAAATCTTTGGGGCGCCTGGGTGGCTCAGTCAGTTAAGCATCTACCTTCAGCTCAGGTCATGATCCCAGGGTCCTGGGACCGAGCCCCGCATCCCACTCCATGCTCAGCAGGGAGTCTGCTTCCCTCTCTCTCTGCCCCTCCCCACTGCTTGCTCTCTCTCTCTCAAATAAATAAAATCTTTTAAAAAATAAATAAATAGAAACTATTTTCTAACTAAATGGACCGACTTAACCAAAAATAATTTCAAACACCAATGCCCATTATAGGAAACTTTCAATCTCCCCGGACTTACTTTTCTCAAAACCTAATTGGACAGGCATGGCTTTACAGTTGTCAAAGCTGAATGGGATGCCTATTTCGATTGGTATTTTGAAGCTTCCAAACGTTATCAGGAAGCTAAAATCGCCTCTCTGCAGAATACAATTTCTAGACGAAGTGAGGCAAACAAACAATTAGAAAAAGACAAAAAGGTTTCCAGGGGACCAAATAAATCCCGAATTTCTTATGTTCCCTGGACTAAAGCCGGATTGTGAGCCATAGAAAGAGTTTCCTAAAGTGACTGAGGACCCCCATAGGTTTGCTGAAGAATTTAACATAGTTATTCAAACTTACCAACCTGGTTTCTCAGATTTCTATCACTTAGCCCACATGCTTGCTGGTGACAGCAAGCCAAACACTGAATGAAAGTTGCCCATGGCAGCATGCCGAACAGGATTTAGAAAAACAAACCCCTAACTTTTGGCAAAATACTAAAAACACATGCTGAAATCCTCCCCCGAGCAATTGCAGCAGCTTTCTCTAAGCCTGTTGACTAGAACAAAATTCAGGCTTGCACACAAAAATCTGAGGAACCGGTTTATGACCCTGGGTCATGATCCCAGAGTCCTGGGGATGAGCCCCACATCAGGCTCCCTGCTCAGCGGGAAATCTGCTTCTCCCTCTTCCTCCTCTTGCTTGTGCTTTCTCTCTGTCTCAAATAAATAAATCAAACCTTTAAAAAATAATAAGAAAGGACAAGATTGAATGGGAAACTGCGTCTGCTCCAGAGTGAATTAATTTGGCAAACCAGCTCACCTGCATGCTAGGTGAGTCACCAAAAAGAAAGACCACTAAAATTCTTAAATTTTGAACACCGACAAATGAAGGCCCCTAAACAAAACCCAAAACCTCATGGTCTCTGCTGTTACTGCAAGGAGCCAGAACATTGGAAAAAAGATTGTTACCAACTTAGGGCACCTTCAGCCCTCCAGCCAGCCTTTCCAATGGCCTCCTAATTCCCGATGATGGGGTTCCGAGGAACTATCGAGGATCTTCCCAATCCTCCCTCCTACTCAGCTTGAAGGAAACACTCTCCAGATTGGGAATGAATCTCTCTCTGTCCTTACTGACACCAGAGCTACACAGGCAGTGCTCAACCCCACTGCTATAAAGCAGGCCCTGCCTCTGAGTACTAAAATGGCTCAAATAGTGGGGGTCTCTAATAATCCGCAACAGGTTCCTGTTTCTGAACTTATTCCCTTTTGTTTAGGCCCCTTAAGATACCCACCCTTTTCTCCTTAAGTTCCTCTCCCCCTATTTTTATTGGACAGAGATTTCTTAGAAAAATATCATGCTGGAATTTCTCCCGAAAGGGGGAAATAATTCTAGAAATTGACAGTGGTGATCAAAATAGCCAACTAGATGAATTAAAGGACGCTTCGACATCTTTTATTTGCTCTATCTCTGACAGCACTATACTTGAGTGGGGGACACTGATCCTGTGCCCTTAACTGGATAAGCTACGATCCTCTCGACGGGCAACATCTTCAATGGATATTGGCAGAATCCCCAGCGCATCTCCCATAGATCACTCAAAACCTCTCCCCAGAACTAGTCAATACTCTATAAATAAAGAAGTTCTTCAAGGTATCATTCCCATAATAGAGGATTACAAGATTCAGGGCCTCATTATTCCCCGCGACCATCCCTTGTAACACCCGTTTTACCCGTGAGAAAACCCAATAACTGAGAATGATGTTTTGTCCAAGACTTCCGAATAATAAATAACATTGTTATCCCTTGGCACCTCCCATCTGCTACTGATATCCACTGCCACAAAAGCAAAATTTCTGCTGTCGTTGATCACATGACACGGGGCATTTTTTTAGTATTCCAGTTGATAAGTATAGTCGATCTCTTTTTGTTTTCAGCTGGGAAGAACAGCAATACATCTGCACAGTGATGGCTCAAGGTTTCAGAGCCCTTCCTTTTCACAAACCTTTCAAGCTAATTTGCATGATATAAAGTTTTCTGCAGCCTCTACTTTGTACAATGCATAGACTGCTTCTCTGCTCCACTTTTCAAACCTCTTCACAGGAGGACAGTCCACCTGTTAAAACTTTTGGCTTTAGGGTGCCCGGGAGGCTCAGTTGGTTAAGCATCCGACTCTTGATTTCAGCTCAGGTCATGATCTCAGGGTGCTGGGATCGAGCCCTGCAAAGGGCTCCACGCTCAGTGGGGAGTCTGCTTCTCTCCCTCTCCCTCTGCTCCTCCCCCTGCTCATGTTCTCACTCTCTCTCTCTAAAATAAACAAATCTTTAGGGGCGCCTGGGTGGCACAGTGGTTAGGCGTCTGCCTTCGGCTCAGTGCGTGATCCCGGCGTTGTGGGATCGAGCCCCCCATCAGGCTCCTCCGCTATGAGCCTGCTTCTTCCTCTCCCACTCCCCTTGCTTGTGTTCCCTCTCTCGCTGGCTGTCTCTATCTCTGTCAAATAAATAAATAAAATCTTTAAAAAAATAAATAAATAAATAAACAAATCTTTAAAAAATAATATATTAAAAAAAAATGGCCTTAAAAGTACATCAAGACTCCAAAGAAAAATTGCAGTTTGCTCAAACTCAGGTTTGATACTTAGGGCACCTGATCTCAGACAAAGGGTTACATTTGGAACCAGGTAGATTTCACGGCATCCCGAACTTCCTCAAACCTAAAACTGAGGGCTAATTAGGTTCTCTTGGACCAGCTGGCTACTGTCAAAACTGGATTCCAAACTTTTCTTATGGTTCAACTTCTATGTGCTTTACTAAGAAACAATAAACCTGACCCTATTATTTAGAAAGATCGGGATGACATAGCTTTTGGGACTTTAAAGAAAAGCCTAAATAAAGCCCCCTGCCCTTGGCCATCCTATTAGCTCCTATTTTCTTTTTATATGTGAGAGGGAAGGTCATGCCCTTGGAGTGCTCACCCCAAAACGCGGAGACCATCATCAATCCATAAGGCATTATGGCCAAACAACTGGACCCTGGGGCTTAGGAACATCTCCCTTGCCTTAGAACCATTCCTGCCACTGCCCTATTAGTTAAGGTGACTGAAGAAATTGCCACAGGACCTTCTTAACCATCCTTGTGCCTCCTGCAGCAGAAGCCCTCTTGAATTCTTTTTTTTTTTTTTAAGATTTTATTTATGTATCTGACAGAGATAGAGACAGCCAGCGAGAGGGGGAACACAAGCAGGGGGAGTGGGAGAGGAAGAAGCAGGCTCATAGCGGAGGAGCCTGATGTGGGGCTCGATCCCATAACGCCGGGATCACGCCCTGAGCCGAAGGCAGACGCTTAACCTCTGTGCAACCCAGGCGCCCCCAGCCCTCTTGAATTCTTGTCACTCAACACTTTGCAGCCAATCACCTCACCTCCCATGACATCTTCTCACTAACTCCTCCTCCTATAACTCTTCTTGCAGCAATACCCTTCACCCTGCTATTCTATTCTACTCCCGGCCCTCACAGAGGAGACCCCTCATGACTGCTTAACACTGACTGATCACCTTTTGCCTCCCCATGACAATTTATAGAAAACTCCTCTAGTCACTGCAGATTTTTCATGGGTTACTGATGGGTCTTTTTTGTTTAAGATTTTTTTTTTTTTAATTAATCCCTACACCCAACATGGGGCTCGAACTCACAACCCTGGGATCAAGAGTTGCATGCTTCACTGACTGAGCCAGCCAGGTGCCCCCTGATGGGTCTTACTTAAAGGATGAAAATGCTAACTCTTGTGCTGGGCATACTATTGCAACTCTGTCTGATGTCACTGAGGCAATACATTTGCCTTTGGCTACTTCACCCAATGGACTGCGATACGCCTTTACTCAGGCTTGTACCTCAGACAAAAGTAAAACCGCAGACATTTATACCGATAGTTGATATCCCTTTGGGGTAGCTCATGACCTGGGAATGGCATGGAAACAGTGAGGTTTCCTTACCTCTAATGGGAATGAAATTTAAAATGGTTCCTAGGGGTGCCTGAGAGGCTCAGTCGTTAAGCGTCTGCCTTCAGCTCAGGGTGTGATCCCAGGGTCCTGGGATCGAGCCCCACATGGGGCTCCTCCGCTGGGAGCCTGCTGCTTCCTCTCCCACTCCCCCTGCTTGTGTTCCCTCTCTCCCTGGCTGTCTCTCTCTGTCAAATAAAGAAATAAAATCTTTAAAAAAAAAATGGTTCCTAGATCCAAAATTTATTAGATGCCATAATTTCGACAGCTGCCCCGGCTATTAACTGTCCGTGGTGTTCCAGACTCAACTCCCTGGAGGCCAGAGGAAACCACCTCACTGATTATTTCCAGCCAAAATTCTGCTCTCAAGGAAACCAATAGTCAAACCTCTGTCATGGTCCAGAGGGATGGTCTCTCAAATGACAATTTGAAAAAATTGACAAAAGACACTCAACAATTGGCCCCAGAAAAGGAAAAACAATATTGGAAATCTAATAAATATTGGTTCAATAAAAAGAGAGGACTCTGGTTTTGGACCAAATACTGTTCTAGCCCTTCCAGAGTTTCTAAAATTCCCACTACTTACTGCTGTATGCTCATTAAACCACTGGTCTACTGAAAATATGATAGCATTCCTGAACCCATAATGGTGGAGAAATATTAATAAGGCTGCAAAAAGTGCCTCCCTCTCTTATCCCACCTGTCCGAAGTCCAATCCAAGGAAACCTGCTCAGTTGCACCCAGACACTTTGAACTGCCAATGGCCCATTCGAGGTCTGGCGAATCAATTTCATACAGCTCCTCCCATCTCATGGATATAAGTATGTTTCAGTCATGGTTTGTATGTTTTCTCACTGGTCTAAAGCTTTCACCTGTAAATGGGCAACTGCTTCTTCTGTGGCTAAAATCCTGTTAAAGAAGATTCCTTACCTGGGGAACCCTTCTTGCACTTCATCGTTATCAGCAAACCCATTTTATCCATCAGGTGCTCCAATAAATCTGGGCTATTCGGCCAGTTTTACAACTCTTTCATTGTGCATGCCACCCTTAATCCTCCAGTCCACTTGAATGCACTAATGGCACCACTAAGATTCAATTGGCAAAATTTGTAGAAATCCTCCAAATACTTTTTGGGGCACCTGCGTGGCTCAGTCGGTTAAGCATCAGCCTTTGGCTCTGGTCATGGTCCCGGAGTCCCAGGATCAAGCAAGTCCCATCTTCAGCTCCCCGCTCAGTGGGAGTCTGCTTCTCCCTCTGCCCCTCCCCTAACTCATGCGTGCTCTCTCTCTCAAATAAATACACAAAATCTTAAAAAAAAAAAAAAAAACCTTTGGCCAAAAGCACTGCTGTTGGTCCTTCTAAATCTCAAATCCACCTTTTTTGGAACTCACTGAGTCTCATCCTTTGAGATAGTCATAGGACACCCAAAGCATTTGGTCCCTGCCTCCTTTGAGCCACAGCTGATATAATAGACTTCAATAGCGTGAAGGCCTAATTGCTTCTATTAAAAATAACCATGCTGGGGTGCCTGGCTGGCTCAGTTGGTAGAGCATGAAACTTTTTTTTTTTTTAGTAGGCTTCACGCCCGGCATGGAGCCCAATGCAGGGCTTGAACTCATGCCCCTGAGATCAAGACCTGAGCAGAGATCAAGAGTCGGATGCTTAACCAACTGAGCCACCCAGGCACCCCTAGAGCATGCAACTTTTGATCTCAGGGTCATGGAGCCCACTTTAAAAAAAAAAGCTTTGGTAGAGCAATCTTTTTACAGTGCGTGCTCAGAAGATGGAGATCTTAAAGCATCAGACCTTGCAACCTGAAGATTTTTATCTATTAAAAAGACATCTCCAAAAGACTCTCTTCAACCTCACTGGAAAGGCCCCATCAGGTACTGCTAACCAATCCTATGTCACCAAATTCCAGGAACTAGACTCTGGGATTTGCATGACACATTTAAAGCAAGCACCAGATCCTGACTGGACCTGCACACCATCTGGTGACCTAAAAGTCAAGATTTCCCAGAATTAAAGACATCTGATGATGGGCCCCAGCTGGCTCAGTCAGTGGACTGTGCAACTCTTAATCTCGGGTTTTTGGGTTTGAGCCCCATGTGGAGTGTAGAGATTACTTGAAAAAAATAAAATCTCGCCCCCCCCCCCCAAAAAAAGACCTCTGGTGAGATGACATCTGACAGTAAGTTTTCCCAAAACGTCCAGACCAGGCTGGTTACGAGGTTCAGGATTCAAAAAAGTCTGCTTTTTCAACTGGACTATCAGCTGATTCTGGGTTCTTTTTTTTTTTTTTAAGATTTTATTTATTCATTTGATGGAAACAGAGAGAGCAGGAGGGGAGGGTGAGGGGCAGAGGGAGAAGGAGAGAAGCAGACTCCCCACTAAGCATGGAGCCAGACACAGGGCTTGATTCCAGGACCTCGAGATCATGACCTGAGCCAAAGGCAAGACGCTTAACTGCCTGAACAACCCAGGCGCTTCCTGATTCCAGGTTCTTATCCAAATTCACGATTTCTAAATTTACAACTTTCCTGGCTGGATTATTGATAAGACCTTTGATTCCAGTTGTTTTGAGCTAACAATACTGTTAAAATGTCTTTGAAGCGCTGATGTTTTGCAAAAAGTTCGTCAGCTCTTGCTTGTTTATGCCTGCACTGTAGCTTGCTACACGCTCTCCTCTTGATGTGCTCCTACAGTGCCCACTGTTCCGCCTCCGTGGCTGCTTTCAACAGGGACTTCCAGGAGGCACAGATGACTTAGGGTTTGCCCAGACTCAGAGGGAAAACTTTTCTCCTCTAAGTCAGGGAAAGTGTCTGAAAGATTTTCAGTTGGTTACCTTCAGCCACTGGGTCCTGGCTTAGAACCATCACAGGATTTGGAATTGTCATGTTACGTTTAATTCTGTGCTTATTGTCTGTCAAACTTTTGTAAAAATGATGTGCCCGAGAAGATTATCTCCAATGCTTACGGTCTTGATAAATACGGACAATACATGGTAAGTGCCTGACTTCTCCCTCCTATCCCTCCTTGTTGCACAAAGGTAACAGGTTTCTTTTTTTTTTTTTTTAAGGATTTTATTTATTTATTTGAGAGAGAGCGAGCGAGTGAGCACACAAGCAGGGGGAGCAACAGGCTCCCCACTGAGCAAGGAGCCCAAAGCGGGTCTTGATCCCAGGACGCTGGGATCATACCCTGAGCCCAAGGCAGCCGCTCAACAACCGAGCCACACAGGCGTCCTGGGTGACAGTAAGTTTCTAACCTGCACGACTGCCCTCCAGCATGGGACATAACACCCAAAAAGGCCCTTCCTGGCACCAAAGACAAAAGGCCAGTGAATTAAGAACACATGACTCTTGATCGGTGATGCTTTCAGAGAAAGATCTGGATCAAAAGGAGGAAATGTGAAAATTAATAAAGGGACTCCCCTCCCGGGGCGCCTAGATGGCGCAGTCATTAGGCGTCTACCTTCAGCTCAGGGCGTGGTCCCGGCGTGCTGGAATCAGGCCCCACATCAGGCTCCTCCGCTGGGAGCCTGCTTCTTCCTCTCCCACTCCCCCTGCTTGTGTTCCCTCTCTCACTGGCTGTCTCTCTCTCCATCAAATAAATAAATAAAAAATCTTAAAAAAAAAAAAAAAGGGACCTCCCCCTCCCCCAAAATAAATTCAGGAGGTCAGAAGGTGGAGTCATACACTCAGTGTCAATTATAGGAAAGAATCATCAACCACCAAAGGAAAAAGATGTGCACTGCCTCTCCCACAGGAAATGGACTCCCCCAGCAATTCAACCAATGAGGAACCGTCATTCCCCTGAACTTTTGGGTTTCTCCAATGAATTTCACTCAAAATACTCTTCCCAACTTCCCCCTTCTTCTCCATAAAATAACATATCTCTCCTTTATTTATTGGGCTAGCTTATGGTTTCTGCTTTGTTTGTCCTGAATCACAGTTCCCTTACTTATTCCCCAAATAAACCCATTCTGGCTACTAAAATCACTGACCATTTCATTTTTTAAGACAACAGGGCTTTTTTACTGTAACTTTTCCATCCAATATTTGCAGCCAAGCACCTAACCAACATATGAACCAAATGATACAGATCTAGGGGTGCCTGGCTGGCTCAGTCAGTTTGAGCTTGTGACTCTTGATCTCTGGGTTTCAAGTTCGAGTCCCACGTTGGATACAGAGATCATTTAAAAATAAAATCTTGGGATGCCTGGGTGGCTCAGTGGGTTAAGTATCTGCCGTCAGCTCAGATCATGATCCTGGGGTCCTGGGATCGAGCCCCGCATCGGGCTCCCTATGGGGAGTCTACTTCTCCCTCTCCCTCTGCCTGCTGCTCCCCCTGCTTGTGCTCTCTCTCTGTCAAATAAATAAATAAAATCTTTTAAAAAATAAAATAAAATCTGAAAGGGGCACCTGAGTGGCACAGGAGTCCAACTCTTGGTTTTGGCTCTGGTAGTGATCTCGGGGTCCTAAGATTGAGCCCCGCGTTGGGCTCCGTGCTCAGCGCAGAGTCTGCTTAGGACTCTCCTTCTACCACCCCCTAAAATAAATAAATAAATCTCTAAAAAATAATAATAAATAAAATAGAAAATCTTTTAAAAAAAATTGATACACATCTCAAAGTCTTGAACTAAATGTTCGTAGAACTATTTCAAATTCATCTGAAAGGCTTTTTTTTTTTTCTTTTTATAAGTTTAACCTTCTATTCCTCCAGCACTTTGAATACAAGGGAATCTATACGCTTTTAGTATGGGTTTTTTAATTATTATTTTTAATTACAGTAAAGTACACATAATGTAAAATGTACGACAGATTTTAAGTATACAGTTCTGGCCCGTGAAGCCCATTCACACCGTTGTGCAACCATCACCACCACCCGGAACACTTTTCTTCTCCTAAAGCTGAAACTCTGTACCCATTAAACACTAAGACCCCATTTCCCCCTGTCCCTGCAGCATCTGACAACCACCATTCCACTTTCTGTCTGTATGGATTTGATACTCCAAGCATTTCATTTAAGTGCAATCATACAGTATTTATCTTTTCATCACTGGCTGATTTCACTTAGAATAATATCTTTAAGACTCATCCATATTGTAGCATGTGTCAGAATTTTCTTCGATTTTAAGGCTGAATGATATTCCAATGTGTGCTGGGGGCTGAATGTGCTCCCTTTGTCCTGGCCAATTCATATGTGAAGCCTAATCCCCATTGTAGCTGTATTTGGAGATGGGGCATGAAAGAAGGTAACTACGTTAAATGAGGTCATAGGGTGAGGCCCTGATCCTATAGGATTAGTGTCCTTATAAGAAGAGATATCAGAGAGCTCGCCCTCTCTCTCCTAGCCCCCACCCACCCATCTTCTGCTTAGTGCTGCACACGTGCACGCGTGCACACACACACGCGCGCACACACACACACACACACACCAGAGAAAGGCCATGTGAGGACATAGAGATAAAGCAACTGTCTGCAAGCCAGGAAGAGAGTTCTCACCAGGAATAAAATTGTCTGGAGCATAATAAGAGCAGACTAATCAGACCCATGTCCATCCTCTTTACTACGAACTTTCTTTTTTAGACTCTCACAGTAAAAAGTGATAAGAGATAGTAATCAGGGCACCTGGCTGGCTCAGCTGAAGAGCAGACAAAGCAGAAAAGGCAGAGATTTGGAGGAACACATACTCCAGGTGATTTTCCCTGGACCAGACTCACACATGCCCGAACTCACCCTCCAATACTACTGGAGAGGGCCTGCATCTGTTAGGTTGGCTGGTGACGCGGGTGGCAAAGAACTGCAGAGAGAGCGACAAGCAGGACAGTTTATTCACTCTCCAAGGGAGGAGACGGCCAGATGTGGAGAGAAATGTCAGCCCCAATTCCCGTCAGGCTGGGTTTTTAAGGTGTGAGAGGGTTGCAGCTGCACCCTCAGTGGGGGGTGTGGGGAGGGAGCTCAATTCCTGGCAGGGGAGACCGGGAGGTGGCAGGTTTTCAAGGGGCTCTGTCCAGGATGTGGGTTGCGGTCAGGCTAGAGAATATGTTTTGTAGTGGGGCCTACTTCCCCGAGAATGTAGGGCACCGCCACCTAGAAAAACAAAGAGTTAGGGCCCAGTGCAGATACCTGGGAGTTTTGCCTGTGAGTATGGAGGGGCAGGGGGGAATGGGGGGCACTTCAAAGGGATTCCTTTCAATCGCTTAGTCCGTAACTTCTTAGGAGCTTAACGTGGCAGGAAGTACCTACCTATCAGCATTAGATTGGTTCGTATTCCTTGAAACAGCAATTACGTTGCTAGGAATCTAATTCATGTAGAAGTTTGTATGAGGGCACCTGGCTGGTTCAGGCTCTAGAACGTGTGACTCTTGATCTGGGGGTTCTGAGTTCCAGCCCCACGTGGGGTGTCAGGATTACTTAAAATCTTTGACAAAAAAGAAAAAGGGGGGCACCTGGGTGGCTCAGTCATTGGGCGTCTGCCTTCGGCTCAGGGCGTGATCCTGGAGTCCTGGGATCGAGCCTCACATCAGGCTCCTCCGCTGGCAGCCTGCTTCTTCCTCTCCCACTCCCCCTGCTTGTGTTCCCTCTCTCGCTGGCCGTCTCTCTCTTTCTCTCAAGTAAATAAATAAAATCTTTAAAAGAAAAAAAAAAGAAAAAGGGGCAGGGCGCCTGGGTGGCTTAGTTGGTTATGCACCCAACTCTTGATTTCAGCTCAGGTCATGATCTCGGGGTCATGAAACTGAGCCCCACGCGGGGCTCATGCGCTGGGCATGGAGGCCGCTTAAGGTTGTCTCTTTCCCTCTCCCTCTGCCCCTCCCCCCTCTTAAAAATTTATGAGATATATATAAAGATATATATGTATATTTATATGTATAAATATACACACATATATGATATATGTTCATGAATGTGACAGTTAATATTCCGTGTCAACTTGACTGGACCAAGGTACCCAAATACTTGATCAAACATGAGATTAACATTTAAATTGGTGGGCTTTTGGGGCACCTGGGTGGCTCAGTCAGTTAAGTGTCTGCCTTTGGCTCAGGTCATGATCCCAGAGTCCTGGGATCGAGCCCCACGATGGGCTCCCCGTTCAGCAAGGAGCGTGCTTCTCCCTCTCCCTCTCCCTCTGCTTGCTGCTCCCCCTACTCCTGCTCTGTGTCAAATAAATAAATAAAATCTTTAAAAAAAAAAAAAAAATTGGTGGGCTTTTTGGGGCACCTGGGTGGCTCAGTCGGTTAAGCGTCTGCCTACGGCTCGGGTGGTGATCCCAGGGTCCTGGGATCGGGCCCCATGTCAGGCTCCCTGCTCAGTGGGGAGTCTGCTTCTCCCTCTCCCTCTGCCCCTCCCTGCCCACCCGCTCATGCTCTCTCTCTGTCTGAAATAAATAAATAAAATCTTTTAAAAATAAATAAATAAAATTGGCGGGCTTTGAGTAAAGCAAAACGCCCTCCACAATGTGAGGGGCCTCCACCATACCTACAGCGGAAGGTCAGAATAAAACAAAAAGCCTGGCTTTCCCTGAGCAGGAGGGAGTAACGCTAGCAGGTGGCCTTCAGACTTACTGCCACATCTTCCCTGGATCTCCTGCCTGACCGCCTGCCCTGCAGAATTTGGACTTGCCAGCCTCCACAATCACGTGAGCCAATTCCCTAAAAGAAATCTCTGTCTGTATGCATATTTCATTGGTTCTGTTTCTCTGGGGAACCCTGACTAGGGAACCCTGACTAATACAATGCACATTCACTTGAGCCCTGTTTATAATAGCGAGCTATTTCAACAGACGAAATGTCCACCAATTGGGAGCTGGTTAAACATCTATCTGAACTGAAATGGAAAGATTTCCATATCATATTTTTAAATGAAGAAAGCATTTCACCCAACAACTAGTGAAGGATGATTCTATCCCTGATTGTAAAAAAGAAAAATAAATCTGTATGTGTATAAATGTATTTGGTATATATGCAAAAATGTACAAGTAGATAGAAAAGATCTATAAAGATATTTACCAAACTAGCAATAAACAGTGGTTACCCTGGAGATGGGGCGTGGGTTTGAAGAGGGGGTGGTGAAAAGAAACTTAAATGTATATTCCTTATATTTCTGTATCATTTGAAGCTTTAACAACTATAATGTATTCTGTATTGCATAAATGACGTGATTTTTAAAACCTATACCAAGGGATTTGGGTCGCTCAGTCGGTTAAGCTCTGCCTTCAGCTCAGTCGGTTAAGCTCTGCCTTCAGCTCAGGTCATGATCTCAGGGTCCTGGGATCGAGCCCCACATTGGGCTCCTTGCTCAGCAGGGAGCCTGCTTCTCCCTCTCCCTCTGCCTGCTGCTCCCCCTACTTGTGCGTGCTCTCTCTCTGTCAAATAAATAAATAAAATCTTTAAATAAAAAATAAAACCTATAGGGGCGCCTGGGTGGCACAGCGGTTAAGCGTCTGCCTTCGGCTCAGGGCGTGATCCCGGCGTTATGGGATCGAGCCCCACATCAGGCTCTTCCTCTATGAGCCTGCTTCTTCCTCTCCCACTCCCCCTGCTTGTGTTCCCTCTCTCGCTGGCTGTCTCTATCTCTGTCGAATAAATGAATAAAATCTTAAAAAAAAAAAGAAGAAGAAGAAGAAGAAAAAGCCTTTTCTTAAAAAAAAATAATAAAAAAAAAATAAAACCTATAACCAGGGGCACCTGGGTGGCTCACATGGTGTGCATCTGCCTTCAGCTCGGGTCATGATCTCCAGGTCCTGGGATCGAGCCCCACATCAGGCTCCTGGCTGGCTCAGCAGGGAGCCTGCTTCCCCCTCTCCCTCTGCCTCTCCCCCTGCTTGTGTGCTCTCTCTGTCTCTCTCTCAAATGAATAAATAAAATCTTTAAAAATGAATAAATAAATAAAACCTATAACCATCAAGGCCTATACTCCACTACCTTATTTTTAAGTAAACTCTACACCCAACGTGGAGCTCGAACTCAGGACCCCACAATCGAGAGTCACATGTGCCACGCCCTGAGTGGGTCAGGCACCCTCTCTACCACCTTCTTGAAACCCAGCCCACTTTTACCCCTGGCGCCCCTTATTTGGCCTTGTTTCGGCTTTCCAAGCTAGAGGATAGAAGACCCTCTCTCCTTTCCTTTCTTCTGTCCTTTGGTCCTTTGACAAACATTTACTGAATGTGTATTATGTCGTAAACAGTGTACCAGGTGCCGCGGTGAGCCGAGGAGCCCAGGTCTCTCAGGGAGCTTGCAGGCTGTTCAAGAAACCAGACATCAGACAGACAGACAGACAAATGAACCAAGCAACTGCTAAAGACGACAGAGTTGGAAAGAAAAACAACAGGGCACGCTCTCTGGCCATGAAAGGGCATAACTGAATGATTTTGAGTACAATGTTCAAAAAAGGTCTGTATGAAGTAGAGATTTGAGCTGGATCCTAGCCAGGCAGCAGGTGGAGAGTAGGGGCAATGAGCAGCCTTCCAAGCAGAGGGGAAACATTGACTACTGCAACTTCCTTGAGGTAAGCAAGAGGAACAGAACAGAAGCCTGTGACACTGGCCAGTTCTGGGTGAGGGTGACAGTTTTATAAGATAAAACTGAAGAAAGAGACGGGGCCAGGTTGTATGTATTTAGGTAAAATACTTGGGCTTTATTTCAAGGGCAACAGAAAGCCATAATCAAGTTACAACCAGGGAAGGCAGAAGATCTAATTTACATTTTTTAAAACCCTCTCTTAAATCTACCTTACAGAGAAAAGACAAATCATTATTGAAGGATCTTCTAAGGAAGATCTAAATAAATGAAGAGCTAGCAGAATACAGCCCAGAAATAAACCCATGCATATATGGTCAATTAATTTATGACAAAGGAACCAAGAATGTACAATGGGGAAAGAAGAGCCTCTTCGTGAAATGGTGTTGGGGAAACTGGACAGCCACACGCGAAAGAATGAAACTAGACCACTATTTTACACCATGCAAAAATCAACTCAAAATGGATTAAAGGTTTGAATGTTAAGATTGAAACCATAAAAATCCTAGAAGAAAACATAAGGAGTAAGGTCCTTGACCTCAGTCTTGGCAATGATTTTTTGGGAGTTGGTCCCAAAAGCAAAGGCAACAAAAGCCAAAAGAAACAAGTGGGGCTACATCAAACTAAAAAGCTTCTGTATGGCAAAGAAAAACATCAACAAAATGGAAAGGCAACCTATGGAGTGGGAGAAAATATTTGCAAATCATATATCTGATAAGGAGTTAATATTCAAAATATATAAAGAACTCACAATACTCAATGGGAAAAAAAACTGGTTAAAAAGTAGATAGAGGGGTGCCTGGGTGGCTCAGTCAGTTAAACATCCAACTCTTGATCTCAGCTCAGGTCATGATTTCAGGGTCGTGAGTTCAAACCCCACGTTGGGCTCCATGATGGGCATGGAAACAACTTCATTAAAAAAAAAAAAAAAAAGCAAGCAGAGCAGGGCACCTGGCCGGCTCAGTCGGAAGAGCATGCAGGGCATGTGACTGCAACTCGATCTCAGGATCGTGAGTTAGGGCCCCATGCTGGGTGTAAAAATTGCTTAAATAAATATTTTTTTTAAAATAGGTAAAGGGGGGTGCCTGGGTGGCTCAGTTGGTTGGGCATCTGCCTTCAGCTCAGGTCGTGATCCCAGGGTCCTGTAATCAGCCCCCAAGTCATCAGGCTCCCTGCTCAATGGGGGTGGGGGGAGTGTCTGCTTCTCTCTCTCCCTCTGCCTCTCCTCCCAGCTTGTGTTCTCTCTCTCAAAGAAATGAATAAAATCTTTTAAAAAATTGAAAATAAGAATAAAAATAGAGGATCTGAATACACATTTTTCCAAAGAGACATACAGATGGCCAACAGGTATATGAGAAGATGCTTCACATCACTCATCCGGGTAATACAAATCAAAACCACAATGAAATATCATCTCACATCTGTGAGAATGGCTAGTATCAAAAGGCAGGAAACAGCAAGTAAAGATGTGGGGAAAATGGAACTATATGCACTACTGGTGGGAATGTAAATTGGTGAAGCCCCTATGGAAGATGACATGGAGGTTCCTCAAATATTAAAAATAAGGGGCACCTGGGTGGCTCAGATGGTTAAGTGTCTGCCTTCAGCTTGGGACATGGTCTCCAGGTTCTGGAATCGAGCCCAGTGTCAGGCTCCCAGCTCAGTGGGGAGTCTGCTTCTCCCTCTCCTTCTGCCTCTTCCCCCTGCTGGTGCTCTGTCTCTCTCCTTCTCTCTCTCTCTCCCTCTCTCAAATGAATAAATTTTTTAAAAAATTAAAAATAAAAATAAAAAACCCAGAGGGGTATCTGGATGTCTCAGTCGGGCTTCCAACTATGGGCTTCCACTCAGGTCATGATCTCAGGGTATTGGGATCAAGCCCTGAGAGAAAGTTGGACTCTGAGCTTTGCAGGGAGTCTGCTTGGGATTCTGTCCCTTTCCCTCTCGCTCCCTCTCTGCCACTTACCTTCTCCCCACTCCTATTCTTTCTCTCTAAAATAAATAAATAAAATATATACACATTTTTTAAATTAAAAATAGGGGACCTAGGGGCACCTGGGTGGCTCAGTTGGTTAAGCATTTGCTTTTGGTTCCGGTCACTATCCTGGGGTCCTGGGATCAAGCCCTACATCAGGCTCACAGCTCGGCACCGAGCCTGCTTCTCCCTCTCCTCCTTGCTCGTGCTCTATCTATGTCTGTCTCTCTCTCAAATAAATAAAATCTTAAGAAAAGGGGGTGGGGGGACCTGGCTGGCTCAGTTGGTAGACCATGCAACTCTTGGGATCATGAGTTCATGCCTTACATAGTGTGTAGAGCTTACTTTAAAAATAAAAAAAACACTGGAAATAGAACTAGCAGGGGCACCTAGTGGCTCAGTCTGTTGAGCATCCAACTCTTGATTTCAGCTCTATTCATGACCTTGGGGTCATGGGACCAAGCCCCACACGGGGCTCTGTGCTCAGCAGGGAATCTGCTTGGGATTATCTCTCTCCCTGTGCCCCATCCCCCTTCATTCTCCCTCACTCAAATAAATTTTAAAATCTTTAAAAAATAAATAGAACGACCATGTGATCTAGCAGTTCCACTTCTGGGTATTTATCCGAAGGAAATGAAATCACTGTCTTGAAGATATCGGCACCTCATGCTCCTTGCAGCATTATTTACGCTAGGCAAAACATTTACAATAGTCAGACAACAATGTAAGTGTCCACTGATGGATGAACGGATAAAGAAAATGTATGCAGTTGACTTCTGAACAACATGGGAGTTAGGAACACTGATCCCCCACACAGTCCAACATTCACATACAGGAATGCCTGGCTGGCTCAATCCCAGGAGCATATGAATCTTGATCTCAGGGTCATGAGTTCAAGCCTTTTATATAGATTGTGTGTAGATTACTTCCGTAAATAAATAAATAAATAAGCTTAAAAAAGTTTGAGCCCCATGTTGGTGTAGAGATTACTTAAGTAAATAAACTTAAACAAAATCCATGTATAACTTTTGACACCCCAAAAACTTAACTACTGGTAGCCTACTGTTGACCAGAAACTATACCGATAACATAAACAGTCAATTAACACATATCGTGTGTCATGTATACAACAGTCTGTATTCTTACAATAATACCTAACTTTTTCTTAATTTTTTTGGTATTTCTTGATTATGAGATTTGTCTGTGAGTTTTTTCAAACTGTCACAAATCTACAAAAAAATTTCCAATATATTTACTGAAAAAAATCTGCATGTAAGTAGACGCACGCAGTTCAAACCTATGTTGTTCAAAGGGTCAACTGTACACACACACACAATGGAATATTATCCAGCCACAAAAAAAGAAGGAAATTCTGCCCCTGGTGAAAAATTCATCCAAAGAACAGATTTGGTGGTTGCCAGAGACAGGGAGTAGAGGAAGAGCAAAAAAGTACAAGCTTTTGTACTTGTAAGATAAATAAGTCGGGGGATGGAATGTATGGCATAGTGACTATAGTTAATAATACTGTTTTGTGTATTTGAAAGTTGCTGAGAGAATGAACCTTAAAATTCTTATCACAAGAAAAACGGAACTTGTTAACTCTACGTGTAATAGATGTTAACTGAAGTTATTGTAGCAATCATTCACAGTATGTACATGTATCAAATTCATGATGCTGTACTCCTAAAATTAATAGTGTTATATGTCAATTATATTTCTTTTTTTTTTAAAGATTTTATTTATTTATTTGACAGAAATAACAAGAGAGGGAGGGAGAGAGCACAAGCAGGGGGAGCAGCAGGCTGAGGGAGAGGGAGAAGCAGGGTCCCTGCTGAGCAAGGAGCCCGATGCAGGGCTTGATCCCCGGATGCTGGGATCATGACCTGAGCTGAAGGCAGACGCTTAACCGACTGAGCCACCCAGGTGCCCCTATGTCAATTATATTTCAATCAAAAACTGGAGAGGTAGATGGTGCTACTGATGGGATAGTCAATCTCATTACGGTAGCAACTGTCTTCAGAACGATTTCTGGGGGCGCCTGGGTAGCTCAGTCATTGAGCATCTGCCCTAGCTCGGGTCATGGTCTCAGGGTCCTGGGATCAAGCCCTGAATTGGGCTCCCTGCTAAGCGTAAGACTGCTTCTCCCTCTCCCTCTGCCTGCTGCTCCCCCTGCTGTGCTCTCTCTCTCTGTCAAATGAATAAATAAAATCTTAAAAAAAAAAAGATTTCTAGAGTCAGTGCAATTCCAAAGTCTCAACAGAGTGTGTCATAAAACCTGTCCAACTGAGTCTAACGTGGATACGGAAGATCAAAGGATGAAGAAGACTCAAAGCAAGGGCATCTGGGTGACTCAGTCGCTTAAGCACCTGACTTTGGCTCTGGTCATGATCTCAGGGTCCTAGGACTGAGCCCTGCGTTGGGCTCTACTCTCAGTGGGAAATCGGCTTCTCCCTCTTCCTCTGCCCCTCCCCTGGCGCATTCGCTCTCTCTCTCTCTCAAATGAGTGAAATCTTTAAAAAAGAAATACTACTCAAAACACTCCATTATTACAATAGTATAATAGGTATTGGACAGGAACAGTCTTCCCCTGATGAAGGGAAGTGAGGAGAGCACAGAAATGGACCCACACATTTAGAGGCTGATAAATGACAGCCTTACCTGAGCAGATCAACGGGGAAAGGACAGGTTATTTACCACAAGGTGCTGGGACAACTGGTAGTCCGTACAGAAATAAAGAAAAATTTCATAAGTTCCTGGAGGCTAAAGATTAAAATTTTCAAAATTTTGGTTAGCAGAAAATTTTGGAGACTATCTTTATGAGCTCAGAAAAGAGAAGAATTTTTTTTAAAAATTAGTAATTCCTTGGTGTGGCCACTGTGGAAAACATATGGAGGTTCCTCAAAAAAAAAAAAAAAAAAAAAAGGTAAATATAGAACTACCTACAATCCAGCAATCACTCTACTGGGTATTTACCCAAAGAATACAAAAACACTAATTCAGGGAGCCTGGGTGACTCAGCTGGTTAAGCCTCTGACTTTTGATTTAGGCTCCGGTCTTGATCTCAGGGTCATGAGATCCAGCCCTACAGCAGGCTTTGCACTGAGCATGGAGCCTGCTTAAGATTTTCTCTCTCTGGGGCGCCTGGGTGGCGCAGTCATTAAGCGTCTGCCTTTAGCTCAGGACGTGATCCCGGCAGTAAGGGATCAAGACCCACATCAGGCTCCTCCGCTATGAGCCTGCTTCTTCCTCTCCCACTCCCCCTGCTTGTGTTCCCTCTCTCGCTGGCTGTCTCTATCTCTGTCAAATAAATAAATAAAATCTTTATTAAAAAAAAAAAAAGATTCTCTCTCTCCATCTCCCTCTGCCCCTCCCCCCCACTTGAGCGCACGTGCTCTCTAACAAATTTTTTAAAAATCTTTTTTAAAAAAAGAGATAAACTGAGAGATGATACTTACAATAAATATTACCAACACACTATTAGTATCAATAACATATAAACAACTCTAAGAAGTCACTAAGAAAAAGACAAAAAATCCAAAAGTAAAAGGGCAAAACATATGGACAGGCATATCACTAAAGATGAATCATAATAAGGTATCATTTTACACCCACTGGATTGGCCATAATTAGGAAGTCTTACATACAAAGTAAAGATGTGGAACACACACCAATTCTAATATGGGGCTGGGGAGGGGTCAATTACTATAACTACTTTGGAGAGCAATTTGTTCTATCTGATAAAGTTGACTATGCTCACACCCCATAACCCAGCAATCTCTCTCCTAGTTACATATCCAAAATAGACTATAGGTTTTTCTTTTTCCTGGGGCGCCTGGGTGGCACAGCGGTTAAGCGTCTGCCTTCGGCTCAGGGCGTGATCCCGGCGTTATGGGATCGAGCCCCACATCAGGCTCCTCTGCTATGAGCCTGCTTCTTCCTCTCCCACTCCCCCTGCTTGTGTTCCCTCTCTCGCTGGCTGTCTCTATCTCTGTCTAATAAATAAATAAAAATCTAAAAAAAAAAAAAAAAAAACAAAACAAAATAGACTATAGGTTTTTCTTTTTCTTTTTTTTTTTTTTTTAAAGTGAGCGGTACTCCGGACGTGGTACTTGAACTCGAAACTCTGAGATCAAGGGTTGTATGCTCTCCTGGCTGAGCCAGCCAGAGTCTCCTAGACTAGAAGATTTGCCACACTTTGGATTGGTTGGTCAGTAAATCATTTTGTGGATCAACAGCTTTTTAAATTTTTTTTAAAAAAATTTTAAGCATTCAGAAGGAAATGCTCTTCATCTGCCTGCTTGCTGGCTTGTTTGCTAGCTTGCTTGCTTGCTTGACTGACTGACTGATTTAAAGTAAGCTCTATGCCCAACATGGGGCTCAAATTCATGATCCAACTCACAACCTGGAGATCAAGAGTCACAGGTTCTGGGCCGCCTGGGTGGCTCAGTGGGTTAAGCATCTCCCTTAGGCACAAGTCATGATCCCAGGGTCCTGGGATAGAGCCCAGCATTGGGCTCCCTGCTCAGTGGGGAGTCTGCTTCTCCCTCTCCATATGCCGTTCCCCCTGCTTGTTCTCTCTCTCTCTCAAATAAATAAATAAAATCTTTAAAAAAATGAAATAGGGGGCGCCTGGGTGGCACAGCGGTTAAGCGTCTGCCTTCGGCTCAGGGCGTGATCCCGGTGTTCTGGGATCAAGCCCCACATCAGGCTCCTCTGCTATGAGCCTGCTTCTTCCTCTCCCACTCCCCCTGCTTGTGTTCCCTCTCTCACTGGCTGTCTCTATCTCTGTCGAATAAATAAATAAAATCTTTAAAAAAAAAAAATGAAATAGGATAGTATAGAAAATGCCAAGATGCATCACCAAAAGCGGGAGAAATATATGTGTCTATGTGTACTGGGTCACGACAAACATGGAGAAGAATAGAAGGGGGGAAACGATGGCCACTACTCAGAAGAAACCCCTATAGGAATGCATCGGGAGACATGTACAACCATTGTTCATAACAGGAATAAGAGAGAAAGGACAGAGTAGCAACCAAAGTGTCTATCGGTAGTAATAGGAATAAATAAATAATGGATCCTACATTGGATTACTAAGTAGCAACAGAAATGACTGTCCAGTAGCTACATTCATCAACACAAATGGATCTTAGAATTAGTACTGGTAAATAAGCCAACCAATGCTCAGAGGAGTATTCACAACATGACACTATTTTTGTAAAATTTACAAACAAAAACAAACAATAAATTGCTTAGTAATAAACATATATACGGCAAAACTATAAAAGGAAGCATGGGTGGAGTGCCTGGCTGGGTCAGTCAGAAGACCATGCAACTCTTGATCTCAGAATTGTGAGTTCAAGCCCAACGTTGGGTGTAGAGATTAGATAGATAGATAGATGGATAGATGGATAGATAGATAGATAAAATAAAGCAAAGGAATAGTTTTAAAAGAACAATTTTTTTAAAAAAGACCAAGTTCCCAGTAGTGTTGAGGACACTCAGGACATCAAAGGATTTACTACTGTTCCATTTCCTAGGTAGTGAGGTGGGCTCACAGAGATTGTTCCGTGGTCATGCTTTTTAACCTCCACATGCAGTCCTTCTATGTTTTTGTACATATCAAACATTACGTCATTTGAAAAGAGGAAAGTGGTCTCTTGCATTGCACTAAGTCATGTGGGAAACAAAGCCAGATGAAAAATTATTAAATTTCCTTACTGCTCACAGCCCATTGACAAGTCCTTGAAATGGGCAGAGTGATATTCCTCTAGACTCAACTGCCTCGATATCGATAGTCTGCTAAGGGCAAAAGGAAATCTTAGCCCTACCCCCAAGACCCTGTAAGTCTACTTTAACATCTAAAAATTCCTTTGGAAACTTCCTTTATCTCTACTCCCCCCAAGATATATGTTGGCAACCATCACCCAAGCATAGGACCCACCGATATACAGCTGAAGGGTCTCGTGACTCAGGTTTTATTAGACGGTAATAAATGATCTTTTCCTAACAATAGCTAGCCCCCTCAAGGTCCTGCAAACCTTGCTTCCAAAGTTCCTTAGAGACTTAGGCTATCCCTAACCCCCTCCCGACTTGAAAGTATATAATGGGCCACTCCACAAAGACCCCAGTGCAGCTCGTTTTGCCCTCGGGTCCTGTCCCCGTACTTTAATAAAACCACCTTTTTGCACCAAAGATGTCTCAAGAATTCTCTCTTGGCCATCGGCTTCGAATCCTCACATCTTTCCTACTACATCACTAAGGAGAATGGCCAGAGGTAGGGGAGTTCCACGGGGAAAGGGGGAGGGTAGGAAGCAGATCCGAGCCAATGCGATTGTCTCTCTGAGGAATGTTGGCGGTGTGGCAATGCACAGAGAAGAGAGATTTGAAAGGTGTTTTGGAGGTAGGATGGACTTGCTGATGGGGTGCCCATAAGGAATGAGGAGGAAGGAAAATCAGTAACGACTGGCCAATGGACAGACTCCAAAATCAGACCCTTGCAGACACAGAAACTTGTTAGAGCACAGCACTATCCAGGCAGATCAACAGGAAAGAGGATGAACTATGAGTAAATGGCACTGGAACAACTGGTAGACCACACGGAACTGAAGAGACATTGACTATGTCTCTGCAGGCTAAAGACGGGTAGGAAAGGCAAAACTTGAGAAAACTCAGAAAAAGTGAATGGCTCTAAGATCCATTCTGAACACCGGAAATGAGGGAAAGAAAGGGCATGAACAACTCCTAGAGTTTTGGCTTAAGTAACTGGACGGATAATAAAAATATTAACAGCTATAACACTTACTATGAACAGGGTGGGACTTCTCTAAGCATGTTGCATGCTTTATGGTGCTCAGCCCTCACACCAGTCCTGTAAGAGAGCTTTTCTTACTGTTATTAACATTTAAAAGGGGAAAACAGAAGCAGAGGAAGCTCAGGTCGCTTACCTGAGATCCAGCAGCGGGTAAGTGGCACGGTACTGATCCGCGGCAAAAACTCTGTGTTGGGCTGGCCGGGAAAAGGGGGCCAAGACACCCAAGATGGCCGACTCTCCGCCAAGATTTAAACCAAAACCTAGGCGGGAAACCGAAACCCGTCCTACCGACTTTCCTCACCCCCCAGCAGTACCCGATAAAAACCCTCGCTGCCTTGCCCTGGGCGCGACTTCCCCGACTCACCGCTCTTTCCTGAGTCGTGGAACCTCGCCCGAGGGTGCTTGCAATAAAGTTCATCCCTTGAACCACATTTGCCTTGCGGTCTTGATTTCATTGGCAACGAGAAAAACCTAACATTTGGTGCCGAAACCCGGGAGGAGATCGAGCCCCTGCTTCGGCACGGAGGCTCTCTCCTCCTCACAAGCGGACTGGGACCCCTCTCTCCCTCTGCAAACATCTCTTGGAACTTGCTGTGGTGAGTGTTCCCTGGTCCCGATCCTCCTCCGGGACGCCCTGTCCTAATCGCGGCCGCGTCAGGACGAGTCCCCCCGCCCTCCGGCCACCTGGTGGCCCCCGTAGCTCCGAGGAATCGGGAGACGTCCCCATTCCGCAGCAACTACCCTCCCCTCCGAACCGCGACTCAGCACAGGGACAAAGGGACGCCTTCCTCCGTGCCCTGGGTTGATAGGCGAAGGGGCCATGGGAACCTCCCAGTCCAAATTCGACCCTAAAATGCCCCTGGGCTGTCTCCTGGCCAATCTTCGAACCCTAAAATTGGATCAGGACCTACGAAGGCGACGCCTCATACATTACTGTACTGTCGCTTGGCCCCAATATCAATTGGACAACCAATCACAATGGCCCCCCGAAGGCACCTTCCATTATCAGGTGCTCAAGGATCTTGACAACCTCTGTAGACGCCAAGGCAAATGGTCCGAGGTCCCCTGTGTCCAGGCTTTCTGGGCCTTACGCTCTCAGCCTTCACTATGCTCCCGCTGCTCGACCTCTCAGGTCCTCCTCGCCCGCTCTCCCCCTCCAACCCTTCCGCCTACTGCTCCCAAGGACCCTGATCCACCCTCTCTCTCTCCTCTCTCTGAACCTCCTGAGAACCTCTCGGGGCCCCCCGTAAGGACCCCCCTCGTACCTCCACCTCCCCCTTACCATCCCGTTCCTCAGCCGCCTGTATCCCCTAATCCCCCGCAGACCCCAGAGCCGTCCCCAGCTCTGGCTACTCCAACGGCTTCTGAAGTTCTACCCCTCGGCACCGCCATTGAGCCCCGCTCACCCCCTGACTCTCTCTTCCCCTCCCATCTCCGCTCGTACCCGGTTCTGGAATCCTTCCCCCGACCTGGTTTGTCCCCTGAGGGAGGTCCCCGGGGCCGAAGGGGTCGTCTGAGTCCATGCTCCCTTCTCCCTGCAGGATCTCTCCCAAATCGAAAAGCGCCTGGGCTCTTTCTCCGCCAACCCAGATAATTTCATCAAAGAATTCCAGTATCTGGCCCAGGCCTACGACCTTACCCGGCACGACTTACATGTTGTCCAGACCACCACCCTCACTACCGAGGGGAGGGAACGTATCCAGGCTGCCGCCCGAGAGCATGCCGACCAGGTTCATCTTGCTGACGCCACCATGCGGGTCGGCGCTCAGGCGGTCCCAGCCGTGGAACCAGGCTGGACTATCAGAACGGACAAGATGGCCGCCGGCGCCGCGACCGCATGATCCAGTGCCTCAGCGCCGGATGAGGGCGGCCTCCAATAAAGCTGTAAATTATGATAAGATCAGGGAAATCCTTCAGACCCCTGACGAGAACCCCGCTGTATTCCTTAGCCGGCTAACCGAGGCCTTGACCCAATTCACCCGTCTAGACCCGGCCTCTCCGGCGGGGGCCACGGTCCTAGCCACTCACTTTATCTCCCAGTCGGCACCAGATATTCGGAAAAAATTTAAAAAGGCCGAGGAGGGCCCCCAGACCCCCATTTCCGACCTGGTGAAAATGGCATTTAAGGTCTTTAATTCCCGAGAGGAGGCGGCTGAGCTTAAACGGCAGGCCAGGCTCCAGCAGAAGGTTCAGCTGCAGACCCAGGCCTTGGTAGCGGCCCTGCGGCCGGCCGGCTCCGGGAGCCAGCAGAGGGGGGCAGCCAACCGTACCCCACCAGGGGCATGCTTCTAATGCGGAGCCGAGGGACACCGGGCTCATCAATGTCCCAACCCAAAGATGCCCACCCGACCGTGTCCTCAATGCCACATGATGGGGCATTGGAAATCGGACTGCCCTAACCTCCGGGGATCCTCGGTGCCTCTACGTGGGGGCAACCCCGAGACCGTAAGTCCGGCCTTCCAGCTACTCGGGTTGGAGGACGACTGACGGAGCCCAGACTCGGACACCCCTCTCACTCAGGCCGAGCCCAGGGTCACGCTCCAGGTAGCGGGTAAGTCCATCTCCTTTCTGCTGGACACGGGGGCTACCTACTCAGTTCTGCCATCCTACTCGGGACCTACGCGAACCTCACCGGTCACTGTCACGGGGATCGATGGGACCTCCTCCTCTCCCAGGGTGACCCTTCCCCTTACTTGCAGCCTGGATGGTTTCCCCTTCTCCCACTCGTTCCTCGTAATTCCCTCTTGTCCGGTCCCCCTACTGGGAAGGGATATCCTCCAAAAACTGCAGGCCACCATTCGTCTCTCTCCCTCCCCCTCGACCTCAGAATACCTCGTCTTACCCCTCCTTCCTGCCCATCCAACCCCCACCCCAGATAACCTTCCTGCAGTGGATCCCCAGGTCTGGGACACATCTAAACCCATCATTGCATCCCACCATACCCCTGTTAAAATACAGCTAAAAGATAACTCCAAGTTCCCCTCCCGAGCACAGTTTCCCATTTCCCTGACTCACCGTCAGGGTCTCAAGCCTATCATAGACCAGCTGAGACGGCAGGGGCTCCTGATCCCCATCAGCTCCCCCTGTAACACCCCTATCCTGCCAGTCCGTAAATCCTCGGGGGCCTACCGACTGGTGCAGGACCTGGGGCTCATTAATACGGCTGTAGTCCCGCTCCATCCAGTGGTCCCCAACCCGTATACCCTATTGTCTCATGTCCCATCTAACACTTCTCACTTTACTGTATTAGACTTAAAGGATGCCTTCTTTACTATCCTCCTGCACTCCTGACTTCCTCTTTGCCTTTACCTGGGAGGACCCGGACACACATGTCCCCGGGCAGCTGACCTGGACAGTCCTGCCTCAGGGATTCCGAGACAGTCCCCATATTTTTGGTCAGGCGTTGGCCACTGACCTGCAGCAGTGCGCCCTTAAGGCCAGTACCCTGCTACAATATGTGGATGATCTGCTCCTCTGCAGCCCCTCTCTCTCCTTATCCCAGGAAGACACCTCTACCCTACTCAATTTCCTGGGGGGCAAAGGGTACCGGGTCACCTCTTCAAAGGCCCAACTGTGTACCCCCTCAGTCACGTACCTGGGTATCTTCCTGACTCCCACCTCTAAGTCCCTTACTGGGGACTGCATCCACCTTCTCTGGGAACTCCAGCCTCCTCAAACCGCGGAGGAAATTCTCTCCTTTCTTGGGCTTGTAGGCTTTTTCAGACATTGGATTCCAAATTTCTCGATCCTGGCCTGACCTTTATACCAAGCGGCCAAGGAGACCCCCCAGGGTCCTCTCACTGACCCCACTTCAGTCCGGCACTTGTTCTCCAAGCTGCGGGGACTACCTCACCGCTGGACCAGTCCTGGAGCTACCTGACCACTCTAAACCCTTCCACCTGTTCATCGATGAGCGCTCCGGCCCAGCCACTGGCCTCCTAGCCCAACCAGCGGGGCCCACATACAGGGCCGTGGCCTACCTATCTAAACAGTTAGACACCACCACCCAAGGATGGCAGCCCTGCCTCCAACCACTGGCGGCCGCCGCCTCTCTGACCAAGGAGGCCCTTAAACTTACTCTGGGACAGCCCCTCGTAGTCTACTCTCCCCACCGACTCATGGATCTCCTCAGCCACCATGGATCTCCTCAGCCACCGATCCCTGGCCCAGTTAACCCCCTCCCGCCTGCAACTGTACCATCTGCTATTCGTCGAAAATCCGCAAATTTCCCTCTCTGCCTCCCCTTGCTTAAATCCTGCTACTTTGTTGCCTGCACCCTCGCTCACCCCTAAACCCATTCATTCCTACCTGCAACTCCTGGAGGACCTCACTCCCTCTCACCCAGGGCTCTCTGATCAGCCGTTGCCTAACCCTGACCGCGTGCTCTTCATGGATGGCAGCTCCCTCCTGGCCTCGGACGGCCAAAGACGCGCCGCCTATGCTGAAGTCACCTCGGAGGCAGTAATAGAAACAGCTCCCCTTCCTTTCGGGACCACCTCCCAGAAGGCTGAGCTTATAGCTCTCACCTGGGCGCTACACCTGTCTAAGGGACAGAGAGTCACTATATACACGGACTCCAAGTACGCCTATCTGATAACTCACACCCGTCCTTTGGCAGAAGCGGGGGTTCCTGACCTCCAAGGGCACTCCTATAGTTAACGGGCCTCTCATTGCCAAATTACTCGAGGCCCTTAGCTTGCCCACCGAGGTAGCAGTAGTCCACTGCCGCGGCCACCAGACCTCCAAGGACCCCGTCTCCCAAGGCAATAACAGGGCGGACTTAGTGGCCCGGCAAACGGCCCTGAACACCTCTTTGGCTCCGATCCTCTTCCTCAACACCCCCCACCAGCCTTCTTACTCTGAAAAGGAGGTGCAAACCCTCTAAGGCCTAGGGGGAAAACCCGGAGACAAGGGATGGACCTACATCCAGAATAAAATTGCCCTGCCGGAAAACATAGCTCACACCCTAATCACAGACATTCACCAGTCTCTCCACATTGGCCCAAAAGCCCTCCACCAGGTCCTGCAACCTCTTTTCACCACCCTTCCCTACCTCGGGTAATTGAGACAGTTCACAGAGCCTGTAAAACCTGTTCGGCCGTAAATGCACAGGGCAGAATCCACAGACCAGGGCCCAACCATCAACTCTGTGGCCGTCAGCCAGGAGAAGACTGGCAACTGGACTTCACTCAAATGCCCCGCCACAAAACCTTCCGATACCTGTTAACTCTGGTCGATACATTCACAGGCTGGATCGAGGCATATCCCACGGCCCAAGAGACAGCGGATACAGTGGCCACAATTCTCACTGAGCACATCATTCCGAGATTCGGACTACCTTGAACTCTGCAGTCAGACAACAGACTTGCTTTCATCTCCAGTATAACCCAACAGGTGGCAGAGAGTCTCAACATCACCTGGAAACTCCACATCCCCTACCACCCTCAATCGTCGGGTAAGGTAGAAAAAGCCAACGGGCTCCTCAAGGCACAGCTCACCAAACTGACCTTGGAAACCCGTCTTTCGTGGCCCACACTCTTGCCCCTGGCCCTCACCAGGCTTAGGGCAACCCCTCGCAGACCCTCGGGGTTGAGCCCATTTGAGCTGCTGTACGGCCGACCCCTCCTTATAAGCCATAACCTCCCAGCCATTCCCCCACCTCTCCTGTCCTACCTGCCTTACCTTACCCTCCTGCGGGCTCTCCTGAGGGCCCATGCTGATGCTGTCATCCCTGCCCCGAATGACCATGACCATAAGGAAGCCCCCCCTCAAGGGCTATTCCCAGGGGACCAGGTCCTCCTCAGAAATCTGCACCCAGGCTCCTTGCAGACACGATGGACAGGGCCTCATACTGTCATCCTTACCACCCCAACCGCGGCAAAACTGCTGGGGCACCAGGCGTGGGTACACATCAACAACCTGAAACGGGCGCCTGCAGGTAATGACTGGACCTCTCAGATGGTGGGCCCTACCAAACTTCAGTTGTACGGGCTCCTCCCTCTGGTTCTCCTGAGCCCCCTGACCCAAGCGACAGAATGTGAATGCATGCGTGGCAGCGGACACACAAGGTACTTCCAGTCATTCACCCATATGCCTAGTAAATGCTATGCAGGAAAGTCCCCATATACCTGCACATCTGTCCACGCCCCAGGAAGAACCTTCTGGATGTCTGACCTCACTGAAAGGTACAGTCACCCTTGCGACACTTACCCCAAGACGGGGAAGGTCTTGGACATATCTGGCCCAGATAGGACTCTCCGACGGAGGAGGGGTCCAGGACCAGGCCGGCCGTAACCAAACCCGGCAAATAGTCAGGGGGTTACATGAGCAACTACAAGCCCAGGCCTATCCCACCTACAAGGGAATCAATCTCGACAGCATCCGGAAGGTTCCCACCACTGAGCAACTGACAGTGGCCTTTTTAAACTCCAGCTATAACCTGTGGCAGAACGTCTGTCAGGACCGCGACTGCTGGATCTGTTTCCCCTTCTCTACTCTCTCTAACATTGTGGGGATACCCATTCCAACCCGGTGGCCCCTCCCCAGTTCCACCATCAACAATAAGACAGTCCACATCGGACCCATTGGAGGGACCATACCAATCCTTAATCTTTCCTCCACCATCGACACCCTCACCCCTCACACCGACAACATCACCTCCTCCCTTCCTTACTGCACTCCCTCGGGGGTGTTCCTGTCATGCCCCAAGGGAATCTATCGCTGCCTGACTACTAATGACTCCCTAGACTGTATATTTATCCTACTATCCCCGTCTACCAACATCTACTCCCATTCCCAACTCCTGTCCATACTATTCCCCCAGCGCCGAGAAAAAAGGGCTGTATTCCTTCCCCTGCTGATAGGGGCGGGCTTAACCACCAGGGTGGCTACCAGAGCGGCTGGGCTTGGGACGTCAATAAATTTCTACTATAAACTCTCCCAAGCACTCAACGATGACATGGAACGGATCGCCGACTCCCTTACTGCCTTACAGACCCAGGTCACCAGTTTGGCTGCCATTGCCCTACAAAACCGACGCACCTTGGACCTCCTGACCGCCGAAAAGAGAGGAACCTGCCTCTACCTAAACGAGGAGTGCTGTTATTTTGTCAACCAGTCGGGTATAGTCACCTCCAAGATCCGGGAACTCAAGGACGGGATCCGAGCAAGGCGCCAAGACACCTCCATATGGGGCCTAGACCCCCATACATGGGTAACATGGCTTCTCCCTTTAGCGGGACCCCTCTGCTTAATCCTCCTGCTAATCTCGGTTGCCCCCTGCCTTATTCGGTACATACAGGAACGCTTGCGGGAGGTAACTCAGGTGTCAGTCAACCAACTGCTCCTACAGCCCTATTCTCGCCTGCCCACTTCCAACTACCCCTATGACAAGACCCGACCGTCAGCAGGAAGTACCCAGAATGGAGTCGACGCCCCCGATACCATTATCTAAAACAAAAGGTCCGAATGTTGGGCTGGCCTAGAAAAAGGGGCCAAGACACCCAAGATGGCCGACTCTCCACCAAGATTTAAACCAAAACGTAAGTGGGAAACCGAAACCCGTCCTACTGACTTTCCTCACCCCCTAGCAGTACCCAATAAAGACCTGCCTCGACTCTCCAAGACAGACTTTCCCAACCCCAGCAGTACCCAATAAAAACCCTCGCTGCCTTGCCCTGGGTGCGACTTCCCCGACTCACCGCTCTTTCCTGAGTCGTGGAACCTCGCCCGAGGGTGCTTGCAATAAAGTTCATCCCTTGAACCACGTTTGCCTTGCGGTCTTGATTTCATTGGCGACGAGAAAAAAAACCTAACATTTTGGAGGTAGGATAGACTTGCTGAAGGGGTGCCCATAAGGAATGAGGAGGAAGGAAAATCAGTAACGACTGGCCAATGGAACAGACTCCAAAATCAGACCCTTGCAGACACAGAAACTTGTTAGAGCACAGCACTATCCAGGCAGATCAACAGGAAAGAGGATGAACTATGAGTAAATGGCACTGGAACAACTGGTAGACCACACGGAACTGAAGAGACATTGAATATGTCTCCGCAGGCTAAAGACGGGTAGGAAAGGCAAAACTTGAGAAAACTTAGAAAAAGTGAATGGCTCTAAGATCCATTCTGAACACCGGAAATGAGGGAAAGAAAGGTCATGAACAACTCCTAGAGTTTTGGCTTAAGTAACTGGACGGATAATAAAAATATTAACAGCTATAACACTTACTATGAACAGGGTGGGACTTCTCTAAGCATGTTGCATGCTTTATGGTGCTCAGCCCTCACACCAGTCCTGTAAGAGAGCTTTTCTTACTGTTATTAACATTTAAAAGGGGAAAACAGAAGCAGAGGAAGCTCAGGTCGCTCACCTGAGATCCAGCAGCGGGTAAGTGGCACGGTACTGATCCGCGGCAAAAACTCTGTCCATCGAAGAGTGACAAAACCGGTGTGTAGAGCTCAGCCTGCTGAGGGGTCCCCAAAAGCACTATATGAAGGAAGCCAGATTCTTCTCAGGGCATTCAATCTCGGAGGCAGGACTCCTGGGATTTCCTGTCCCCTCCTCCGCTCACCTCCCCAGGAGGGCATGCATACCGATGAGCATAATGAAAAGGAGTGTTATGCTAAAAAAAAAAGGGGGGGGGCCTGAAAACTGCAACCCGAAACCACTGTCCCCCCCCCCCCAGGGGCTAACCATTCCTAAATGCTCTGACTTAGCTTCATTCCATTTTCTTTTTTGGTAACTGACAAAGCTATCGAATATGTAGTATGTGGCGTTAGTGCACATTTCCTTTTTGTGGTAAAATACACCATTTTAGCCATTTTTAAGTGTATGCTTGAATGGCATTAGGTACACTCACGTTGTGAGCAAACATCAAGCTTCATCCACGTTTAATGCGTCTTGAGCTTTTTGGTCTGTGCCAGGCAACTCTTCTAGCCCCAAAGGACATAAACCTGATCTTCACCTGGATGCAGCCCGCATTCTAGTTAAAGATAGACAATAAACATGAAATTAATAAGTATATAAAGTAATTGTATCAAGCATTGCCGGGTGCTAGGAAGAACACAAGATAGGGCAATAATCACGGGTTGCTATGAAGCAGTTTCTATATTTCAGCAGTGATCTGAGGCCCCAGCAAGGGGTATCTCATGGTATCCCCCACTCCAGCCCTTTGGGGATAAGACCTGTCTCCATTTTGTGGGAAAAAAACATGAAGCACAGACAGCTTCACATTCCACAAAGAGTAAATAGGAAGAGGCGGGGGCCTGACAATCATGGTAAAAGCTGGAGTGATCCAAGGCCTCTTAAAGAGGAGGGAACATTGAGCCAAAGCCAACATGCAAGAGCAAGCCAAAGCCAAAAGAGTTCCACAGAGCAGGAATAGCAAGTGCAAAGGTCCTGAGACATGTGTTCCTCTCAAGGAGCAACAAAGAGCCCACGTGATTGGAGCCAAATAAGCCAAAGAGAGAAGACGTGAGGGAGTGGGAGAGGGGACAGAGGTGGCAGGAAAGTCTGGTGAGAAGCAGTCAGGGAGGCAGTCATGGTCAGAGCCCACCAAGCCCAGCCATGAGAGTGATCAGTTGTCCTGGTTTGTCCCAGCACAAGTGGGTCACCCTAGTAAGTAACATTATTCAAATTTCTGCTAAGTGCAAAGGAAAGCGATGGAAAATTTTACATAAGGGAAGGACGAGACTCCTCTGGCTACAGTCTGTTGGAAGACTAGCTGGACAGGAGGCAGGAGCGAAGAGGACAGTTGAGAGGCTCTTCCAATCTTCCAGGCAAGGGTGACGGTGGCCCAGACTTTGGTGGCAGAAGTGGAGGTGAGAAGTGAGAAAATTTGGGGTACAGTTTGGAAAAAAAGTGATGGGACTTGATGGATGGACTTAAGGAGTGTCGGGGGAGGGGAAAGGAAGGCAATCAAAAACCCACAGGTTCCCTGCTAAATGCCCGGTGGATGCTGGGCCTTTTACAGAAATGGTGAAGGGGGCGCCTGGGTGGCTCAGGTCATGATCCCAGAGTCCTAGGATCGAGCCGCACATCAGGCTCCCTGCTCTGTGGGGGAGCCTGCTTCTCCCTCTCCCTTTGCCTTCTGCTCCCCCTGCTTGTGCTCTCCGTCAAATAAATGAAATTTTAAATTAATTAATTAATTAATTAATTAAAATAAAATGGTGATGATGGGTTAAACAGCAGGTTTGGGGGAGAATCGAAGTTAGTGCATGTCCTCTGAGAGGTCCCCTAGCCCCCAGACTGAGACAGCGAGGAAGGGAGGCTCCAAAAACGTGGATGCCCATTCCCTCACAGACTGTGGTTCTCCTCTCCGGCAATCCCCCTGCGCGGAAAGCTCACTTTGCAAAAGAAAAGCCCATCTCCAGCCACTCTGAATTACAATGGGGCCCTGCCTTGGAAAAGAAGGGGGGGGGGACACAATCAGGGCACCTTATTCTTTTTTTATTAAAGATTTTATTTTTAAAGTAATCTCTAGAACCCTGAGATCAAAAGTCGCACGCTCTACTGATTGGGCCAGCCGGGTGCCCCCCAGGACCCCTTATTCGAAATGGGGCACCTCGGAAGCTTCCTGAAACGGCACATTAAATCCATCCTACACTCTGTGCTTTCTTATGTTGTACAGATTTCTGTGAAGAGTGAAGTACTGTTTTGGATACACGCAATTTTGGCTCCTGTTAATTTTCTCAGGGATTTGCACTGAAAAAGGAAGTAACGTTTCTGATAGAAACAAAGTGTGATTTCGCTGATTGGTTTTACAATGAAGACCAATTTTGGCAATTAGAGTAGATGGTGAAGAAGGTCTATAATTAAGTTCAACCAGTTCCTTCCAGCTTCTGATGAAAATATATTTAAGGTGTGTTATAAGATAAAAGCTTTTTTACTTTTCAAAAACTATTAGCAAAAAAAGAAAAAAAAATTAGCAAAGGTGTATTTAAATTTACTAACATTACAATGTTTCCCACTTGTTTTTGAGTGTGTTGGATTAAGTAAGTTGTCTCTCTAAGTGGAAGAGGATTGCATAAAATTAGCTCTCATTTGATAACTCTTGCTAAAATCTTTTTGATACATTTTCCAGAAACAAGTGTCTAAGAGGGTGAGAGGGTCTAAGGCCAGAGTAAGAAATCCTTTTGCAAAAGAGGAAGTTGCTACAGTCCTAAGAAGGACCTAATTTAGTGAGAGAGCAATAAAAATACTTTTTGATGATAGGTTATTCTGATGTACGAAAGACTTTAGGATTCGAAGCCAATGGCAAAGAAAGAATTCTTGAGACATCTTTGGTGCAAAAAGGTGGTTTTATTAAAGTACAGGGACAGGACCTGGGGGCAGAAAGATCCGCACCTTCGGGTCGTGAGGAATGGCCCATTATATACTTTCAAGTTAGGAGGGGGTTAGGGATAGTGTAAGTCTCTAAGGAATTTTGGAAGCAAGGTTTGCAGGACCTTGAGGGGGCTAGCTATTGTTGGGAAAAGGTCATTTATTACCGTCTAAGAAAACCTTAGTCATGAGACCCTTCAGATGTATATCAGTGGGCCGTATGCTCCTGGGATGATTGCTAACATATATCTTGGGGCGGGGGGGGGGGGGGGGGCTAGAGATAAAGGAAGTTTCCAAAAGAATTTTTAGATGTTAAAGTAAACTTAGATCCTGGGCAGGGGGTGGGCAGGGTGGTCAGGCTACGATTGCCTTTTGCTCTTAGCAAAGTGTTAGCATTGAGGCAGCTGAGCTCCTGGAGGAAATGTCCCTCTGCCTGTTCTAAGGACTTGTCAATGGGCTGTGGGGTGGTAAGGAAATGTAATCATTTTTCTTCTGCCTCTGTTTCCCACATCAGTTATCATACTTTTTCTTTAAGTTTTATGTATTTAAGTAATCTCTGTGCCTAACGTGGTGCTCTAACTCATGACCCCGAGATCGAGTTGTATGCTCTTCCAACTGAGCCAGCCAGGCACTCCTTTTATTTTTGAAATCTTGGTAAAATACACATAAAATTATCATCTTAACCATTTGAAAGTATACAGTTCAGTGGCATGGAGAACATTGACACTGTTGTGCCATGACCAACTCTACCCATCTCCGGATACTTTCTGCCTCTATAAATTGGACTACTCTAGGTTCCTCATGTAAGTGGAATCATCCGATGTTTGTCTTTTTGTGATTGGGTTATTTCAGTTAGTCTAAGGTCATCAAAGTTCATCCATGTTATAGCACAAGTCAGAATTTCCTTCCTTTTTAACGCTGAATAATATTCCATGTATATAGACACATGGCATTTTGCTCACTCTTTCATTTGTCAATGGACATCTGGGTTGTTTCTACCTTTTGGCTGTTATGAACCTTTTTTTTTTTTTTAAGATTTTATTTATTTATTTGAGAGAGAGCGAGGGAGGAGCAGAAGGAGAGAGACAAGCAGACTCCGTACTGAACACGGAGCCCAACCTGGGTATCAGTCCCACGACCCTGAGGTCATGACCTGAGTCAAAATCAAGAGTCAGATGCTTAACTGACTGAGTCCCCCAGGCTCCTCAATTGTGGGTCATTTTTTGAGGAATTGCCATACTGTTTTCCACAGCAACTGAACCATTTTCTGTTCCCACCAACAACGGTTCCAATTTCTCCACATCCTCAGTGACAGTTATTTGCTTAAATAGTAGCAGGGGCTGGAGGTGGGGGGGAATGGAGCAGTGTTGATGATAGGGTGCAAATGTCCAGTTATAAGACGCATGAGTCCTGGGGATCAGATGTAGACCGTGGTAACTCTAAATAATAATTCTTTCTTGGGGGCTCCTGGCTGACTCAGTTAGTAGACCATGGGACTCTTGATTTCAGGGTCTGAGTTCAAGCCCTACACTGGGTTATTACTCAAAAAAATAATAATAATAACACTGTATTGTATACTAGAAATTTCTGAGAGGATACTTTTTTTGTTGTTGTTAGAGAGAGAAAGAGAGTGCGATTATGGGGTGCAGGTTGGGAAGGGCAGAGGGAGAGGGTGAGAGAGAGAATCTTAAGCAGGCGCACACTCAGTGCAGAGACTCATGCAGGGCTCGATCTCACGACCCTGAGATCATGACCTGAGCTGAAATCAAGAGTTAGGTGCATGACTGACTGAGCCACCCAGGTGCCCCTGAGAGAATAAATCTAAAGTGTTATCACACACACACACACACACACACACACACACACACACACACACAACGTATCTCACACACACAATATGAGATTTTAAGTGAGTGAATTAGCTTGATTGGAGCAATCACTTCACAAGGTACCACAACGTACAGGTACATCGAATCATCACACTGCACACTTCAAATATAGACAGTAGGGGCACCTGGGTGGCTCAGCCAGTTAACTGCCTGTCTTCGGCTCAGGTCATGATCCCGGGGTCCTGGGATTGAGCCCTGTGTTGGACTCCCTGCTCCCTCTATCCCTCCCCCAGCTCATATTCTCTCGCGATAGCTTGCTCTCAAATAAATAAAATCTTTAAAAAATAAATAATAAATACATCAATAAATAAATACATAAATACAGACAGCATTTATTTGTCAGCTGTACCTCAACAAAGCAGGAAAAAAAAGAACAGAATCGCTATAGGACATTGTCATTCTAGCACTACGTAATGTTCATGACCTAATTTTTATAAAATTATACTTATTAAAAATACATTTGGGGGGCACCTGGGTGATGCAGTTGGTTAAGCATTAAACTCTTGACTTCGGCTCAGGTCATGATCTCAAGGTCATGAGACTGAGCCCTGTGTCAGATTCTGTGCTGAGCATGGAGCCTGATTAAGATTTTCTGTCTTCCTTTCCCTCTTCCCCTCCCCTTCCCCGTGCTCATGCTCGCTCTCTCTCTCAAGAAATTAACTAATCAATTAATTAATTTAATAAATAATGCACTTCCAATCAAATTTTATTCTATTTGTTAACATTTGTTGATATCTGTAATATACTTACGTTTCCTTGGCCGGTTTTTTACAAATGATAATTTATAACATAACTTGATCCAGAATACTTTTTTTTTAAAGAATTATTTATTTATTTGAGAGAGAGTTCACATGATGGGGGAAGGGCAGAAGGAGAGAATCTTTAAGCAGACTCTTCGCTAAGCACTGAGCCCCATACCTGGCTTGATCTCACAACACATGAGATCATGACCTGAACCAAACCAAGAGTTGGACACCTAACTGACTGAGCCACCCAGGTACCCCCAGAATACTGTTTTTTAAAGTAAGGTCTACACCCAATGTGGGGCTTAAACTCATGACCCCGAGATTAAGACTTGCATGCTCTTACCCACTGAGCCAGCCAGGAGCCCCAGAGTACTTTTTAAAATATCGTCCATCAGTCACAAGAAATTTAAGTTAAAAAACTTGTAATTTAGATACATAATTTTATTACAAAGGAATATAAGAAAATAACCAATTATAAAAACTTTCAAGCACCACGGATGAATGAATAAAGAAGTGATATAGTTATATAATGGAATATAACTCAGCCATCAAAAAGAATGAACTCTTGCCATTTGCAACATGGATGGAGCTAGAGAGTATTATGTTAAGCGAAGTAAGTCAGTTGGAGAAAGATAAATACCATGTGATTTCACTCATATGTGGAATTTAAGAAACAAAACAGACGAACAGAGGGAAAGGGGAAAAAACTGAGGGGAGCCATCCATGAGGGACTCTTAATGGTAGAGACCAAACTGAGGGTTGATGTAGGGAAGGTGCACCGGGGGAATGGGTTCAATGGGTGATGGGGATTAAAGACAGACTGAGACACCCAGGCACCCCAACTTTTTTTAAGTAAATAAAAATGTATGAGGGGCGCCTGGGTGGCTCAGTTGGTTAAGCGTCTGCCTTTCGCTCAGGTCATAATCTCAGGGTCCTGGGATTGAGCCCCACGTCTGGGCTCCCTGCTCAGCAGGGGAGTTTGTTTCTGTCTCTCCCTCTGCCTACCTTGTGCTCTCTCCATTTCTCTCTCAAATAAATAAATAAAATCTTTAAAAAGAAGTGTATGAAGATGGGGTGTCTGGCTGGCTCAGTCGGTAGAGCTTGGGGTCATGATTTTGAGCCCCACACTGGGTGTAGAGCCTACTTAAAATAAATAAATAAATAAAATCTTAAAAAAATAAAAGTGTATGAGGAGACATGTAACTTATCAAAATCATTTTAGAAGTATAGCCCTGGAAAAGGTATGGAGCCATGGGAAGGTTCTGAACACAAGAATAATGTGATGTTTCAGTATTTTATAAACCACTGCTTGGGACAAGGGTGTAAGCAGGGGAACAGCTGGAGATCATGGAAGCAAACCCAGGTTATATAATGGTTTGGAGCAGAGTGTCTGTAGTGGAAGTAGTGAGTGAGATGTGCTTCAAATTTAAATATACGTTGAGGGCAGAGCCAACAAGATTTGCTAAGTGATCCGATGTACCTTGCGGAAGAAGAGAGAAAGGTCAATAATAACTCCAGCTACAGGGTTAGAGTTGATCAATTCACCTGCCTCATCTGTAAACTCATCTCTGAAATGGGTTTGATAGACATTCTTGGACTCAGAGCTGTTGTTGTGGGGTTTAAAGAGCTACAGCACTTCTGAACTATAAAAGGTGTCATGAACCAGACTCCCAACTCAGGATCACAAGGTTCCAAGTTGCATTACTTATTTGCATGGTCTCCTCTATCTTGCTCATAACTGTATCCTGATAAAATACAGTGCCTAGAACATCATGCAATAAATAGTTCTTGAATGAATGACCATAAGGAAATGAGCAAGAAGCATTTTAACTAAATAGAAACGTAGTGAATACCTTACAGATTTTTTTTAAGTTCTAGGTCCTGGGGCGCATGCTTTGTTTGCCTTCTTTATGATTCATGAAAGTTGGTAACTTTGGGGGAAATTGAGTAACGTGAGAAAAAAAAATAACCAAAGGAGAAATGCCGACTTAAGGAGTTGGGTTATCAAAGAAAGAGGTACTGTAATCTAAATCCATTATTTGGGTTCTAATTAGTTCTGTACCCCGTTGAGTCCTAGAGGGGAGAGTTAGCGCCTTCATTTCTGTACTCCTCGTCAGCGACCAGAACACTGCCCGGAAGGAAAGGACGTTCAATAAATACTTGAGGAATGAAAGAACCAGGCAGGAAACTAAGAATATACTTATGAGTTAACGGGCTCGGGGAGGCTGCAGTTCCTCCCCGGGACAGGAGGCGGCGCCAGCGTTACACCAGCCCGGCCGATAGCAGTTCTTGGTCCCTCCGGCAGACCGTCCAACGCTAGGCCCCCGAGGCCCGTGCAGGAGCTAACCAATAGAAAACCGTCTTAGTTGTGGGGTCTGGCAGAGATGCCCAATGAACGTAGCGAGTGTAGGCAAGGGGCGGTGCGACGGGAAGGGGCGGAGGGAAGCGGTTAGAGGTGGGAGTTGGCGTTGCGGGCCGGGCGGGGGCCGCGGAGCTGCGATGCGGACGGGGCCGCGGCGGTGACCGGAGCTGCCGCCCGACATGAACTCGCTGGAGCAGGCGGAAGGTAGAGTGGGCCTCCTGGGTTGCCCGGGCACGTCCCGGGCTTCTCCCGGAAGCCGGCGGGGCTCTGGAAGGGCTGGAGTCGCGGAGACCCCGCCCCGGGGAGAGGAGGCCACGAAGGATGGACTGAAGGGGCTGGGACCGCCGGGGCCGCGGGGGCTGGGCCGAGGGGCGGCCGGACGCTGGTTTTGGCGCGCGTGGTCTCCGCGGGTGCTGGGGGACGTTGCGTCAGCTCTCCCATCCCCCCAGCTCAGACCAGGAGCCCCTCGCCTGGGCTACTTTTGTTTTTTTATTCATTAGGAAGCATTTTGCATTTTGCGCTTTGTGTATGCTAATTCACTTAATTTTATTTTGATGACCCCGGGAGTTGTATCCGTAATTTCTGCTGTGGTTTCTGGTAACGGCCACAGCAAGGGAGTGCCTCTTGAGCTTCTTTTAAAGTTTAAAAGACGCGACCGTTGAATGATAGCCCACCTTGCTCAGTCGGGAGCACCTTGGATGCCGCGTATAAAAGGTCTCCGAGCTTGAGCTCAGAGAGTGCCCCGAAGATCACCTGTAACCCATTCTGTGGGAGGAAAGGGGAGTGTCTTTCCACACCCACCCGTTAGCCGAATCAGAAATCCAGCAATACCAGACGGATAGCGTAGCCATTAATTAAACATAAGGGCTAGAAATCGGAATCGGGTCACTGCGGTCAAATAGACCTGGAAGACTGATGTTAGGAAATACGTTGTTCTAATAGAAAGTTCTTGGTTCCAACAGAATTAAAACTCGACCTGATTTTGATCCTTTTATTTGCAACCCCCAAAATTCTAGCTTTTGGCGCCGGCTGAGGCTGCTGCTGATTTTCCACATACCATTTTACGAAGCTTCTAAAAGTGAACCAGCCAGTTTCCTTATATGTGAAATTGGAATTAAAGAAACCTAATGTTTTTGTCAAGTGCTTAAAGCTGTCATAGTAAACGAAGTAAACAGTGCAGTGATACATGTAAGTTTGTGTGTAAGACCTGAAGCAGTTAGAGAATCTAAAATTTCATCTTAACAGATGCAAACTAGTAAGAGTGGCTAATTGGAAAATTGAAATCTTTTTACCTAGATCTCAAGGCTTTTGAGAGGAGACTTACAGAATATATTCATTGTTTGCAACCTGCCACTGGACGTTGGAGAAGTAAGTTCTTGAATGTTTCTTTAAAGGAAAATAAACTGACAATTGGTACTTTCATCCCTGCCTGGCAATGGTTTGCTTTTGTGTAAAATTTTTTACTAACAAATGCTTTCCTAAACCGTAAACTTTCTTTTTGTTTTGACAGTTTTTAAATTTATTTAACTTTGTAAACAATGCATTCTAAAGAAAAAAAAAATTTAATCTCTGCACCCAGTGTGGGGCTCGAACTTACACCCCTGAGATCAAGAGTCGCAGGCTGTACCGACTGAGGCAGCTAGGCATCCCAACCAAAGAAATCTTTCAGAAAAGGAACTGGCCATGATAAAAGAACAGTATTTCATGTGGATGGATTTTCATTTTTCCATTAAAATACATGCCCTTTTTATTAAATATTACAATGTTGGTAACACAAAATAATTTCAGGAGGTTTTTTAAGCAGTTTTACAGTTTGCCTACAAACTATAGAAATAACGTTTTGTCGAGGAAAATCATATTTAACATATACGTGCAAAGGTTTTGAAATTACCCTTGGTCGATTTTAGCAGAGTATGATTGTGTTGCTTTGCAGCCTATCCTAATAAATTCACATTATAACTGTCTCTTCAAAATGTCATGACTACTACAAAATACGATTTGAGAGAATGGTGGTGATTGCCCCGTGAAAATACTTAGGAAATGCAGATAAATACACAAGTGATGACCTCAGCAAGCAAAATGCTTTGCTAACTTCTGTTGGGACCAGTCTTAGTTTCTTGGATGTGTATTGCTGAAATTTAATTCCTGCCAAGAGGGAGGTATGATGGCACATGTTGAAAACATGTTTTATTTCAAGGTGTAATTCAGTTTGTGGGAGCAGAGAGCCCTGTTGAAGTTAGGAGTCTTTTTCTGTGTCAAGATTTTTCATAATACTTTTATTAGATCTGTCTGCAAAGTTTACTTATATGCTGTGAGAGTTCTGGTTGGTCAGAATTTACAAGTAATGATATTCTCAGGTTCTTTGGTTTAAGGGAGAGATTACCCCTAAAAACTTACTTCACTGCTACTTGAAAATCTTTTAAGATGTATATGATGCTGTGGTATCTTATAATACAGTGCATGTACTTTACTTTTTCTGTGATTCATGGTCTCAGTGCTTAAATATAAATGACATCAGCTTGGTTAATGTACTAATCAAAAGTATGGGTATGAGGTCCCTGCCAGTGGGCTTGATTTTGCTTTTGCTTCATTTTTCAAAAGAAAAATCTACGTAGTATGATGTATTTCTTATTGAAGATATAGATTATGAGAAATTGAGTTTAATCTGTTCTGAGCTGAGAACGTAATTTTGATAAAGTTTTACGTTTCTTTGCTCTGTGAATCTTGATCTTTGTGTTTTAAAACTGAAACTATATGTTTCAGTATGAAACTAAGACTATGTTTTAAAACTTTCAGTTTGTTTAGGATCTATTTAGAATTCCTAAAATAATTCTAGCTTAGTGGGGAGAAAAACTTTTCTGAGTTCTACCATCAGTAATTCCCGCCCTGGTCTTCCCTTAAGACTCTGAAGAAAACCTAATACTGATCGGTGTGCTCCATATTCCTGACACCAGCCGTTGTTTAATTCAAAAGCGTTTAATTCAAAAGCAGGCAGTTGTCTGTGAGGCAAAATCCTCTGGTCAGGATTCTCAGTGCATTCATAAAGGAGTCATTGTTCAGGTTTGTTTACAGTAGAAAATGAGAGGTGTTTTTTGTTTTTTAATTTGAATTTACAAGATCTGCAAAATCACAGAGCACATTGAAAGTTCCTACTGCTTTTAATTTCATTTATTTTGGTAAGGTCTGTCTAAAGTAACGATGGGACAATGTCATCCTCAATTACTAAGGTTCATAGTACTTAAGGGAATTCCTCAAGGTCATACAGCAAATTTCTTAGTTCCTCTGTCAAGTGCATTTTCCATTTAATATAGTGCTGTATCCTTAGGCTGTCATTGATTAGGAACTGGTGGTATTAGTATAAATTTATTAACAGCTTATTTCCTTACTAATTTCGTGTTTATCTTTCATCAGTGCTTCTTATAGTGGTATCTGTCTGTACAGCTACTGGTGCCTGGAACTGGTTAATAGATCCCGAGACACAAAAGGTAGAAGTTTTGATTTAAAGTCTTTAATGGATTAAATGAGATAACGTAGCAGTGCTTTGTTCATTGTAAAGTATTAATCAAATGCTATCTATTATTACTAGTAGTGATAGTGATCGTTACGTTAAACATTATGCCTTATATTAATTTGCTAAAGAAAAACTTTGGTTGTCCGTTGTAGATTAAGTATCTTTTACAGGGAAAAAAGCCTAAGAAATATCCCACTTACACTACTTTTCATTCATTTCTGAACTTCTTATATATCTCTTTGTTTCATATTCACAATTAGTACATAGTTCAGTGTAAAAATTGTCTCTTGTTTGTTCATTTAGTATCATCTGTGCCAGCTTTTAAAAATTATAAAATAACCATTTTCTTCTGTGACTTATCTTTGGTAGTACCTTCTGTCATCCCACAAAACATTTGAAATGATTTTGCAGGAAACATGATAAAAAGGCAAAAAAAATGAATAAATTAATAATAAAGGCATAAAAATTAATAAAAATTAATAAATTAATAATTTAAAAAGTAGAAATTGGGGGGAAAAAAGATTAGACTAGATAGTCAAAAACAGGAAGGAAACCAGGTCACAGACAAGGCCATGTGGGCTATCACACTTGGCTAGAACTGGGTTACAAATTAGTCTCTGAGTTACCTAATCAATAAAGTCACAGTTCCATGGTTTTCCTTCCCTGTGAAAAGAACACGTGTATGAGTTTCCATAAGCTAGCAAAGATTTTGTTCTCCACATTTATCTTTAAAAAAAATTTTCTTCCTGAAATTTAATATAGGAAACACTGAGAGATCTCCCATTGGGCACTGTACAAGAACATCCCTATACCAAATGCAATAAAAGATTTCATAATGTTATTTCTCGAAGCATCTTTTTGATCAAATCTGATAGCATGTTTCTCAAAATTCTACTTCTTTCTGCTAACTTGTGCCTTAATTTCCAACAGGGTTTTTTATTAGAGAAGCAGTAGTCTCCAATTTTTCAGTGAAGTTTTTTTGCCTCAGTGCAGCTTTATTTAGGTAATAACGGTGTTGTAATTTTCTCAAATCTCAAACTCACATCCCTTTTTAAACTGTAATTAGGTACACTACTTCCAGTAGCTTTATTTATAACCTATTAGGTTATACAGAAGAAAACCTGAATAGCAAAGCTTTTGTCAGCAGTCCAAATGGCAATTCTGGCAGCTAGGGATTTATTTAGCATGTACACTCCCTGACTTTGTCCATTGGGGTGGAGATATAAAAGAATAGGAGGTAAGGAAGGTGGGTGATGGAATTTTATGTTAATAGAGGGGTTTTTATGGCAGATAGGAAACTCTCTTGTGTGTTCACTTATAAAAGTCTGATCTTAAGGCTGTGCTTGGTGCTCATTTTCAGGGGAAGAGTAAGGAGGCTGGCAAGATTGAAAAGGTCTGTCTTGGGAAATGAATCTGACTTCTAATTGGGAAAAATATAAGCTGATTTCAGCTAGTTGAGATCTTAATAAAACACAGAATTAAATGTAATTTGAAATAGGCCCAAAACTCTGTAGTTAATATAATTTTCTAAATTAGGTGAGAATGTAACTATTAGCCTAAGGGTTAGCTCTTTATATTTCAGTATTTAATAACCTCAAAGCTGATAGGGGGTTTTTAAACAGCAGTTGTCTCTAGCAGGAGTTGCAGGCTCAAAAGCCAGTCTATGACTATCTGGAAGAATCCAAGGAGAGAATGAATAGAGCAAGCTGGAAAGTACATGAATGCCTGATCTAAAGGGGGAAACCGGTATTTAGATGCTGTTGATTATTGCCACGGAGGAAAGAAGGCTGGTGTTGACTGATATAATTAAAATTAACACGTAAGACACTATATGAGTTTACATGTACAGGCCACATGAAATCTAGCTGCCCTGTGCAAATTGTCCTTGAAGGTTTTAAGAAGACACTCCTCTGGAATATTAACCTTTTTTCAGAATTTCATCCTTCTGGAAGCTTCTTCCCTCCTAATGTTTTCAGCCTCTCGTTTCTTCATTTGACAAATTTATTTAACCAATAGCATGCTAGGCCAGCTACCTGGTGCTTTTTGTAAGTTTAGTTCTTGGTCTTGAAATATGTATGCATCTGTTGGTATAAGAGTGGAGTGTAGATGCCTTTGGCTTAATTCTGTTTCTCCCATTTAGTTCGTAGTCCATTTGATTTCTTTTTCCAGACTCTAAACACATCTTCTTTCCTTGTTCAGTCTATAGTGCTATTCCACAGTAGTCTAGCTTAAGTGCCCACTGTTGTTCAATCCTGGATCCTGGACTCTTGTCTCTACATACTCACATTGTCTTGTTTCCTGCTATCATCTGATTATGCCCAGACATGAAATTAGCTCTTTGTTTCTCCTAAACACTCATTCTTTTTTTTCTTTTCTTTTTTTTTTTTTAAGATTTATTTCTTTATTAGAGAAAGTGAGCACGACCGGGGTGGGGGAGGGGGCAGAAGGAGAGGAAGAGAGAGAATCTCAAACAGACTCCCAGCTGAGTGCAACACGAGACTTGATCTCACAACCCTGAGAATATGACCTGAGCTGAAACTAAGACTCGGACGCTCAGCTGACTGAGCCACCCAGGCGCTCTCCCCCCTCTTTTTTTTTTTTTTAACTTTTATCTAAATCTTTATACCCCATGTGGGGTTCAAACTCAAAACCCCAAGATCAAGACTCACACACTCTTCTGACTGAGCCAGCCAGGTGCCCCTAAACTCTTGTTCTTTATAGGTAGCTACTAATCATCTTTTCCTGCTTGAGTGTCCTCTGGCCATTTATAAATCTCAGTAGCTTCAAAACCCAACTTTTTTTGCTTCCATGGGGGGGCGGCGGTATGATACTGGAGCTGCGTCTTAATGAGACCACGTAGAAGAGAAGAGTAGGAATGCGGTAGCGTGTGTGCGGGTGCAGCAGGAGCTGGCTAGACTGGGACCAGGCTATGAATGGCAGAGTCTACCCCACTCTTACAAGGAAGCTTTTTAACAGGGAAAGTAACTAGATCACTTTTGACTTGTGTTCTCATTGACTTCCGATCAAGACCTTATCTTCACTCATTCAGCAGTATTGATTGAGCACCTCTGTTTGCCAAGCACTATTTCAGATACCAAGTGAACAGTATGCACAAGACAGTATCTCTACTGGTGTGGAACTTACAGTCTTGTGCTTTTATGTATGTACGTATGTAATTTTTACGCCCAGTTTGGGGCTTGAACTCACAACCCTGAGATCAAGAGACATGCTGTACCAACTGAGCCAGTCAGGCGCCCCCAATCTTGTGCTTTTTAAATTGCTTCTTAGCAGGAAGGGTTCATTAAAAATTTTGGTAGGATGGTTTTTGATTATCAGAATGAATTTTTAATGGTTCAGGTCTTTGGAATGAATGGAGGGAATATTGCTATATTATCTTGCTACATTAAAGATATGAAAGATACATTTATTTTTATGCCACAGTAAAACAAAAATAGTTATTTTAAATCCTTCAAATTCTCATATTTCAGATTATTAAAATGTTAACGTATATTTATGCGTAAGTGGGGAGGTTAGAATTAGTATTGTCCTGAGATTCTGAACATTTTTATATTTCGAACTCTTCTTTTCCAGGTGTCCTTCTTCACATCATTATGGAATCACCCATTTTTCACCATTAGCTGTATCACTCTAATAGGCTTGTTCTTTGCTGGAATACACAAGAGGGTCGTTGCACCATCAATGTATCCTTTACCAGAATTGACTTTTATTCTCTGAATGAAATTAAAGCACCTTCTTTATCATCTAGGTGTTGTTTTAAAAGCTTATTCTCATATAAATTTTCCTTTGACCACACTTTTTCAGTATAGCTGCTCGATGTCGAACTGTATTAGCAGAATATAATATGTCTTGTGATGATGTAAGTATTGTTTACGTAAGAAAATTATAAATGTGCGTGAAAGGATTGAAATGCTTTGACTTAAATCAGATATTAATAAATTGTCTGCATGGGGCGCCTGGGGGGCTCAGTCAGTTAAGCGTCTGCCTTTGGCTCAGGTCATGATCCCGGAGTTCTGGGATCAAGCACATCGGGCTCCCTGCTCAGCGGGGAGTCTGCTGCTCCCTCTGCCCCTCACTCTGCTTGTGCTCGCTCTTCCTTAAGTAAATAAAAGTCTTAAAAAAATATTGTCTACATGGATTAATAGTGGAAATATTCCTTATAGTATTGATCCTAAGACCCATGTTTACATCTCAGAAATTAAGGTGCATCTAATAATCTGTAGTATTGTACAGTTCAACTGGAAGAGTTGACAGTATCATCTTTTTTTTTTTTTTTAATCTCTATGGTAATGTGGTGTTGAACTTATGACCCTGAGATAAAGAGTCACATGCTCTACCACTGAGCCAGCCAGGTGCCCCCAGTTTAATCTTTCTTAAGGACATAAAGTCATGATGTGTTTTATGATTGAAGCCGTGTTAGATTTAATATACAGTGGGGTCATTATTGGCCAAAAATGGCTTATTGGGTGTAAAACAGTTAAACTATTATATATCTAATGATATTCTGTATGTGGGATTTTTTTTTTTTTTTTACTATTTATTTATTTTTGAGAGAGAGAACACAAGCAGAGGGGGGAGTGGGCAGAGGGAGAAGCAGATTCTCGGCTAAGCAGAGAGCCTCATGCAGGACTTGATCCCAGGACCCGGGGATCATGACTTGAGCTGAAGGCAGACGCTTAACTGACTGAGCCACCCAGGGCCCTGTATGTAGGATTTTAAATTAGATCTCAAGTTAGTTGACAGATTGTGAACATATAAACCGACTGTATTTTTGAAAATTAATTATGTATTGATGTAAAGTATGACACAGATTTAATTTGCTTATTTTATTTATAAAGGTATTTTTACTCTCAAGTTAAAAATACTATTAAATAATATTTGCCCAGTATAGAAAATTAAAATAAAGAGCAAAAAAAAAAAAAAAGATATTAAGCCAGGAAAGCCCCTAGATCAGTGAAGAGAATAAAGACAAGCACCTCGATTTTTTAAAAATTAGAGGATAAGAATAGTATTTCAAGTCAAAAGGGAAGAAATGGGCTAGTCGTGTTGAGACAATTGGCTTTTCATTTGGAAAAAGAATGAATTTAGATCTCCGCTTTGCATCAGTTAAAAAGACTAAATTCCAGATAAAGTCTTAAATATATTTAAAAAGGCATACCCATTCCATAATTAAAGCATTAGAAGAAAATACACGTGAATGTTTTTTGTTTTTTTTAAGATTTATTAATTAGAATAATAAGTAATAAATAATAAAACACACACACACGAGGTGGGGGAAGGGTAGAGGGAGAGAGAAACCCAAGCGGACTCGCTGCTCAGTGTGGAGCCCATCATAGGGCTCCAGATCATGACTTGAGCCGAAATCAAGAGTCGGATGTTTAACTCACTGTGCCACCCAGATGCCCCAGAGAGGAATATCTTTATGACCTTGTGTAGAAAAACTCCTTTTTAAGACCCAAAACAAAAATGCCATCATGGAAGAGGTTGGATACCTTTAATTGCACTAACATTTGAAAATTTTATACAGCAAAAGGCAAGAAAATGAGCAGTGATAAAAAGAAAGTATTTGTGGGGCACCTGGCTGGCTTGGTAAGAAGAGCATATGACTCTTGATCTTGGGTTGTGAGTTTGAGCCCCATGTTGGGTGTAGAGGTTACTGAAAAAAGTAAAAAGAAGAAGAAAGTATTTGTAAGATATCTAATAGAGGGTAGAATACAAAATATTTAAATACCTATTAAAAATCAATTAAAAAGGTAAATAGTACATTTGAAATGTGAGAAAAGTTAAGTCATATCACAGAAGTGGGAGTACCAATAGCCTCATTTGTAATTGGGGAAATGCACAGTAAAACTGAGTTTTCTTTTTCTTTTTCTTTTTTTTTTTTTTTTAGATTTTATTTATTTATTTGCGCGAGAGAGAGAGATAGCAAGAGAGCGTGAGCTGGGAGGAAAGGGAGAAGCAGACTCCCTGCTGACCAGGGGAGCTTGACCCCGGGAGCCTGGGATCATGACCTGAGCACAAATGCTTAACCGACCGAGCCACTCAGGCACCCCTAAAACTGAGTTTTCATTTGTCCTACCTACCTGTCGCATTGGCAGAAATGAAAAGTCCGGTGTTGTGAAGTAGACGCAGCTGTGCGCTGCTCGTTGAGAATGTACGCTGGGATAGCCATGTTGGAGGGCAGTTTTCATCAGTCCTATAAAATGTAAAATTGGCCTGCCTCATGACCTAACCATTCTACTTCTCTCCGTCTACCCTCGGTGGTGACCATGACATGCACACAAGGAGGCAGGTACGAGGTCGTTCATTGCAACATCCTTTGCAGTAGGGAAAAAATGGAAACCAGTTTTGTGTTTCTCAACAAGCGGAATGGTAAGATAGGCTGTGGTACAGCCACCTCATAGGAAACCATGAGAAGGTCTGTAATTGTGAACATAGAGGGATCTCTGAGGCATCATGTTAGGTGCAAGAAGTAAATTACCAAACAATACACTCAGTTTGGTATCTTTTTTTTTTTTTTTAAGTTTTTTCCCCTCTAGTTTTTTTCTCTTTAGTTCCAGTATTGTTAATATACAATGTTCTGTTAGTTTCAGGTATACCATGTAGTGATTCAGCACTTCCATACCTCACCCTGTGCTCATCATGACAAGTGTACCCCTTAATCCCTATCACCTATTTCACCTCCCTCCTCCACCTCCCCTCTGGTAACCATCAGTTTGTTCTCCATAATTAAGAGTCTTTATTTTTTTTTTAATTTTTTTTTAAAAGATTTTATTCATTTGAGAGAGAGAGAGACAGCGAGAGAGGGAACACAAGCAAGGGGAGTGGGAGAGGAAGAAGCAGGCTCCCAGCGGAAGAGCCTGACATGGGGCTCGATCCCAGAACTCCGGGATCACGCCCTGAGCCGCAGGCAGATGCTTAATAACTGAGCCACCCAGGCGCCCCTAAGAGTCTGTTTCTTGATTTGTCTTTTTTTTTTTCCTTTGGTCGTTTTTGTTTTTTCTTAAATTGCACATATGAGTGAAATTATACGGTATTTGTCTTTCTCTGTTTCATTTAGCATTATACTGTCTAGCTGCATCTATGTAGTTCATTCTATTTTGTGGCTAAATAATATTCCAGCGTGTGTGTGTGTGTGTGTGTGTGTGTGTGTGTATCACATCATCTTTATCCATAAAAAAGTTTTAATTATTACAATTTCCACACAAAAACTGAAGAGTATAATGAACTGTGTACCCATTGGTCAGTGTCAACAATGGCTCACGGCCGTTCTTATTTCATGTGTACCCCTGTCCACCTTCCTCCATCAGATTATTTTGAAACAAGTCCTAAGTGGTATGTTTTACCTTCAGATATTTTAGCACATTAGAAACACCAGCTATTTTTTTAAGATTTATTTATTTATTTTAGGGAGAGAATGGGGAGGAGGGCCAGAGAGGGAGAGAGAATCTCAAGCGGACCCCTGCTGGGCACAGAGCTTGACACGGCTTGATGTCACGACCCCAAGATCATGATCCGAGCCAAAACCAAGAGTTGGACACTCAGCCGACTGATCCAAATGGCTCAGAAACATCAGATTTTTTTTTAATTTATATATGTGAATGTAAATCCGTAGAACACAATCTGGAAGAATTCATGCTAACACTGGTTTCTTCTGTAAGAGGGCTAGAATTTGAGATAGATGGAAAGAAGGATTTTAGCTTACCTATACTTGAAAAAAATTTAAATTATTTGCTCATTTTTTCAGTAATCCTATACCCAACATAGGGCTTAAAGTCACAACCCCGAGGTGAAGAGTCATGCTTCACCGACTGAGCCAGCCAGGCACCCCGTATTTGATTTTTTAATAATGAGATTAATGTCTTATTCATGTATTTTAAAATAGATTAAAACCAATAGTGGTCTGTTCATACCGTGGAATGCTATATATTTTATATCGTAATAACAATATAAGATGGTACAAACTACTGGAACATAGTAACATGGATGAATCTCAGAAACACATTGAGTGAAAGAAGTAGATGCAAAAGAACACGTACTCTATGATTCCATTCGTTTAAAAACCAGATGGGGCACCTGGGTGGCTCAGTTGGTTAAGCTTCTGCCTTAAGCTCAGGTCACGATCCTGGAGTCTTGGGATCGAGTCCTGCATTGGGCTGCCTGCTCAGCAAGGAGTCTGCTTCTCCCTCTCACTCGCCCTGTGTGCGCTCTCTCCATGTCTCTCTCTCTCTCTCTCTCTCTCTCAAATGAATAAATAAAATCTTTGAAAAAAATAAAGACCAGAGACAGGCAGAATTTATGGGAAGTGGTTATATCTATGTAAGGAGTGGGTCTGCCATTGTCCAGAAAGGCGCGTGGAGGAACTTTGTGGGTGGTGGTGATGTTCTGTAGCCTGATGTGGGTGGTTGCTATGTGGGTGTGTGTGTGTGTGAAGATTTTTAGTTAGTACACGAGCAGGGGGAGGCGAATCTCAAGCCGACTCCACACACAGCCCAAGGTGGGGCTCAATCTCATGACCCTGAAATTATGACCTGAGCCAAAATCAAGAATTGGACACATGACCAGCCAAGCCACCCAGGCAGTGGACGTATGTATTTGTTAAAACTCATAAAACTGTACACAAGGTTTGGGCATTTTACTGTATATAAATTATACCTCAATAACACTGAAAAAAATAGCATTAACGTTCTACCAACATATCAAGGAATTACAAAAAATTAAATGCCTAAAAACGAAGTTAAAGTGAGAATCTTATGATCAAAATTTTGACAGAACTTTTGACCCAAGAATAACAGTAACAAAATATTAATGAAACCATTTAGAGTCTCACCAGCCAAAGATGTCTTATATTATCTTGCACATACTCATTTACTTCTTAGAAAAGATTCTAAGGAGTTTTCAAACGTGCTTCTTTGACCCAACACTAGGCTTTTAAGAGCCACCATTTATTGGACATGAACCGCGTGTAAGGTCTTGGGCTTTTTACCTGTACTGTCTCAATTAAGGTCTGTGTTGGGGGCACAGTCGGTTGGGTGTCCGAATCTTGATTTTAGCTCAGGTCTTGATCTCAGGCTCATGAGTTCAGGCCCCATGTCGGAGTCCCATTTAAAAGGGGGGGGGGACTTCTGTTTTGTCTAATTATACATTGTTCCATTTTATGGATGCATCATGATACAATGCCCTGTTGGTCATATAGTTGTTTCCAGTTTCCATGCTACGTATGTCGTATATTCTCCACCAGAACTTAAACTCCAGGAGGGCAAGGGAGTGTGTCTAGTTCTTTCCTGGATCCCTAGCATCTCCTGCAAGGCTTAGCCCATAGCAGGCACTCAGTAAATGTTGAATGGAAGAATTCGTAACATTTTTTAAAAAGATTTACATATTTATTCGAGAGAGAGTATGCACAGGAGAGCATGAGTGGGGTAGTGGCAGAGGGAGAGAATCTTCAAGCAGACTCCCTGCTGAGCAGAGAGCCCTATGCAGGGTTGGATCTTATGACCATGAGATCATGACCTGAGCCGAAACCGAGACTTGATCACTTAACCAACTGAGCCATCCAGGTGCCCGAATTAGTAACATTTTTATGCACTCCCATGCAGTTTCCTTCAGATAAACTCCCAGAAGTAGAATTATTTGAATTATTTGAATTCCGTGGCATGTACCCTTTCTTTGGATAAATTAAGACGGTTGGTTCAGGGTGCCTGGCTGGATCAGTCAGTGGAGCATCCAGCTCTTGATCTCGGGGACGTGAGTTCAAGCCCCACACTGGGCGTAGAGCTTACTTACTGATTTGTTTTTAAAGATTTATTTATTTATTGACAGAGAGCGAGCATACAAGCAGGGGAGCGGCAGGCAGAGGGGGAGAGAGAAGCAGGCTCCCCGTAGAGCAGGGAGCCTGACACAGGGCTCCGTCCCAGGACCCTGGGATCATGACCCAGGCCAAAGGCAGATGCTTAACTGACTGAGCCACCCCAGGTTCCCCTAGAGCTTACTTTATTTATTTTAAAGATTATTTATTTGTCAGAGAGTGCACAAGAAGAGGGAGTGGCAGGTAGAGGGAGAAGCAGGCTCCCGCTGTGCAAGCAGCCCGTTGTGGGACTTGATCCCAGGACCCTGGGATCATGACCTGAGCAGAAGGCAGACACTTAACCTACTAAGCCACCCAGGCGTCCCTAGAACTTACTTTAAAAAAAATAAAAGACAATTGGCCTTACCAGAAGAGTTTTATCCATTTACACTAACATCAGCAGGGTATAAGTGTCTAGTTCTCAAACATTGGTTTACATTTTCACCTGAAAGTAAAATCTAATGTTGGCAAAGGAAAAATGTTTTTGCTCAAATACATTTCTTTATGTTTTATAAACTTCATTTAACAAGGAGCATGAATTTATACATGTTGGGATTTCATTCATAGGATTGATTGGCAGATTTTTAGGTAGCCAGTGCTCAGAGAGTTCATCAGATAGATTGTTCTAAAGTAATGAAGACTTCAGGGGAGGCTGGGTGGCTGAGTCAATTAAGCATCTGCCTTTGGCTTGGGTCATGATCCCGGGGTCCTGGGATCGAGTCCTGCATCAGGCTCACTGCTCCATGGGGAGTCTGCTTCTCCCTCTCCTGTTGCTGCTCTCTCTCTTTTTGTCAAATACGTAAATAAAATCTTTAAAAAAAAAAAATAGTAATGAAGATTTTAGAAAGCTCCACACAAAAATTTGAAAACATAAGTATTAATTGCTCAGTCTTTACTTCATATAGAGTGGTGTTCTGGTACCCTTCAAATGCTCTTCAAGGTTTACGGGTAAGTGGTGATATTTTTCATGGAAGTGTGTATTGAAAAACTTTTTTTTTCCCTCCTATTTTTCCAGACAGGAAAACTCATTTTAAAACCTAGGCCTCATGTTCAGTGACAATCTGCACTCATTGTTACGGGACCTAAAACAGCCTTTCTTCAAAGAAGTGATACAGCAAAAAGCCATAAAGGATTCCTTTTACAGTCGGATAAGTGAAGGTCATAGCAACAGCTGACAAGAAGTGTGCAATATTTCCCCAGACGATCTCGATGATGACGGCTCGCCGCCTCCGTGCTTGGTACCTTTGATTGTCTTGTTACAGTATTAGTGTCACTTTAGTACTTCAGACCCTGCAGAGACTTCTGCAGATGAAGTATGTCTGTATGTTACTAAGTTAAACTTAGAAACGGAACCTCATCCAGTTTTTATAATGTATTTTTGCAAACTACTGTAAATAGCAAATCAATGCCAGTGTCAAAGAGGGAAGCGTTCTGTGGACTTCGTTCTCCTGCATCAGTATCGTAGGACCATCTGTTTGCCGTCCCTACGGCTCTTCACACCCAGCTGTGGAGCATAGCCGTGCCTTTCATTCTGCACCCCTCTGTTTTAATCATAATGCAAGAGAAACACCGGATTGAGCGTAAACTGAGGAAGACTCATCTCCATTATGTTGTGAGAAGTTATAGATGTTCTGAGAAACCATTTTTGTTAAACCAGATAGTGAACTTCAGCCACTCTTATGGTAACCATTTCCACTTTGTTGTTTTCCTTCAATGCTAAATATACTTGATATTTTTTTAATAATTCTAAGAACACTCCAAAGGCTTCTGAATATACAAGTTTAGTTATAAATTATGTACTGTCTGGGAATTTGATAGTCCTCGTTTTAGATCATTGGATCTTAATGCCGTGGTGGGCGTGCTGTTACCCTGGTGTTGCACGGGTGTAACTGATCAGTCGCTCCATCACAGGGGTGACTTGGGAGCAGCGCCCCAAACTAGAGTCTGCAATTCTCACTGTTCCGAGAGTGTTAATGACATACTGTGTATGCATTTTAGCCACCTGTACTATAATTGCCCTTAATCTTAAACTATTGGGATTGCTGTAAATATTTTAAAGAACTGGAGGTGCCTTTTACCTGTTTATTAGAAGATTTTGAAAAGGTTTAAATTATTTCACAAGCAGTCTTTTAAATTCTACTTAACATAAAGCTGAAAATTCACTCACAGGACAAAAACTTTTTAACAAGGCTACCATTTAACTTAACTGTGTTCATCTTGGCTTTCACGTGTATAAGATTTTATTCTTGAAACTGCAGCAATAAGACCCTCTGCTCCTACCAAGTCATCAGAGGGTATTCTATATATTCGGCACTGTTTAATTTTCTGTAAATTTTGTAGGTAAATATGTGCATAAAAATAAATACTTTATATATAATTAGTGATTGGGCTTTTTTCCTTGATTCATGGAAAGTCTGTAGCGCTTAAAAATGTTAAAAACAGACCACATGTGTCAGATACAGGCTAGTTCCTTACTTTAACTCTGTCTGATAGAGCAAGTTTCAAGTAGCAATTGTAGATACCCAGTTTATGAAGCTGTGATTGCCTTTCATATGTCTTACTCATCATTGTGTAATGACATCAGAAACTGCAGGTTTCCTCGATTGTGCTTTACAAATGTGGATTGACTGTTTCCTCTAAGAATATAAAGCAGAAGAAGGATTGTATAAATCCTTAATCCTTTTTGGAATAATCAACTACTTTGAATAATGAAAGCCTTGAATCTTCTCTCCTAGAAAAATACACCTGTGTGTATACATATACTTTGCATGCTTTCAAGGATTTCTTTTTTTTTTTTTTTTTAAGATTTTATTTATTCATGTTGAGAGAGCGTGGGAGAGCACAAGCCAGGGGGAGGAGCAAGGGGTGAGGGAGAAGCAGACCCCCTACCAAGCAGGGAGCCTGATGTGGGACTCGATCCCAGGACCCTGAGATGATGACCTGAGCCGAAGGCAGATGCTTAACCGACTGAGCCACCCAGGTGCCCCGCTTTCAAGGATTTCTTGATGTTAGACTGCTTGGAATCTGTTGGCTCCAAGAAAGAAACTTTTGTTCCAAAGATTTTTTCATCCCTTTACTTCTAGCAGAACATTGTCCAAAAAGTCTGGTCTGGTTGAAATGGACAAAGGATCCTTGTCAGGTTAGCCTCTCTTTACCACCACCCTCACACTCTCCTGCCTCCTGCCTCCTGCACTATCTGGAAATTACTGGTTGAGTCCAGCCCGATATTACAGGTGGGGAAGACAGTCTCGGATTTTCAGAGTGCCTTCATTCTGGCTGTCCGGGGAACTTATTAAAGACAGAACTAGCACCAGAATCCAAGTCTCTTGACTCAGAAAAGATGTTTGTGTGTGTGTGTTGAACTTAATTTGGGAGCTTTAGAATGTGATCGTTAAGAAAGTAGATTCTTGGGGCGCCTGGGTGGCTCAGTCAGTTAAAAATCTGCCTGCAGCTCAGATCATGATCTCAGGTTCCTGGGATCAAGCCCTGAGTCGGGCTCCCTGCTCAGTGGGATGTCTGCTTCTCCCTCTCCCTCTGTACCTCTCCCTCACTTGTGTCCCCCCCGCCAATAAATAAATAAATAAATAAATAAATAAATAAACAAAATCTTAAAGGAAAAAAAAAGATTCTTATTCTAGACTGTCTGGATTTGAATCTCACATGTGCTACTTGCTTGTTTTGTGATTTCAGGCAAATTATATAACCTTAGTTTCCTCATTTATAAAATGGACGTAATGCCAACTATCCAGGTTTATATCAAGTATGCTGCAGAGTCTGTACTCTGTAAATCTAATTGTTAAACTAAATCCTAAAAGTAAGAAAACAAACTACTCGTTGGAACTTTACCCAGTGTCAATATCTGAGATAACCATGCGGAAATTCTGCTTATTTTGAAACTCCCGAGTAATGGACTAAATGCAAAGAGAAAGGATATTTGGCCCCTAATGATTAAGAAACCCTAAAATGGTTCTAGGTATTTTCCATTTAAGCAGCCTCACTGAAAACATCAAGCCTTGTGACTCCCTGATACTGCTGTTTTTTTAAGAGCTCCTTTCTCCTTTAGAACTGGACTCCTGATTGACGTTTTCTTTAAGCTTTTTTTTTAAGATTTTATGTATTTATTTGAGAGAGAGCGCGCGCGAGCGGGGGCAGAGAGAGAGGGAGAAGCAGACTCCCCTGCTGAGCAGCAGCCTGAGGCGGGACTCGATCCCAGAACCCTGAGATCATGACTTGAGTCGAAGACAGATGCTTAACAGACTGAGCCACCACCCAGGCACCTCTAAGTTGTTTTGTTTTTTGTTTTTTTAAGTAATCTCTATACCCCATGTGGGGCTCGAACTCAAGACCCCGAGATGAAGAGTCACATTTTCTGGGACGCCTGGGTGGCTCAGTCGATTAAGCGTCTGCCTTCAACTCAGGTCATGATCCCAGGGTCCTGGGATTGAACCCCCCGCCTGGCTCCCTGCTCAGTGGGGTTCTGCTTCTCCTCTGCCCCTCCCCCTCATGCACGCTTGCTAGCTCTCTCTCAAATAAATAAATAAAAATTAAATGAAAGAGTCACGTCTTCTTCCCACTGAGCCAGCCCAGGTGCCCCTTGATTGCTATTTTATAGACTGGGCTAAGAAGCATTCTAGCTGACAGATGCTCTGCGCTCAGCATCAACAGCTCTCCTGTCATTTCCTCGTGCTGAAACCATAGAAACTCAAAAGTTTCATTCTTCCTTCAGACTACACTTTCTATATGCTTTTGCATTGAGTAAGTATAATATCTTTTATCTGCTAAAAATTGGGAGAGCATCTTGTGTGCATCAAAAAACATTTTAAAAACATGTTTTTAATGTATGATCGTCTTCTATGCAAGTCATTGTGAGAAACAAAAGTGAAAGTAAAAGGATGTCTTACCGGAACGTTTTGTGGGTATTCTTTTTCTCATCTGTGCTGACTGCCCTTTGTGTGGCAAGTGCTTTGCTGGGTATGAAGGTATGAAAAATGTGTGAGGGAGACTTTTTGCCCTCAGTACCAGTGATCCAGCAGTTACCACGTGGTCTAAGTGCTATGAAAGGTAAAAGTGCAGATGCCCAGGGGAAGGGGGTCCAGCCTGCACTGGGCTCTCTAAAGAAGTTCCAGATGGATCTGACGGGTTGCTTTGGGGGCACACGGGCAGTGTTTGAAGGTGGCTGGCAGTGTGGAGTTGGAGAGGGACCGTAGCAAGAGATGAGACTGGTAGGAAGTAGGAACCTATCTCATTCACGCCTGTATTCCTCGGACCTAGAGTGGTGCATGGCAAAGAGTGTTCAGTAAGTATGGGTTAGGGGCGCCTGGATGGCTCAGTCCATTAAGCGTCTGCCTTCAGCTCAGGTCATGATCCCAGGGGCCTGGGATTGATCCCTGAATTGCGCTCCCTGCTCAGCAGAGAATCTGCTTCTCCCTTTCTTTGTCCCTCTGCTTCTCCCCCTGCTCATGCTTGCAGGCACGTGCTCTCTCTCTCAAGTGGGTAAATAAAATCTTTAAAAAAAAAAAAAGACTAAATGCTAAGATTTGCCTCTTTTTCCCCCCCCCTCTAGAGAAGGAAAAGGGGTTGAGGGGGAGAGAGAATCTTAAGGAGGATCTCACAACCCCGAGATCATGACCTGAACCTAAATTAAGAGTCGGTCGCTTAACTGATCCAACCAGTTTCCCCACTTTTTTTTTTTTTTAAGTAATCTCTACACCCAACATGGGGCTCCAACTCATGACCCCAATATCAAAAGAGTTGTATGCTCCACTGACTGAGCCACCCAGGAACCCCTAAGATTTGTCATCTAAATAACAGTAGGAAAACTAAAATAACTTAGTTTATTATAACTTCCATTAACTAAAATGAGAACTATATCCTTGTTAGAAGTTGCTTTTTAAATTTTAAGTTATCTACAATTATGTATCAATATCATTAGAGTTATTTTTTCCCCTGCTCTACCCTGAAAACCATCTTTTAAAAAAACCAACAAATTGTTACTATGGAAGTATTTAAACACATGTAAGAGGGGTGCCTGGGTGGCTCAGTCGTTAAGCATCTGCCTTAGGCTCAGGGCGTGATCCCGGGGTCCTGGGATCGAGCCCCACATCAGGCTCCTCCACTGGGACCCTGCTTCTTCCTCTCCCAGTCCCCCTGCTTGTGCTCCCTCTCTCACTGGCTGTCTCTCTCTCGCTGTCAAATAAATTAAAAAAAAAATTAAAACAAAACAAAAAAATGCATGTAAGAGTAAAGAGAGTAGTATAATGAACACCCGGGTACCCATTACCTCACTTCAACAGTTAGCAACAACGTAGCCAATCTCACCTATGCCCTATTTCTACTTCCTTTCTCACCCCCCTCAGAAGATTAAAGTTAATCCCACGTACTTTATTTTCCATCTGTAAATCCAGTAAGGTTCTCTAGAAGAGAAGAATATAACCACAATGCTGTATCATATCTAAAAAGTTAATAGTATTTACGGGGGGCGCCTGGGTGGCGCAGTCGTTAAGCGTCTGCCTTCTGCTCAGGGCGTGATCCCGGGGTCCTGGGATCGAGCCCCACATCGGGCTCCTCCGCTGGGAGCCTGCTTCTTCCTCTCCCACTCCCCTGCTATGTTCCCTCTCTCGCTGGCTATCTCTCTGTCAAATAAATAAATAAAATCTTAAAATAAAAATAAAAATAAAAATAGTATTTCCATACCATAAAATATTCAGCTCATACATCCCCAGTTGTCTCATAAATGTCTCTTTTACAGTTGGTTTGTTTCAATCAAGATTCAGATAAATTAAACTTGAATAGCAACAGTTTGGAAAAACACAACACAGGAGCCGGGGCTGAGTTTCTGAAATCACTATTTTTAATTTAAAAAAACTTTTTTAATTCCAGTATGGTTAAGATATACTGTTCTATTAGTTTCAGGTATATAATATTAGTGATTCAACAACCCGCTACATTACTTAGTACTCATCATAGTAAGTGTGCTCTTAATCCCCTTTATCTATTTCACCCATCCTTCCACCCATCTCTCCTCTGACAACCACCAGTTTGTTCTCTATAGTTAAGTCTGTTTCTTGGTTTGTCTTTTCTTTGTTTCATTTCTTAAATTCCACATGTGAGTAAAATCATACAGTATTTTTCTTTCTCTGTCTGACTTTGCTCAGCATTATATTCTCTAGCTGCATCCATGTTGTTGCAAATAGCAAGATGTCATTCTTTTTATGGATGAGTAATATTCCATTGTATGTATATACCGTATCTTCTTTATCCATTCAGCAACTGATGGATACTTGGGCTGGCTGCTTCTGTAATTTGGCTGTTGTCTGTATTATGCTACAGGAAACATAAGGGTACATGTATCCCTTTGGATTAGTGTTTTTGTATTCTTTTGGTAAATACCCAGTATGTGATTGCTGGTTTGTAGGGTAGTTCAGTTTTTAACTTTTTGAGGACTCTACATACTGTTTTCCACAGTGGCTGCACCAGTTTGCACTCCCACCAACCATGCATGAGTGCTCCTTTTTCTCCACATCCTCACCAACACCTGTTGTTTGTTCTGTTTTTGATTTTAGCCATTCTGGCAGGTGTGGGGTGATATCTCAATTGGAGGTTTGATTTGTACTTTCCTGATGAAGAGTGATGTTGAGCATCTTTTCATGTGTCTGTTGGCCACCTGGATGTCTTTGGAAAATGTCTGTTCATGTCTCCTGCCCATTTTTTAATTGAATTATTTGTTTTGGGGGTGCATTTGATAAGTTATTTATAGATTTGGTTCTTACCCTTTCTTTTATTGTGATATATCATGTTGATTGATTTGTGAATATTGAACCACCCCTGCAGCCCAGGAATAATTCCCACTTGATGGTGGTGAATAATTATTTCACTATATTGTTGTATTCAGTTCTCTAGTATCTTGTTGAAATTTTTTGCATCAAATTCTTTGGGGGTATTGGCCTGGAGTTCTCCTTTTAGTGGAGTCTTCGTCCGGTTTTGAAATCAAAGTAATGTTGACCTCATAGAAGGAGTCTGGACGTTCTTCCATTTCTATTTTTTGAAACAGTTTGAGAAGAATAGGTATTAACTCTTCTTTAAATGTTTGGTAGAATTCCCCTGAGAAGCTGTCTTGCCCTGGACTGTTGTTTTTTGGGAGATTTTTGATTACTGATTCTATTTCTTTCCTGGTTATGGGTCTGTTCAAATTTTCTGTTTCTTCCTGTTTCAGTTTTGGTAGTTTGTATTTTTCTAGGAATTTGTGCATTTCTTCCAGATTGCCCAGTTTGTTAGTATATAATTTTTCATAATATTCTCTTATAATTGTTTGTATTTCTGTGGTGTTGGTTGTGATCTCTTCTCTTTCATTCATGATTTTATTTATTCGGGTCCTCTTTTCTTCTCGATAGGTTTGTCTAGGGGTTTGTCAATTTTATCAATTCTTTCAAAGAACCAGTTCTTAGTTTTGTTGATCTGTCCTACTGGTTTTTTGGTTTGTTTCTGTGTTGTTTGTTTGTTTCTATATTATTTTTGTTCTAATCTTTATTATTTCCCTAATTCTTCTGGCTTTAGGCTTTATTTGCTATTCCTTTTCTAGCCCTATTAGGTGTAAGATTATGTTGTATATTTGAGACTTTTCTTGCTTCTTGAGGTAGCCCTATATTGCAATACGCTTACCTCTTTTACTGCATCCCAAAGGTTTTGGACTGTCGTGTTTTGATTTGCATTTGCGTCTGTGTACTTTTTAATTTCCTGGTAGTCCCATTCATTCTTTAGTAGGATATTCTTTAACCTCCATGTATTTGTGATTTTTCCAAATTTTTTCTTGTGGTTGACTTAGTTTCATAGTGTTGTGGTCTGAAAATATGCATGGTATGATCTCAATCTCTTTGTACTTGTTGGAGGCTGATTTGTGGCCCA